>NC_085057.1:2916824-3216824 GCF_963662255.1 Cinclus cinclus
GTAGGCATGGAAAAGATGCAACCCTGTGCCTGCAGAAGAGTCAGGCTTCCACGAGGAGCACACAGGTGAGTACTGCCACACCCCATCTGGATTTGGGTGACAATCTCTGGAAGCTCTGGATCTGCAGGAGCTCAGAAACGCCCCCAGGGTCACACAGCTCCTGTGCTGCTCAGGGCTCCAGCAGCAGCACGTGCCAAGGCTGTGGATATCCAGAATCCTCATCCGGGGCAGGGTTCAAGCCAACCAGGACCTGCTGGTGCCAACACCAGGCTGGCCTGAAAGCCACCTGCACACCCTACAAACCCCAAAACACTGATGGAACGACGCTGTCAGGTCTTTCTCACAGCCTGGCTCCAGCCAGATGAGGATTTAGGACTTTGGAAAAGGAGATTTTGGGTTTCCAGGACACACAGCGTGTACCAGGCAGCAGTGCTGTTTTTCTTTTTCACCTTATGTAGGATTTCTTTTGGGTTTCACTTACACCAACCATACTTCCCCTGAAATTATTATTTAATATATGCAACTATAATGAGTATCTTGATTAAAATCTGGGTTTTTACCCAACTGTGGCCAGTGCCCTGAGCAAAAGCCTCCCACAGGTGATGGAGCAGGAGACAGAGCAGATCTGCAGTGACAAGTACCCTTATTTTTAGGACAAAATGGATCACAAAAATTTACAATAATTATTAATAATTCACGTGGGAAAACTGAGAGGAAGAGGAAGGTTTTGTTGTTGGATTCCTGCCTCTATCCTAGCAGGATTTAAAATTATGAATACAGCCAGGCTGTATTTCTTCCCTCAATGGCTAAAATCACAAGCAGCAGGACTGCAAATATTGAAGAAGATTCATAGTTATGCTCATATTTGCATAATACTCTTCATACTCTCATTCCTGGATCCCTTGAAACCTGAATTGTTTCTCATGGCACTTGGGAAAGGAAAGGGAACACATTATAAACACTTTCACAAATATATATTTTTTTTTTTAATTTAACACTGAGTCAAATATTCATCCATTTAGTTGAACACTGACTGCAAAAGGGTGATAAAGACATTTGTTTAAAGTCTAATATTCCTACAGTATGAGAATCTTGACTCCATGCTCTTTATTAGGTGACTTTAAATAAAACACTGAGCAACTGCAGAAAAAAGATACTTGGAGCAGAACTCAGGGAAAATGTAGAACAAATTTTGAAAAACAGGCTTTAAAAATATAAACACATATTTAACACCGAGGAGAAAAAAAGAATGACAGGCATGCCCTGTATTAGTCACAAATCCTTAAAGCTACTCAAAATTATGGGCTCAAAAGACAAAAATATGTGACTGTGACTCATATATTTGAAAAATTAAAGTAAACAGATTAATATTTTCTTGCACTCTCTATATTTTTAAGGACTTTGAGAATTAACATAACATTCTAATGCCAAAGTCCAGCTAAAAATACCATTTTCATGTAAAACTCCTTCTTCTCTAAATTTATAACTTATCTGCTCAATTTCATGAGCAATATTTGGTTTCCAAAGAGATGGAACAACTTTCACATTGACTCTTCTTCCTTGCCTTTAAAATATTATTTTAGAATCTGCATATTTTATAAAGAAACTTTTGCCACCAGCAGGTTCTTTTATCACATTACAAACACAAAAGCTGATTTTTAAGAAAAACTTCAGTTGTTCTTTTGGGTTTCACTTACATCAGCCATACTTTCCCTAAAATTATAATTTAATATATGCAACTATAATGAGTGTCTTCATAAAAATCTGGGGTTTTACCGGAACAGTGCAGGGAATAGTGTTAACTTTGCTGGGTTTTAAACAGATGCTAAATTTCTCTGCTGTCAGGATGAGCACTGTGAATTTCGTTGTTTCATGCAGCTAAAATCAGCCTTTTTCCTCCTTTGAAGCTTCAAGGTGGGCGTTGTGATGTTGGAAAAGTTGGTTGAATTTGCAGTGTAGGTGCACTGCAATCAAAGTAATTTATCCACTCATGCTCCAGTGAAGGTTCCCAGTGGAGATGGAGCTCTTCCAAGGACCAACCACCACCTCCCTCCACATCCTGGAGAAATGTGGGAATCACAGTCAGACATCAACACAGCTCCACCCTCCCCTTCCCATCAGTTTTCCTTCAACAGGACACGCTCGTTAGGAATAATTTCCTTCCAGAAAGAGTGGTCAGGAATTGGAAGAGACCAGCCAGGGAAATGGTGGAATCACCATCCCTGCAAGTGCCTCAGGACGTGTGGATGTGGCACTTGGGGACAAGGTTTAGGGTGGACTGAGTTCCCTTCCAGCAACTAAGAGTTACTTTCCTTTTCCTTGGCTGATGGTGCAGCCTCATTCATTCAGCTCATTCTTTCCCTCAGGTGTTGCTGCTGTTCAGGATTTCCACAAAATTCCCCTCACACTGATATATAATAGCTGAGAAATGCAGGTTCCTACAGGTGGTGAAATTCCCTTTTATTTTGGAGCTTTTAAGCTCTGTGCATTAAGTCCTGCTATAGGCACGTCCAGAAGACTTTAAATGGATTTCAGACAAGGGATCCTTCTTGCACTTCTTCTCCACATGGTTTGAATGTAACCTTTAGGTGGTTACTGAATTGAATCCTTTTCAGAACTCTGAGAATTCCTAAGGTAGGATGTTTGTAGACAGAGCAGTTGGTGCTGTCTTTTCCTTCAGGGACAGAAAAAAAAAGGAAAATACTGCAGTCAAATCTGGACTCCTGAAGTGAAATGGAAATTGTGGGGGTCCCCCTGCCCCACAGCAGAGCTGATCCCTGAGGAGCTGTGGGGAATGCTCTGAGGATAATGAAGGATTATCCTGCAGGGGAAAACTTCACAGCTTTTTAAAGAAAAAAAAGTAATATTTCATCCTGAGTACTGAGGAAGAAAAGTGCAAAAGATATTTCAGGAAGGAGTGGAAAAGCTGTGCTCATTGGAAGACTTGGACATTTAGGTTGGATATTAGACAGGAATTGCTCCCTGTGAAGAATTCCCTGGTGCCCAGAGCAGCTGTGGCTGCCCCTGGATCCCTGGCAGTGCCCAAGGCCAGGTTGGACACTGGGGCTGGAGCACCTGGGACAGTGGGAGGTGTCCCTGCCGTGGATGGGGTGGGATGGGATGAGCTTTAAGGTCCTTTCCAACCCAAACCATTTTGGGATACCATGATTTTATGAAAATTGCTGAGCAAAAAACTGTTGTTGTCTGAAAGCAAGAGAAAGCTTACACCAAATAAATAGAATTTATTTGATCTACTTGCACATATAAATGGGTGTCTATGAGGTTTTCCTGAGCTTCATGCTGGAATCAAATATGTAGGAATCAGGATTTGTAGAATATTGGTTTTTGTTTGGTTTTTTTTTTTTTTTTTTTTGGTCTACTTCTCTCAGTGCTGCAGTAAAATGCCAGTTATGCTTTTGGTTTCTGGAACATGGAGCCCCAACCTTTTTTCAGTTAATATTTTTCTAAAGTTCTTCCCAGGTTTGGCACAAAAGATTGCGTTAAAACCCAACAGGACTTCATAAATTTGGCCCCAGTTCTCTTATATGAAATAAGGATTACAGAACTGGTAATTTTCCATTATCCAGAAATCATGCTGACGGATATTTAGGAGATTTTCATGCATAACTCACCCTGAGTTAATATATCTTGAGGCAGTTTTAAGCCCCTGATGATTCACTGTGCACACCTGGCTCATTGATTTGTCCTTACTGTGCCCCCATGAAGCTCATACACCACTGGGGAAAAATACAGAACTCCACATTCCCAAAAAGAGGGGAAAAAATATGGATTTCCAAACCTGGAAGCATATGTGAAATTTTTGTTTGAAAACCAAAATCCTGTAAATATAACTAAGCACGCAATAAATAAAAGGGAAGGTTTTGTTGTTTGTTTGTTTGTTTTCAAATACAAGATAGTGCAAAAAACTTTTGCAATTACCCAGCTGTGAAAATTCCTGACAAGTTAAATGGAGATCAACCAGAATTGATCAGGTTTTTATGAGAAATTAGATGTAAACTCAGCCTCCCATTATCTGTCTCCATTTGAAAATTTCATGTGGAATTTGAGCTTTGCAAGAACAGAGAGAGTAAAAATTGCAGGAATAGACCAGTTCCTGTTTATCAGTCTTGAAAAGACAAGGGCCACTTGAACAGGTTCCAGTTCCTGGTTACTGAACCACAAAACACAATAATTGCATTGAAACAAAGCTCTAAAAGAAACTTGTAAATATTTGTCAAATTTTTTCAGGTGAAGTTCAAAAATTGGCTTTTTTTGTGGACAGGAAGAATATTCTGGAATGTGTCATTAATTAACTATTAAGCTTCAAATGAAGAAATTAAAATTTTGCTGTTAATTTCAGTGAATGCAGGAGATAATTCCAGTGCTGAAAAAGGGAACCAATGAAGCTGAAGGTAGTAAGGAGCACACACACACAAAAAAAAAAAAATAAAATAGAGTGAGGGCTGTAATTCCACCTAGAAATTCTGCACGTGCTCATGACTTGGGAAACTTTTAAACAGTATAAAGGAAGCTGATGTTGAATGAGCTGTTCAATTTGACAGGAAGAATTTCTGCTTTCATGAGGTCAGAGGAGCTTTTTTCTTTTTCCTTGAGTCTTACTGAAACCATAGCAAAAGGAAAAACCTTTGGAAGTATTTGTGCTTTTGGAAGCAAAGTTTGTTCAGCTCTGCATAATTTCCCCTAAATTAAATTTTTTCTGAGGAATTAATAAATCTTGGAGAGGAGCCAGATAAGAAAAAGGCATTTTACTTTTTCTTTACTTTTTTTTTTTTTTTACAGAAACTTTTTCTTTCCTCCATCTCTAGCTTTGGGTTGGTTGTTTGGGATTTTCTTTGCTCAGTTGGTGTTGAAGGTGGGTTTTGGTTGTTTTTTGTTTTTTTTCTGCAGTGCAAGATTTTGCTGGGTAATCTAATTTAAAAACAAAAGTCTAGACAAGTACTCTCTATAAAAAATAAAACCTATTATTAGATATTTATTTTCCTCAAACCATGTTAGGTTTTGTGTCAAATTTCTATTTGCATTAAATCTGGTTTAGGGTTTGAGCTGTTGAGTTGCTCACTGGAAATCAGAGGATTCCTCAGCAGCAGTTTACCCATGGATATTCTGGAAGTTTCCCCTTCCAGCATTTCCTTTGCTTTCATCAGTGGAGCCTTTTCCTTAAAGGATGTGGAGAGGATTCAGGTCCCTTGAGGGGACCTGCAGAAGGATTGCTCCTTCCTGTCCCTCTCAGGCATGGAATTGGAATTTCCATGGAGGAAAGAGACCCAGGATGGTGTTTTACCAACATTTCCTAGCTGGAAAGAGGAGAGAGCAGAGCCAGGCAAGGCTCTCAGTTCCAAAAAACTTCTTGATTCTCCATCTTCCCAACAGCTCCTGAGCCTGAACCCCTTCCACAGCAGTTTTCACCTTCCCTCTTTACTGACTTTGAGGACAGCAGCTGGGCCCTGTTTATTTTAGGGATAACCTCATCTGCTGTTTGGATTGGGGGAAGGAAAAAGAGTGCAGGCTGATGACTTCCTCCTGACACCTCCAGCTGAGGCTGACATTTGTTTTCCAGCTGTTATTGGTTTCTAATTATGTCTGGATATTCAGAGGATCAGCTAATTTGCTCCGTAATTTTTGGAGGCAATTTCCAATTCCCTTTGCTCCATTCAGAAATCTATGCTAATTTCATGGGACTATTAAATATTCAAACAGGATGGGACTGAGCCTTTTGGGATGCCCTGGAGACTCAGCTCAGGTGTGTGGCTCAGAAATCCAGACTTGCCAATGCTGCACGTGGCACAGCCAAGAAAAATGAGGAGCTTTTGCTTGTTTTGTGTTGTGCCACTCACTGCAGTGAACCAATGGCTCCTTTCTGCTGGGAAAGGGCAGAGAAATAAGGAGCCCTGAGCAGGACATGGACACTAAAATTGGAGTGTGTGGAGGAACTGAGGTTCTTCTGAATTAATGAAATTGTGGAAAACACCAATGTCAGCACCATGGAAGGAATGAAGGCATAATGCTCCCATTTGTACTTCATTTTTCCTTCCATCCTGTGCCAAGACCATAAAACAGAGCCAAAACCTTATCCTAAAAATTCCAGATTCAGTGCTGTATCAGGGATGATTTCACAGGAACAGAGGAAAAGGGTGAAGTGACTTTGCACTGCTTACTGAAAACACTTCCAGTGTTGTTTCCAGAATACTTCCAATAAACACATTCCAAAGTATCCCACAGGGGCATCCCTGTATAGAAATATCCCAGTTATAGATTGGAGTTGTTATTGCACCAGCAAGAATCCAGCAGCATTTCAAGCTGTTTCTAACATTTAGCCTTCTATATATTCCAATATAACTTCTATGTTTTGTGAAGCTGTTTCTTTTTAAACATCCAGGCAAGTTTGAAATAATTGAGGCTGTTTAACACAGTGCAGGTAAGATCTGTGCACATGAACTGAGGTGCCATCAACTGCTTTGCAGCTTTATTTTTAATAGAAAAATGAAAATCTATCCATATATTAATCTAATTCGCAGGAACCCCTTTGTTTCCTTTACAGTTTCAGTTCACTCTGCTCTCTCTCACTCTCTTGTTTAAAGGGTGAAATCTTCTGTGGATTGCAACAGAAGTTTTCAACTGATCACCCCAATCTTAGTGAGACCCTACAGTGAAAAAAATCAGTCAAAATAGACAGTTCATTTCTAAGAAAAAAAAAAAAAAACCGAAAACCAACTTTTTGACATCCATAAATTTAAGCTAAATGACTACAGTGGCAATCTGAATAAAACACCCCAATTATTTACTCTTCTTTCCCCACCCCTTCCCTAACCATCTGCCTTAATTACGTTCCCTGGCTTCATATGAAGATTTTCCCTTCTTTTATTCACATTTGGTGTAATATCATTGATATTTGGAGCAGAAATACTGAATGTGAAGAATACAGAATATAATATTAGAACGTTAAAATGAGAACTGCTTCCTGCTGAGCATCCCAACTCCCTCTTCAAATCCAAGTGTTATCCAAGAACTATTTTCTAGAGGCAAATATCAGGTATGGTTTTGTGGGTGAGGACCTTCCAGAATGGTGCATTTGCACTACAGAAATATTTAGGGTTTTCCTGGCTCCTTCTCTGGTTCACTCAAATCAAAGCTTTGAAAGCACCAGAAACTTTCACAGAGAAATATATTAATTGTCCCTAAACAGAAATAATCAATTAGAACAAACTCAGATTTCCATGACTGAAAACACCAACCTGATAGAAGCTTTTGTAAAATGGGTTTTTGCAGAGCCATGGTAATTTCTTTACCATTTCTTTATGGTAATAAAGAAGTTTCTGTCTCTGTTGTCCTAAGCTCTGTCACTGCTGCTCAGATTTTAATACATAAAAAAATGGTTAATTTTAGCAGATTACTCATGATTTTTAAAGCAGGTTAGGGCAGCAATAAAATACGCCACTCCTTCTCCCTTCTTTCAAGTAAGCAAAAATCACTGAATTTTTTTCTTATTCCCACTCAGCAGATGACAGACACAGAGTGGAAGTAGCTTGCCCTGAGTCAAGTCCCTAAAGCCTGAATGATCTGCTGGGGATTTAGAGAAAATGGAATCGGTTTTAGAGAGAATTTTCTGGATTAGAGTTAAAAAAGGAGCAAAAAAAAACCTCCAAAACCCCAACAACAACAACCAAAGAACTCCAACCAGCCAAGCTATTTAATTGTCCCATCTCTCTCTCATTGCTTCAGTAAGAAATAGGTTTAAGGATCTCTAGATTTTGGCCCTGTCACTTTTAAGTCCACCAAGCTCCCATCAAGAGGAGTAAAGAAACATCTTCCGTTTTTTTGGGTTTTTTGGGTTTTTTTTTTTGTCCCCAGCACCAGCTCAACAGAGCTTCACTATCACAGGAACAATGGGTAATAGTACTCAAAAATCAGATTTTATTCCCTCCAGTCAGGTTTCCTCCCTGGCAAGGCTTGGATGCACAGAGTGGGTTGTCAGCCAGCAGGTGTGATTAAAGTAATAGGATAATTAAAAAGAGCTACATGTGGGCATAAAAATTGGGGTTTTTTATCAGGCTGGTTTGACTCAGTAGCAAACAGCTGCTGCACATCTTCTGCTGCTGCTATCATGATGGAGTTATTTTTGTTTGCCTCAGTTGTCTTTTATTTTAAAGGGTGTTTCCATCATGAAAGTGGAAATTTTACTGTCACAGACAAGTCAGGAGATACCCAGCAGGAAACAGAGCTGTGTCCCATGTCCCTGGGGCTCATGGAGGATGAGTGTCAGTCTTTGAAACCGGGAGGGAACCAAAGCCTGGCTGGTTCTAGAAGCCATTCCCAGTCATCTTTAAGCACAGTAGAAATTAAACATGACCTGTAGGGCAGTATTTCAATGCTAGAAATGGGGGGGAGAAGTGGTTAAGCCTCCAGAATAAATCTGTTGAAAAACAGTTTCAAATTATACCATTTTTAGAAAAAATATTAAGGGAAATGTTGATATTGAAATATTTTAAAATTATTTATTCTAGACTACCTCATATTACCCCTGCCCTAACGAGATAGAAATATTTTAACTCTATTAATATTACGAAACAATATCTTATCCCAAAATCTGATTCCTAAGTGTGTTTGAATAGGAATCAATCTTATCCTTAGATCCAACATGACATCTATACAAGAACTTTACTGTAGAATATTTTCTTTCCCTCAATATGATTTTATGTACTTATATTAATATAATTTTGGACATGATTTTGCCTTATTCCACTCTCTTCTGCCTTACAGACAGGCTGTTTGTGCCTCAATGGTTTATTGTCCCTGAGTAGTGGCAGAACTTGTTTCAATATGAAAATTTTTAAAGTAAGGAGGTCTAATTTTAATAATGGATCCATTAAACCCTCCCATTCTCCGATGGCTTCCTAAGCAGGGGGAGAGTTCTCAAATATCCCGTAATGAAGTAACTCCTCAGATAATTTCATTTACAAAGATTTAAAAGGGTGGGCACAGGCTCCAGGATGTTCCTGCAATAATTCGAATGACGCAGTTTCTTTTTCACTGGTATTACAGATCCTGACTGAGAAATTACCCAGTGTGTTCATACAGAAAAATTCCCATTGGCAGAGCACTGGACACCACCATAAAATTTCCCTTTTATTGACAGGGACTGAAATCTGTCACATCCAAAGGGTACATGGAATAAAACCACTACAGAATTATTGAAGATTCCAGCCACTAGTAACAGCATAATTTGTATAAAATCCACAATGTCTCCAGCAGATTTCATGAAAGATCCAAATTTTGGCATTTTTTGAGGTTAAAGTCTGTTTAGAAAGAAACAGCAAAAATCACCTTTCTTCCTCTACCAGATTGGAATGGTATTTTGCAAATTTGTGAGCTAAAACCTTTAGTGGAAACATGAGAAAAAAAAAAACGTATTTGTTTTGCCATTGAAAGTCAGGAAAGAAAAGGACCAATGCGAACAGCAATTGCAGGAAGGTGAGCCACCCAATGCTGCACAAAATTAAAGAAAAAAATTGGGGATGGAGCAATAAAATTACAGATAAATGTGTGTACCCAAAATGAATTTAATGTTCTCTTTCCTGTTCTGATTTCCCTTCCACTCCCCCAGACGAAAATAGTTCTGTTCACCAAGGCAGTTCATTGAGGTAATTAGGTTATTTACAAAGAAAGGTCATTAAAATGGTATCCACCATTCTGCTGACAGAAAAGTACCACTAAATAGAAATATCTCCCATTGTTTCGGTGGCTTTGAATTTTTCTGCTTAATGCTAAAAGACTATGTATTGTTAAATATTTCTGTAACTGGGGGTATTATTTCCAGTGATATAAATGATGGTGCATGCAAAGCATATTTGAGTAGTTACAGGGTACTGTCTCAAATCTGTGGGCACAACACACCCCAAATATTCAAATACATTCCCAGATAAGCAGAAACTGGAAGCAGCATTCAAGCAGAAAAACTGACTTAATTCCAGAGCTCCTCTCTCCAAAAGTCAACCCAAGAGATGGAATTTCCTCCCAGGTTTGGTGTGCAGGTTTGAAAACCTCAGTCTCCCAAAGAGAGGGCACCACGTGCCTGAGTCCGTGCCACGAGCTGGGTTTGGAGAGCACTCAGGGCTCTGCATGGGATCCTCTCCCAGCCCCAGGAAAGCTCAGTGCAAAAAACTCACAGCCAAAGCCAAGAGCAGCCTGGCAAGATCATCCAGTTACTGCTTCATTGTTTGCTCCAGGGAAACTTCTGCCAGAATCTGGGCATCTCTCTGATTCTGCAGAGACTGCACTGAATGGCAACACTCTGCTTGTACCAGCACAGTGTGAAAAATCCCCAGGAAAACCTGGAATCCTGCAGCAGGAGCATGGAACAAAGAATTGCTTCCCATCCTCGCATTCAAAAAGATTCCAGAGAAAACCCAGCAACCACATGATGCCTTAGGATTTTATATTTTTCAGATCCTGTACAACTTTAGTGTATAACCCTAAAACTCCTGAGCCTGTCAGCTCCTGCTCTCCTGTTTTATTCAGACAAAACAGTTCCTCTCTAGGCCTGGGAATCAAGGACACCTCACTGTCTCAGGTCCCAAGAGATGCAAACAGAAGTGAATTGGGAAGGCAAATTTGGAGTAAATTACTTCATTATCTGAAGCTGTAATTGGAGGATTAACCCCTGATGGACCAAACTTATAATTGCCTGAAAAACTCGTGACCATTGTCCAGCTTGAGTGAAGCCCCTGGGAGGCTTCTGACTGCCCAAGGTGTATCTACCAAAGGCCTGTAATAAATACCCATGTCATTCTCCCAGTCTTGTCTAGCCCGTGTTCCAGGTAGCCAAGGCATCACACAAACAAGCTGGCAGCTCTTTGCAGAGCTGCTGAGCATCCCTGTGCAGAAGGCCCAGAGAACCCTGGCAGCCCTTGGGGATGGCAAACCGAGGCTGGGAGGGATGCAGGAGCAGCTGAAGGATGCAGGGAGGGCTGTGCAGCCCTGCAGGCTTGGGTCAGACCCAGGGCTGTGAGCAGAGCAGAGGGATGGATCCCTCCTGCAAACCCTGCAAAACAACATTAGGGAAGAAAACTGTGCCCATGGGTGGGATGGGGGAGAGCAGGGGCGTTCCTTTATCTACCTAGGGCAGATTTAATTACATTCTGCAAAGCAACCTTGGAGAAAGATGACACCAAAACCGCTCAGATTTTGCCTGAGAACTTTATTATTTGCTCTTTTATTTCACGTAAGTTGTTGTAAATCAGAACAAAGGAAAGTGAGTAATTACTTTTGCCTTATCCAGTGTATTTCTCCTTTACCAATATTTTTGACAGATGGCCCTGTTAAACCCAAAGATAGAAAGGAAAGCATAATATGCAGTAGATATCCCAGTAAATATAATAAGGCATCACTTTCAGGATCTCTAACCGTTCTTCCAAAACAAAAACCAGATGCTTTTATTGATAAAGCCTTATTAAAAAAATAAAATAAGAAGTGTCTGTTTATATTGTTTGTTTCCTCTCTCTCCCACCTTGCAAACAGTCACTGCAAACCTCCATTACTGAGGTGAATTGCCACAAATTTATGGCTTAGCATCTTTCTCCTTTTTTCCTCCTGATAAGCAAGAACTCAGCAACTAAATTACCCAGGACCAGGGTTTTACCAAATTCCAAAAAAAAGTAGAGATTGCTCTCCAGTGTGGATCCCTTGATGATGAAAAGGGATCTAAGTTAACCATTAACAGCAGGGAACCTGATTTTTGCAGGATAAATCATAGTCCAAGTGAGTGCAATGGGCTTTATCTCAGCACAGCACAGCCTGGAGCCGGGCCAGGTCCTGGCCAGGAATTCCAGTGAGAAATGCCAGACACAGGATGGCCCTTCGAGCCTGCCCAACCAAAATATTTCATTTTTGGAGGGTGCTGCCAGGCATCACCTTCCCACACACACTGGGGGTGCCTCTTGCAGCACTGCTGCACCAAGAGAAATTTGCCACAAATGCAGCCAGTGCTCCCTCAGCAGTTGTGTTCCAAAGACAGCCTTCAGATAAGAGTGGCTTGAGTATATTTTATTTTGAGAATACAGGTGAAAGAGTAAGAGTTCAGAACACACCTCCTATACTTCAAACTACAGGGAAGTAAATAAAAAAGTAAGATATGAATGGAAGTGCCATTATTTGTTAATTGGTATCAAGTGTTGAATGTGAGATGGAGCAGCAGAGGGACATTGCCAAACCCACTGCCTAAAACAGCTAAGCACAAAGGATAAAATAGAAACCCTCTTCTAGGCAGGTAGGAGCTGACAGTAGGACAAAATTTAGAAATATAATTACAGTCACAGTGATGTGATCAGAAAAGAGAGAAGAGATTTAGACTCTTCACCGTGGCTGTAATCCCTGTGCTTAGTGCAGCTTTCCGTGCTCAGCTGAATCTGACACAAAAGTGTTGAGAAATCTGTACCAAAACCTCTGCACTGCTCTGTTCGTTACCATACAGAGCTCTGACATCTTGCAACATGAATAGAATCACAGAAAAACAGGGATTAAAAACTCAGTGCCAGCCCAACTCTAGGCTATGATCCTTGCCAGCCTAAACACAGCAGAAGCTACATGGAAATATCCACCTGGAATGAAAGGAAACAACCTAAAATCAGCCCAATCCACCTGTGGCCTCACTGCCAGTTCTGATCCCACTGACTACTAATATTTGAAGGAAATAAAGGATGCAATAGTGGCTTTGATTCCTTCCATTCAGATGCTGGAGACCCTGCTTCCATACAGGAGTGGGTGTCATTCCAGGGATATTCCCTGCCTCTTTATCCAAAACCTGCTGAGAGCTGTGATGAAATTCTGTCTGCCCCAGCCAACACTTCCTTTTTTTACTCCCTTTATTTCTTTTCTTATCCCTTAATCGACTACTGAAACCCCTCAAACACTACCAGTGTGCTTTCATTTCTTTCTGCCTTCAACTCAACTTTTACCAGTACCAATTACCATTGCAGTATCTCCTTGGAGTTTATCCCATTCCAAACTCCTGCCAGGAGCAAGGACACCAAGGGCTGACATTTTCCTTGTCTTTCAGATGTAGCCAGAAGTTCTGCTGAAGAATTAACCTGGTACTATTTAAATAAAGACCCATCTCAACCTTAGAATATTCTTTGTCAGAAAGGACAGGGGAAAAGCTCTTTAAAACCCAGCCCATCCAAGGCAGCAGATTTGCAGTGTTCATGACCTCCTTGTTCCATTTGCCCCAGTTCAGTTCTTGGTTTAGCTGCAAGAAGGTGAATGGAAACTTTATCTGCCTGTTAGAACAGCCTCTTCCCAACTGTATTAGCTCTTTAACTAACACATAATCAGAAATTAAGTTCTCACTGCCAGCTGCAGAAATGCAGCTCAGGGAAAAGTGGGAAGTTTTAATTTCCCAGTGTCCCCATTATGCTGCAGCTGTAACAGCCCCGTGGTTTTTGTCAAGATCCACAATTTTCTGGTGCTTTCTTTTCCACATTTGATTCCAGGACGTTGTCACAGCAGTGCATCCAGGAAGAGAATTTAGAGAAAACTATTGCAAGAAATATTTGCTTTTATGGGTCTCTACTCCCAAGTCTTTGCAGAGAAGATTACAGAAAAGAAAAAAATATACATATTTATATGTATGTGGACTTCTCTTTATGTTAATATCATGTATTACTCTGCATTACAAAAAAGAAAAACTGTGTTGCATTTATACTCAAAAGGGTTCCAATAAACATAAAAAATATGGCTATTTAAAATGACAGCAATTTTTAAAATCTGTAATTTAGAAGGGTAACTTCATAATTTTCATATCTGCAGGAAAAGCTGTTTGGGCAGTTTTAAAAGCTCACTGTAACTGCAATTGTAAACATGTAGTTGCAAAGCATAAAGATGAGTTGTTCATTTGCATTTTTATCTGTGCTGTCTTAGAGCCATTAATTGTGGAAATGAAACAGAGAAATATGTATTAAACCCCAGGCCACTAGAAATTAATATACACAGAGAATAGAAATATCTGGAAGTTAGGGATGACCTCCGTGTTTCGGAGAAAGATTAATCAAACCCAAGTTATAGTTTCCAATTTACTGCAGAACAACAGATCCTATTTCATAATAACTCCAGGAACACCATCCCAGCTTTAGCAGCACTTAGGTGATGTGGATAAAGCCAGTGCTTGGAGTTCTGGAGCGTGAGCTGCTGCACATGAAAGCCTGGAGTGTGTTTGTTTAATTGCAAAGAGCTTTAATGAGAGGACTGAGCTCAGATGCACCTGCAGCTCCCCAGCCCAGCACCGCTGCCATCCACAGGCATTTCCAGCCCCTTCAGGGCTCGGCAGGGCACAGCCCAGCTGATGTAAATGGTCAGAGCTACACCAATGGTCAGAGGCAATGAGGCTGGTGCAGATTTCCAACATCCAGGGTGGGCTGCGTGGAGCAGGAGCCTGACCCAGCTCAACGCCCTGGCTCCATCCCACCCCAGGATCCAGGTCCTGCTCTTGGGCCACAACAACCCCTGCAGAGCTACAGGACAGGGACAGAGTGGCTGGACAGCAGGCAGGGAGAAAGGGACCTGGGGACACTGATGGACAGCAGGCAGGGAGAAAGGGACCTGGGGACAGTGATGGACAGCAGGCAGGGAGAAAGGGACCTGGGGACACTGATGGACAGCAGGCTGGACATGAGCCAGCAGTGTGCCCAGGTGGCCAAGAAGGCCAATGGCCCCTGGCCTGGATCAGGAATGGTGTAGCCAGCAGGAGCAGGGAAGGTTCTTCCAAAATCTTCCCCTGTACTCGGCACTGGTGAGGTCACACCCTGAGTGCTGTGTCCAGTTCTGTCCCCTCAGTTCAGGGAGGATGTTGAGATGCTCAAACACATCCAGAGGAGGCAACAAGGCTGGTGAGGGGTTTGGAACACAAACCCTGTGAGGAATGGCTGAGGGAGCTGGGCTTGTTCATCCTGGAGAAAAGGAGACTCAGAGGTGACCTTGTCACTCTGTAACTCCCTGAAAGGTGCCTGTGCTCAGCTGGGGTTGGTCTCTTTCTCCAGACAGCACTGACAGAATGAGAGGACACACCTTAAGCTGTACCAGGGGAAGTTTAAGTTGGACATCAGGAAAAAAATCATCATTGGAAGAATGATTGGGCACTGGAATGGTTTGCCTGGGGAGGTGGTGGAGTCACCATCCCTGGATGTGTTTAAATAAAGACTGGATGTGGCACTGGGTGCCATGGTCTAGCTGAGGTGTCAGGGCATGGGTTGGACTATAATCAATGATCATGAAGGTCTCTTCCAACCTAGTGATTCTGTCACTAAAAACAAACAAAAAAACACCCCAAAAAAACCTGAGAGGACGCAGCCATAAGCTGCGCCAGGGCAAGTTTAGGTTAGATGTGAGAAAAAAAATTCTTCACAGAATGAGTGATGGAGCACTGGAATAGTCTGCCCAGGGAGGCAGTGGAATCACTGTCCCTGGATATGTTTTAAAAAAACCCAGATGTGGCATTCAGTGCCATAGTTTAGTTGATGAGGAGGTGTTGGGTCATAGATAGGACTTGATGACCTCAAAGGTCTTTTCCAGCCTCGTTAATTCTGTGATTCAGTGATTCTGAGCCATCTCAGGGCATCTCAGAGCAGAATTTGCCTCCTGGTTGTGCGTACCCCGGGAAGGAATGTGGGAACTGAAAATGCAATCAGCTGAAACTCTGAGACCTGGTGAATCATCCAGTGAGTTCTCCCAAGCCACACAGAGCTGGGTCCACAAGGAGCACAATTTTAATTTAATGTTCTTATGTTAATACCTAGGAAATGTCATGGCATTTAAGCTGCAGGACTGCATTGTAACCAACTTCTTTATCAAATTTAAGGCTCCCTCTTGCCAGGCAGGGGATGTGGCTCAGATGGGGCAAGCAGGAAGCAAAGAGGGCCAGATGCTCTTGACAATTAAAGCAAAGTCTGAGCTTCTGTGCTGACATGGGAATGCTGGGCTACAGCCTGACTGTTACCAGCAGCCAAATTGGAAAAAATATCGATTGGGGAAAAAAAAAAAAAAAAACAAAACCAAAAACAACACACAGAACACCTATCTAAATGAATGTGATGCAGTCTTGTATAAATCAATACCAGTCTTCTCAGCTGAGGAGCGAGGAGATCTTCCAACACGCCTGACATTTTCCCTATCATTTGTGAGTCCAAAAATGCTTCCCAAATTCCCACGGAACTCTCCAACTACTGCTGAAGTGCTGAAGTGCAGAAGTGGGAGCACGGGGATCTGTAAACAAATAGAGCTGCTCATTGCAGCACCCTCATCACTTTGCTAACTCCACTGGGGCCTCATCAACAATTCTTTTATATTAGTCATGCAATTATTGTTATTATTCTAATTCTTGGGTAGCAGGTGTGTCCTGATTTTACTTTTCAGGACATAGGAAAAGTTTCCATTGCAGCAAATTTACCCTCATTAAGAAGTAGAGAAGAAAGAGCAAAATAATCTCCTTTTTGCTACTTGAAAAAGAGGCAGATTGAGAGGATTAAGAAACTTGCCCAGTAAATCCATTTCCAGCAATTTCTCAAGCCCCCCCTTGGTTACATCTCTTTGCTGGAGTCTCAAATCTGACCCCAGACAAAGCTGTAGGTGTGAAGGCACAAAGTCAACGAAATATCCAGAATCCAAGTGAGAGATTGGTTTTCTCTACAAATTTAATTGATACACTTTGAAAATAGAGGGCTGCACCTCCTTTTTTGCTTCTGATAAGAATTGGAGACACATGAATAACCAAGATCCTAACTGCCCTCAATTTTAAGACCAGCCTCTTATATTCCTATTACACCTGCTTCAAATTTTTTCCTTCAATCTCTATTTCCATCTCTGCCCTCTCTAAAAATATGGATTCTCATCTTCTTGCAGATGATTCCAAACTTCTTGCATATTAAGATCACTTGCAATGGCCTGTTACACATCAAACCTAACTTTCAGAATGATCAGAAACTGTGGCTTTTCTTAGAAATATAAATTCTAATGAAAATAAAGCTGCAGTGATACATTGTGTTGAAAAGAAATATTTTGTTCACAATTCATCACCTGCCCGGCTGTAATTCCCCAAATCCCTTTTTATATGAGGAATCAGGTTTCCAAATCACCTTGATTGATGTGAAAGAATTTTCCTTATATGTTTCTGTATAAGGAAATATCAGGGAATTTTGCCACTCCACATGCAAGTTAACAGCCAGTGCTCACTCAGGGGTCATCATGGCATGGAAACAGGGAAAAGTATTTTAAAATCATCTGTTTTCTATCTAAAAACCTAATTTGATTTGCACTGTTTCACACACATATTGAACAAAGTGAGTAAGACAGCAGCTCTGTGAGGATATTCAGCATCACCACAGGAAGGGTCCTTGGAAATCTGCTGGGAAGGCAGGATCAGAGCCCTGGGAGGGATCCCACTGATGCCTTGTTGGGGCTACCTAAAAACACAAGTCAGACAGAATTAAGGGAATAAAAAGCTGTTGTATTTACTGAAGGGCCTTTGGGTGCATTTTGGGCAGACAAAGCCCCCCAGGGGCTACACCCAAAATAAACCACAGGTCACGGGTTTTCACACTTTGGTCCATTTGCATTTTGGGGGTCAATCTCCCAATTACAGCCTCAGGTAATGAAGTCATTCACCCCAAGTTTGCTCCCCCAACTCACTTTTGTTTCCATCTCTGGGGGCCTGAGGCACTGAGGTGTCCTTGATTCCCAGCCTGGAGAGGAATTGTTGTGTGTGCCCAAAATGGGAGAGCAGCAGCCAGCACTGAGTATGGAGTTTGGAGTTCTACACTAAAGAACCGCAGGGTTACAAATACATGGAAAATATAAAAGCTGAAATCCTAAGGCATCACCATGGAGCCACTGCTCCTTTCCTGCAGAACACTTCTCATTCTGGGCATGCACAGCCCCAGCACAGCAGCTATTTATGGCTGGAACACCTGGGTGATACTGCTGAGGAAATGAGTAATAAGTATATTAATGACACCATTATTAACCAATTAATTAGTTCCTGCCGTCTGCACTGGAATACTTGTGCTTTTCCTGTCTAAAGGGCAAAATACTTCTGTCCACATGGGCCAATATCCCAGCTCACTTTGCTGCCAGGGAAAGTTAGCAAACACTGCTCTCTGTTTGGAAATGCTTTCCATCAGGTGTTTGGGTTTATCTGGCAGTGGTTTTAGTTGTTTTGCCTCAAGGAACACCAAAAGGAAAACCTTGTTCTGATTCTGAGTCTCTGAGCCTGTCTTCCGTGCAAACACAGCCCATTCCCACTCCTGTTTCTCCCCACTCAAAGAGGAGAGGTCAGAAGGGCTGGCTCGTGATTGAATGACATTCCTCTTTCTCCACAATTGGTTACTTTCTATTCAAAATTATTTTATTACCTTCCAAAGGGTAAATTTGGAAACGTTTTGGAACATGTTGCAATAATTTAAAAGTAACTGCTAAAGTTGTTTAAATCTCGAATGGCTCCTTGCATTTCTGTCTTTCTGAAAGCTGAGAACAAAGAGAGAGGAGAAGAAAAATAAAAGGTGCATTTAGAACAGGAGGGGACAGGCAGCAGCATCAGGACAGAGCCTTCAGAAACAAACTGTCAGCTGTGGGATCCCACATTAGCAACATCATTAGCCAATTCACCGTTGGATAAAAGCCTTCTCGTCTTAAACACTCCTACTTATACTGAACTTCACCCACCCATGTTAGTCCTTTAATTTTAATGTTTCATTTCACCCAATGTATTTTTTTTTTAAATTAGAATTTTAATCTCAGGCTCATTTTCCTTTCACTACAAAAGCTGTCTTTAACCTTGTTGTGCTTCAGCTCTTCAGCTCAATATAATGGTTAATGTCATTTTCTACTGAGGTTTAGAAACAGGAAAAAAATGCAGTGTTGGTGAGGACTGTATTGAATAGCTAACTTCTCATTATACCACATAAACTCCATCATAACAGAGAACAGAGATCACCTTTGGGCTAATAAATGAATGAAAAGAAGGATCTAAGGCTGGACTCTTGCTCGCATTACAAAGATTACATTTACTGCATGTTTCATCTTAGGCTCTCAGCTCATGTTTACTAAGACTTAAATATCATAATCCCTGTGAGAAGACAGAGGCACGGGGAACTTAAATAACATTTATTCTTTAGAGCATTTAAGAACAGCATTTAGAAGTACAAATTTCCTGATCAATTGCATGCTACTCTAACCCAAGCCCGGATGGAAAGGCTGGAATTTCACTCTCATTCCCTGGGATTCATCTATGAAGCTGCAGCTCTTCCCCTTTTCTCTCTCCTATCTCCACTCAGACCTGTGCTCATCTCCTCCTTCTGCTACAGCAGCAGAATTTCCAACCAAAAATCCTCAGGCAAGGACACAGGTGGAGGTGTGTGCTGTCAGAGTACCTGGGCAAATATTTATTGTTAATACACATTACTTAGTTTGGGATAAGCAAACTGTGCCCAGCCCAGAGCCAGCATCCCACTGTGCCAGGCTCTGGAAGCACACGGAGAGATAAAAGTTCCTTCTCAGAAAATCTGCCATTTCCTCCAGGTCCTGGTGGAATTTTCTGCACAAAACACCACATTTAATCTTGTGTTTCTTCATCAGTAACTCGCCCTCACTGTGCTTTTGGCAATTTGGGATAACAGCTCTGCTTAGGTTTGTAATTCCTACAGCTCCTTTTCAGAAGGGACTGGAGCTACAGAACAATTGTGGCAGCTGAAGAAAGGAGATTTGCAAGGTCCTGTGCCTTTCGTTCTTCTCTTTCCGTGACCTCCAAGATCTAAAGGAGAAGGTAAAGATCCAGGACCAGGAGCAAGGAGCCAATGTGACCTTTTCTCTAAGGCAGACAATAAACAGTAAAGGGTATTGTTAATGCAGGCATTTAACCACATGTCTCATTAACTTTAATGGGAGCCTCACCTAAATACCCGAACATCACTCCCAAAAATCTATCCTCAAGTGGGATGTCTGGAGGGAAAAATGCCCAGAGAACATATGAAAAAAAAAAAAAAAAAAAAAAAGAGAGAGAGAGAGAAATACCAAAGAGGAAGGCAGATACAGAAGTATATATGTGCGTAGGAATACATGAAGTTATTTGTGTGTTCCCTGTGAAAAGAGGGATAATCTCCCAACCAGAAAGGAAGGGGCTTTGGAGTATTCAACAGAGGGAGAACATAACTACCAGGGAAAAGGTATCCAAGGAATAGTTCTATTAGCAGCAGCAGGGATAGTTTTGGAAAGCATAAGGGGAATCCATAGGGAAAATCAATCTACAAACCCCAGTGTGACAGTTTTATGTTTCCCCATCATTTAATATAATAGAGAGATGTAGGCATTAAAGCGTTCAGGTTAAAGTATTCATGAATAATAAAATCATATTCATTTTATCTGGTCACATTCTATTCAAAATTATTTTATTACCTTCCAAAGGGTAAATCTGGCAAGGTTTTTGAACATGTTAAGATAATTTAAAAGTAACTGTTTAAGTTGTTTAAACCTCAAATGGCTCCTTCCATTTCTGCCTTTCTGAAAGCTGAGAATGAAGAGGGAGAAGAAAAATAAAATGTGCATCTAGAACAGAAGGGGACAGGCTGTACACACCAGGACTGGAGAAATGAATTTGCTTACAGAGAACTTCACATGTAAACATCGAAACGTTTTGTTCAAAATGAGCTTTGAAACTAAAAATGGCACCGAGCAGGGGCTGCTCTTTCACACACACAGAATTATCACAGCTGGTCCTACTGATAAAAGTGAGCATTAAGATCCCTGCTGATAAAGGCATTTAGCATTACAGAACTGAAGATTTATTGTTCTGTCTGAGCCTCTGGAGGGAAGGGGATGCTGGTGGCACTGTCCAGTCTCCTGAGCCCATTGTCCCCTCCCCACTGGGACTGCCCCAATTGCCCTGTGCCCCTTCTTCACCCCACTGTGCTGCTTGGGGCTGGGGGAGTTCATTTCCCCTTGGGGGCCGTGGGTTGAGAACAGGCTGATAAAGGAAGTGTTTCTGCTCTTGCTGAGCACAGAGCCAAAGGCCTTCTCTGATTTTTGTGCTGCCAGGGTGGCCAGGGCACTGAGTGGGGAACTGGGAGGGGACACGGGGAGGACAGCTGGTCCCACATGGCCAAAAGGACATTCCAGACCAGGACCCCATGCCCAGCAAAGGGGAGAAGGAGGAAAAGGGGGGGACATCTGTAGTTGTGTCATTTGCCTTCCCAAATAACCTTGGCCTTTTGAGCCCCGTGAATCAAAACATGAATACAAGATATTTTTATTTTTGGCACTTCATGAGCTTTATTCTCCTGCAAGCTTCAAGGCTGATGCAGAGGAGCTTTGGGCACGTGCTGACAGCACATGAATAACCCAATGGCTTCCAGCTCTTTGGTTCCTCCCTTGCACCCAGGGATTTGGCAATTTCCTGCAGCCAGGCGAAGGAAACTGCAAATCATTAACTAAATAATCTTTGCCCATAACAAAGACATTAATCAAAATGTCTGTATTCATGTTCCAAAGGAGCATTTAAACCATCATCCAGTCATTCACTCCTGTACAACCCAATGTCACTTCCACTGAACAGCACTCACATTTCCTTCCAAAAGTATGATGGTGTCTAAACTAATTTTAGCTTTATGGAACAGCTTCCATTTCAAAAACATGCAGTATTTATAGGATTGAGGGGGGAAAAAAATCATTTGTGAAAGTCGGTTTTGTGTCAGACAAACAGAAGGAGATATTCAGCATTGGGGCACACACAGCCTCACTATCTGGACATGGCTTTTTAATAAAAAACAGGCAATCTTTTCTCCTCACCGATGCAAACCCTATTGTTAAATTCTCAGGTGCTCCAGTTCCCCCTCAGCCTCATTTCTCACCAATTCTAATACCTCAGTCCTAAATCCTTCAAGAGCAGATCTTCAGCAGTGCACAAAATGTGAATTCAGCAGGCAAAAATTCCCCAAAACAATCCCCACCAAGCTCATAGCACCGTTCATTTATTTCTCCTCACAACAAACTGTTTTTGTCAGGAGCTAAACAAAACACAAGACAATAAATCCAGAAATCCTGTTATATTACACAAATTATTCCATAATTGGAAACAAGGCTGTTTTACCTCTCCAGCGAGAGCAAGAAAAAAAATGTTTAAAAATAAGTTTCCAGGAAATATTGATTTCTTGATTATTTTGCTTTTTAATAGGAAACTATGGAGAAACGAATGGAGTTGAGGCTTTGATGAAATTACTGCTAGAAAGTAAAATTCTTCCCTGTGAGGGTGGGGGCCCTGGCACAGGGTGGAATTCCCAGAGCAGCTGGGGCTGCCCCTGGATCCCTGGCAGTGCCCAAGGCCAGGTTGGACACTGGGGCTGGAGCACTTGGGACAGTGGGAGGTGTCCCTGGTTGGAACTGGATGTTTTTTAATGCCCCTTCCAACACTTCTGATAATTATGGGGCTGACCACACCTTTCTAATTGGAAAATACAATAATCAGTAACTCCGAAGTTGTAATACAAAACCTTGGAAAATATAGGAATTTGTTTCATAAACGATGTAATCATGATAGTTTTTAGTGGAAGTCCTACTGGCTTTGATGAAGTATTTTATCATCTCAAAAAGTGCCTGCAGAGAAGGTGAAATGAGACAGCACATCCTGACAGGGGCTTGGGAAGAACTTGGAAAAATATCTTTACCCAAGTAAGCAGACAACAGGACAAGGCTTCCTGAAGGAAAAAGCCACATTTCCACATGTATCAGAGGGCTCCTCTAATGAAACCCTCCTCATTAAGCCAGATTTCTGATGCATCTGTGCAATTTCAGTGTGTTTCCCCTGCCTGGGTAGGAAGCTGGAGCTGTGTGCAGGGACACAGCAGTGCAGGTCCCCAGTGGGTCAGCTCAGCAAGGCTCCTACAGTCCCATCACTCACAGAGCTGATAAATCCTAATGGGTTCCTGACTGCACTAACAAGACTTGTGGGGGGAAAAAAAGTATTTATCTCAACCAAAGAATTTTTAAATATTTTTCTAGGCGACAAACTGGTGCATAGCTATATTTTGAGACACATCCAGGCAATTTATTCTTATTTCTTCAGCCCTAATCAGGAGCTTGGAATATCTAGCTGCTCCTTGCACAACATTCCCCCAGCAGAGCAGGACCAAGGCATGTGTACTGATCTAATTTACAGCTGATTATTTCCTAGCTGCTGTTTCCAGCTGCTGTTTGAAGTCAGTCAGCAATAACAATGACAACAAAGTACTTTGCTCTTTATTGCTGGGATGCTGGAAGTTAAAATCATTGAGAGGAAAAGCTTGCGAGTGTCCAGGTTGATGTTTGACTTCCCAGATGTGCCCTGAAATTTCCCAGATCTCTCAAATTTCAGAAAAATTAACCTGTTCCTCAGAAATGTTCATTAACCATGGCCCAGCTCCCCAGCCTGCCACAGCTGCATTGGCTGCTTCTTGCTCCAGAGCTCATTTCTGGATCTGGAATTAGCTCATGCAGCTGTAAAAAAAATCCCACACATCCTCATTCAGCACTGACTCTACTCCTGTTCTCTGACCTGATCCAGCTCCTGCAACAGCCAGGAGGAACAACAAGGATTCTCCAGGAGATGAAGAATGAGCAGATGAAGTTTGGGATTGCTGCAAAAGGAGAGGTGCAGAACCATGAGCACAGCAGAGAGCAGCTCCCACCGCCTTGTGAAAGGAGGCACAGAGAGGGACAAACATCTCAGAGGGTCTGATGCTTTTTTTTCTCCCATACATTACTGTCAGCCTCACTAAAATCACCTGTCACAAGATATTTTTCCCTGATTAACAGGCACAGTGGTCATGCACTTCATCAGGGACACTGGAGAGGACAACAGAACATGGGTTACCTTTATGTCTTGAAAAGCCAATTTTATTACAGATTTAAATCTTCCTCATGTGCCATGGCCACAAAACCAGACTGTGGGAGCTTAACCAGCACCTTCACAGCTCATTTCATCCCTGAGTTTCACCATTCAGATCTACACCAGGTCACCCACACAACTTCCACTCTGGTCTCCATTTGAATCCAAAATTCAGCCCAAAAAAATCCTTGAGAGGACCAGGCTGATTATTTGGCTGGAAAAGGTGGAATGTCCATGCTGAGGGCAAGGAGACGTCTGTTCTTTTTGAAACATCTGAGTTAAGTGTTATTGTCTCAGAGATTCAGAAGGCTGTGGGCAGTTGGAGTGGGTGGGCTTCTTTCAGGAGAGCTCATGCACTGAGAAATTAGGTTTTAGGGAAGAAAATAATGGAGTATTTGGCAGGTAGGTCACGTCTGAGTAATAGTCACTTGACAAAAACCCACAAGAGTTTGACTCTGATTTTCTTAATTTAGAATATTTCCAGAACTCCTAGTGCAGAGTTTGAAAAGGTGTTAGAAACTCAAAAATGAATGACACGTTTGGATTTTCAGCAAAGAAAATGTTTTAAGTTAAAAAAAAAAACACCCAAAAAACAAACTCTTCACTATGGAAAGAAAACCAATAAATCATTTCTGCATTCAACTCTAATTTCTCTGTCAACTTCTCTTTGATTATACACCCAGGAGCTTGATGAGGACTAAACTACAGGCTCCCTCTTCTGCAGTGAGCTGCAATTCCCTGCTAGAGATGTTCATTATGGCCACAGGCACCAGGCCAGTGGAATAAGGCTGCTGGATAGTTATTGCTAGGTTTTAAACATTTAAAAAACCCATTAAAAATCACAGTCATCACAGCCACCTCAGCTCTCCCATAATAGCCCCAGGAATAACGAGGGCTGGCTGGGTCAGGGCAGCCTGGCTGGGCAAGTGGAGCAGGGTAAAGTCACAAGTGGAGGGCTGGGAGTGCAGAGCCAGGGGCTTGGAGGCTGAGCTGGGAGTTTAGGGAATTTTGTGGATGCTCTGCTGGTGGCAGAACCTAAGAGCAGGCTCGCAGGGGTGTTTGCTGGGTCAGGCAGCTCTGGATGAGCAGAGTGGTGGCATTCCTCCTCTGAGTGCCACTCTGGAGGGCAGCAGCAGGGCCCCTTGGGCATCTCTGGGAGGACAGTGGTCACCTGCCTGGTGGGCAGAACTTGTTCAGAGCAGGTCCCTTTGCTGCCTTTGGTGGCCTTGGAGGTTTCTGTAGGTTCTCACCAGAGCCCACCTCCTCCCACTGCCCTGCAGCAGCTCATCCAGCAGGGATCTCCAGCCAAAATCTCCCTGAGTGCACTTGGCCAGTGAGGGAAAGGCAAAAACCTTGCAATGGGCACAGCCAGGTGCTGCCATGGTGGGGAATAGAGAAAAGGCTGTAAAGAGACCGCACCGTTCTTTACAACAACCTCTCAACCCCACATCCCCAGCAAATTCTCTCCTGAAATGTGTTTCCTATTGGGCTATCCTGTATTTTATTTATTGAGCTTAGCAACAGACAGGGGTGGGGAAAAAATATAGATTACAAAAGGCACAGTGAAGAGATAAACCAACCACTGCTCCTGCAGCAAAGCACGCTACAGGGCTGGCAGAGGGAACCAACATTTCAGCTGCTTTAGAAAGGAGGTTTTACCTTGATGGATGTTTCTGCTACATATAGACATTCTTAAATTAAAATGAAGCTAAGCCAAAAATATTTATCAAAGGTCATAGACTTCTTATTACCTGTGTAATAGTATTGCCATCACTCTGGCTCACAGCTCAGTGAAATTCTACTCATTGGGCTGAACAAGGTTGTGCCAGGTAATGTTCCCATAAAACTAAAGGACAGTTCTTGCCCTAAACAATTTACCTGTACAATAGCATATATTGCCTCTGCTACTGCCTCTCTATTTTTGCTTGTCCTAACACAGTGGGAACACACTGATGTTACTGAAGAAAAAAACCAAAAAACTGGGATCTCATCTATTGGCTCTTAAATCCTTGTCTCCCATCTCTTTGGCTTCCATGGGAAAGTTGCAGCTGCTTCCCTTCCAGCTTCCTTCCCTCCCCCAGGCCCTCCCAGCTCCCCTCCTCATGCAGAGGACTGGGAAAAATGAAGTTGGGTTTATGTTAGGACAAGGGTGTTCTGCCTCAGTTATTTATTGCAGTAATCACCCCATGGAACCGTGCTTTCCTCAAATTGCATATATAAATTATCAGCTATTACTCCCTCTCGCAAAGGTTAATGCAACCTCTTGTTTTACAGGTAGAGTGAAATTTAGAGGTTAAAACATGCTTATGACTTGATTTTCCCTCCCTGCTTCACCAGCGACGAGGTAAGAGGCGAGGAAGACGAGGCATTACCCTCAGAGCAGCTGATCTGCTAAGTGCAATTACAGAGGAGTTTTGTGAAGCATTCTGCAGTGCTGTACATGAGCTCGGAGATCTGGCTTCCCTCTGCTATTCATTTTTCAATTTTCAGCTTCAAAGATCTTGGACATTCTCCTCTAGGCTCATCTACAAGCAGGAATCCAAGGTCTAATCACGTTGGATGATTTGCTCAGACACAGGATTTGTTGCAGCAGTCTCGAGACAAACCAGCAGAAGGAAAAAAAAAAAGCAGGAAGTTCATGCAATATTAGAGTTGCTTTTATTTTCCCCAAATGCCATGACAATCCTATTGTCCTTCAGAGACGTGAGCAAATTTACCTTGTGGAATTTGAGCAGGATTATTATGGGTTTTGTGCTTGATAATCTGCTTTTTTTACAAGGTCTTTTGTGCAAAGCTGTGTTCGCAGTGGTTCCATTGTTGGAGACACAAGAGCCCTGCTGATTGCTGACAAACAGCACCCCTGGAATGTGGCCATGCTCCCACAAGAGATGGAGGAAGAGGAGCACAGGAGGTGCCACCTGCTGCAGTCAGTCCCAGGTGGAAAGAGGGGATGCCAAGGAAAACTGCTGCCAAATGATGGCTGAAAAGGGAAAAAGCCTTTTAGAGATGAGAGTGGTGCAGAGTCACCATCTGAACAGCCCGCAGGTATTTAAATGTCTCTAAAACCTGGGGAGTTCTGGTGCAAAAACAGGAGCAATAAGTACTGACACTCACGTTGTTTCCTATACATCTTTTAAGACTTAAGTAGAAAAATAATTTAAAATAATTAATTGAGGTTAATCAATACAAGGTTCCTCCACAACACAGTGTTATTTAGGCTGGAAAATTCCCTCAGCAGCACACCCCAAGGAGCCTCTGGGATCTTCCCAACAGGGAGCCCAGCACAGGCTGGATCTTTGCCACCAGAGCAGGGTGGTACCTGAGCAGGGCAGGGGCAGGGGCAACCAAGAGCTGAGACCACCAAACCAACCTGTGGTGACAAAGCTGGTCCAAGGTGCAGTTGAAGCCAATCCATCTGGATTAGGGTCACAGCCAGGGCAGGGACCACCTGTCCCTCAGCAGAGTCCAAACCAGATTAAGGCCCCGGGGCTGAGCTTAAGTACAGATCCCAGTGGGAGACCCAGATGAGGCTGGTCAGGTCCACCAAGGGCTCTGAATGCTCTTGGGGACCCTCACACCCCTGTTCCCTCATCCCACTCAATGATCCACATTAAAAACCATCCAGAAAGGACACATCAATGAATACTAGAAGTGTTTTTTTTGGTTTAATTTTCATTCAGAAATGCTGTGGGGCTGAATCCTCAGCTCCTGCACATCATTTGGAGTGGAATCAGTTAACAGCAGAGGAGGATTTAGTACATGATTTTGTTCAAATAACCTATCACATTGACCAGTCCTTTTATTAATCTGAGCATTTAAATGAGTTCTTATTAGAAAAAAGTAACTGGAGCTGCAAAAAAGGAACAAGGTAAGGCAAGGACAAATACATAATTATCTGGAATATGAAAAAAAATGGTGCAGCAGAAGTTCATGTTCCTTTGTGTGGAACACAGCCCAGCTAATGTACAATTTAGATGCAATAGTTTTCTCTGGCTGGAAAATCAGTTTGATTTTTTTTTTTCTCCCCTCAGCTTATGCTTTTAACATTTTCCCAAAGAACAGAATGATGATGGAACTGAACTGCTGCAGCAGACTGGACAAATTCATTAATGTCATTAGCCAAATAATGATCCCAAATGTGTGGCAGCACAGGCAGCAGCACCACACTTCCAGTGAGGCTTCCAGCATTTCACCTCTTCCTTAATGGGAACACACATCTCTGTCATCCCTGCTGCAAGAAATACAAGGTCTTAAAAAAGCTATATTTGCCATGGTCCTGCACGTGCTCTGCCCATAATTTCAGGTATCCAGGCTTGATGTGGCAATCAAGCAGCTCCCAGCGCCCTCCAGGAGAAGCTGGGAAAAGGGACAACCTCCTGGGGTTAATTATTAGCCTTTGTTTAAGAAAGTTGCCATGGAGGTGGGCAAGTGAGATATTTCTTCTCTTACTAATGAGACACCCAGCCCACAGCTCCTCCAAAACCTGTGGGGTGAGAGAAGGCTCTGTGCCACTTGTGCCTCCCCTGAGTCCCTCCCAGCCCAAACCATTCCATGATTCTCTCCATCTCCTGTGTCTGATGCACAGAGCCCCAGCGTGTGCTGCCGCCTTCCCTCTCTCGTGGTCAAAGCCTCTCCTTGCCAGTTCTGGAGCCCTAAAACTGCCAAATGGGGGTTTCTGTGCCCACAGCTCCCACAGGGGTGGAATTTGGATGGGAGATGCTGCCTGCGTCTAAAATCAAATGTTTATTGCCCACCAACGTCCTGGTCCTGCAATGTGGGACACCTTTGAAAAGGTGGGAAAAGGAACTGCTGAACTGGATCATGAGAATACAAAGGGAAATGGTGAAGGGTGCCAGAGTGGCTGGGGGGCAGCAAGAGCAGGAAACAATTTAGACAATGCTGCTGCCCTTGGGGCATGGGATATTCATCAGAATGGACCCATCCAATGTCCCCTGCAGCTTTTACACTGAATTGTTTTCACCTAAAGTGGCTGAGTGCTTGCAGCAACCCTCCCTTCCTTTTTGGTTTAGCTTTGTGAGGGGTTCAATCCTGCTAGAGCCAGGTCCTGCTCCACTGAAATCAAAAGAAAACAGGAAAAATGGATTCCCTGCAGGATCTCATTGCTCCCTCTGGGTGTCTCTCCTTGTCCCAGCCCCGATGTTGTCCATCTAATTCATCCTGAGACCTTTCTGCCGACGTTTTTTTGGCTTTTTGGTGTGTTTCAGGTCTCTTTTTCAGTTTTCCAGCACCCAGCACAGCCAGGTCCAGGTTCAGCCAGCACTGTGGTAAAACACATTACTATTATTATTATTATTATTATTATTAATAGTAATAATAATAAATATTCTATAGTTAGGTTAATGGTGGAGAATTCCAATGGAGGAGATGTTGGGAGAATCAAGCAAAGAAAACAAATCTTTCAACTGTCCACAACCCTTCAAACCACACCATGAAATGAGACTTGCAGGGCAATGGATAACAGCAAAACATTGAATATATAAATAATAATAATGACTAAAGCTTTGGTTTTTAGAGCTTTCATCACAAGTTCTGCTGATGCATTGTGAAAGTTTATAAAGCTCAATGGGAAATTTTAATAAGGGGTAATAACCATGCTCTTCATCCACTAAAAGTACCTGATCCTGACCTATTTTATAATAGGGTTATTCAAAATAACTCCACTGACATCACAGCCCACTGGGGCAAGAAAAAAAATAGAACCAGTCCCTTGGTATTCATAAAATAACCTGCCTGGGGTACACAAAAGAAGCATGAGGGGAAACATGAATAAATATCCTCATAATTAAAAAAACGCTGGAGCAAGGAAATTTTTTTTTCCTTTTGCTAATTTGGAAGCCTCTTTGATAACACGCAAAAAGTTCATAACTCATAAAATGCAGCCATGGATTGAAGATGCAGTGATAATCTACATGTTTGATTGCAGCATTTATGGCCTAAATGCAGAAGTAATGGTGACTATACAAAGCCCTGATTTCTCTTGTGGAAAATTGTGTTCCTGTAGGCTGCAGGAATTGGGGGGATGTTAAAAACACCCAAAAACTGGGCACGGCTGTTAGCAGCAGAAAGCAGGGTTTGCTGTCCCAACCAGATGAATTTAAGGATAGAGGGGAAGAATTCAGGAATAAAGGATGAGGTGGAGAGGGACAGCACAGCTTAGAGGGGTTTGCTTTTGGCTTTGGGGTGTCCCCATTCCTGTGGTGCTGGAGTCACCAGGCTACGACAGCTGAGCTCTGGAATGAGGCTGGGGGAGACTGGGATGGGTTCCATGGGGTGGGATGGGATCCATGGTATGGGATCCATGGCATAGGATGGGATCCATGGCATGGGATCCATGGCATGGGATGGGATCCATGGCATGGGATCCATGGCATAGGATGGGATCCATGGGATGGGATGGGATGGGATGGGATGGGATGGGATGGGATGGGATGGGATGGGATGGGATGGGATGGGATGGGATGGGATGGGATGGGATGGGATGGGATGGGATGGGATGATTTCCAAGCTCTGAAAAACTTGTCCTCATTTTGGGTGCCATCTCATATATTCCTCACAGAGGTAAGGCTCCCTCTTCTCAAACACTCAGGCTGTGCTCTCTCCAGGTGCATCAGAGTCCTGAGGGGAAGAAAACCCTGTTTTCTCTGTCCTCTGAAAAATAATTAGGCGCAGAAAAGGAAATAAAACTGCTGTCTTGTGGCAAGGTGTGTGCATTCTTGGGGTGGGGGAAACAGAGCTGAATGAAGCCTGCAGGCTACCAGGGCATCGACAGCACAAAGCCATAAGAGGCTGGGAATCTTCTCTCTTAATTCACTTTCTCCTTGCTGGACGCCTGTGTTTGCAAGGTGACGGGAGCAGCCACTGAGATCCTGCTGACTAGAAATCCTAAATTAAACCCGAGATTAAAGGCACAACATACACTGAGCCAGGCTGAGGTAAAACACACGAAAATGGGGGCAAGGGCTTTGCAGGTCTGGCACAGCCTGTCCTGGCTGTGGTTCTTGTCTCCAGCTGTACACAGGCTGACCTGGAAGGACTGAAATGAGGAGAACCATTCGCTTGAAGCTCCGTTTTCTATGGAGAATTGAGTCTGGCGTGGTGGTTTTATTGCCACTCAGGAGGCAGGTCCTTTTAGAAAGTGTTTGCTATTGCCTTTCCCTCTCACAGGAGCCCCAGTTACTGTGGGAAGTGACTGACACCTCTTTTACACCAAACCTTTCTTCCTCCTAGAGATGTTGAAGTGCTTTTGTCAACAAACATGAATAGATCAGCCACTGCTTTCTCTTAAAAAGCAAAACAAAAGTTCACTTCAGGCTTATAAGAAAGGAGAGAAAAAAAATATTTGCACTTTAAAAAAAAATGAAATCTCACTTTTGTATTACTATTTTAATTACCTTAACTGCTCTTTCATGTTCTAATCTTCAGGGTTTTTTTTGTTTGGTTTTTTTTTGGTTTTTTGTTTTTTGTTTTTTGTTTTTTTGTTGTTGTGGTTGGTTGGGGTTTTTTTTGTCTTTTTTTTGTTTTTAATTTGTGAGCTCCACTTCTTTTGTTAAGGTTTTTAAATCCTCAGTTTTTTCAAGTTGTTTTCTTTTGGGTTGTCTTTTCTAAAGAGACATTCTTCTCATAAATTCCCTGCACTGGCTACAGCATTTACATGAGAAAAAAAAGCATGATCTCACTTTTCATGCTTATAACAAACGATTCCATCGGCTGATCCAAAAATAAACTATACATTAAAAGAAAATAAATCCTAACTTTTGTGCCACATTTCAGCAAGTTCTGATGTCCATACAGGATCTAATAAGGGTTTCAATTGAAGGTTGAAGTTGTAGAAGGTGGTAAAAATGAATTACCTGTCCACAAAGATTTACCTCTGCTCTCTCCTCTGACAGGAATTTGTTTAAAATTCCCCTCTTGCAGCTGTGCCTGTGAGGATCCCACTCCCTGACCTCTCTGTTATTTTTTTATTCACATTTTTCCCTCTCGATGCCCTGAACCTCTTCACCCCCTCCTCTCTGGTGCGTGTTGGAGGCTGTGGGGTCTCTGCTCTCCTGGTCCTCACCATTCCTGACCCTTTGCATGCAGATGTGGTGGATGAGATCAAACAGCTCTGTGAGCAGACCTGATGGGGCTGAGCTCCCATTTTATGGAGTAAAGCTGCAATGGGTCCTTGTCAGCTCTGATGCCTTAGGATTTCAGCTTTTATATTTTCCATGTATTTGTAACCCTGCGGTTCTTTAGTGTAGAACTCCAAACTCCATACTCAGTGCTGGCTGCTGCTCTCCCATTTTGGGCACACACAACAATTCCTCTCCAGGCTGGGAATCAAGGACACCTCAGTGCCTCAGGCCCCCAGAGATGGAAACAAAAGTGAGTTGGGGGAGCAAACTTGGGGTGAATGACTTCATTGCCTGAGGCTGTAATTGGGAGATTGACCCCCAAAATGCAAATGGACCAAACTTATAAAAGTGTGAAACCCCGTGATCCATTTTGGGTGCAGCCCCTGGGGGGCTTTGTCTGCCCAAAATGTACCTGGAGTCCCTTCAATAAATAGAACAGCTTTTTATTCCCTTAATTGTGTCTGGCCTCTGTTTTTAGGTAGCCCCAAAAAGACATCAGCTCCTGCCTGATCTTGTTGAGGTTTTAGTTTGGAATAATTCCCTCAGTCTCCTAAGTCTCTAAGGACATAGGGAAGAACTATTCACAGAGAAACTCTGTTTTCTCTTTGCTCCCCAATCCAAAGCTCTTTTTGGTTCCTCACAGATGAGTTTTGGGATAACCACACCTCTATTCCTCCCTCACTGCAGACATCCTTCACTTCCCACAGCCCTGTGGGGTTTCTCCTCTTGCTGAGGAGGCTGAGGGTGCAAACAGCCCCTTGCAAAGGTGTGGGAGCCTGTGGTTCCCAGTCTGTGTGTCCTTCCCCACCCAGGGGTGCTCTGCTTTGCACAGCCAGCTCTAGAGGTCCCTGCACATTCCTTGTTTTCTCCAGATCACTTTAGCTTTGGGCTTGTGGTCATCAAGAGCTGTGGGACCACCGGGGGAAAGGAGAGGGCTTCCTTTATGTTAAATACTAGCACAGGCTATTGCCTAATATATATGGGCACTTTCTGTATCATTTTATGGATTTCTTTCTGGATAGTTTTAGCATTTAAAAACATTAAAATTGCACACATTGAAGATCATGCTTCTATTTTGAATCATGCTACTCTGTCCCTTCTTAGCCAAAGTGAAACACAAACTGCCCATGTGCAGAACAAGGTTTCCCCATAAAAACCTGTTTTCTTTCAAATAAAGGGAAATATCAAAGTGTTTGCTGTTCTGATTTACAGCTGGGAAATAGAAGTTAGAGAAAGACATTGAGATTCTCTGGTGTAAAGGGAGTATAAACCAAATCAGAAACATTTTCCTCTATTGTTTTTCTGTGGTTTAATGTCTGTACTGAGGAAACAGCCCCCAGAAAAGTCCAGCAGAAGATAGCAGGCATTTTCCTCTGACTGGCCTGGAATGGGGTGGGTTTAATGTGTGACAAATCCCAAAGTCCTTACTCAGGTTAAAACTACCCAAACCTGCATTAATAATGGCAAAAGGACATGATAAAAGCATCAAAATGAAATCCTTTCAATAAGAAAGTGTAAACCACCTCCAGTCTAGCCCAGAAAAACGTGTTGGCTTCAGAGCTGATGGGTTTGGCCCCAGGGATGCTCTGCTCCAAAGTGTTCTCCTGGCAGGGGAGACAGCAGGGCATGGGAGTGAAGTGTTGGATGAATGGTGGGAGAAGAATGAATCCTCCTTCCCTCACCATCTCCGCTTTCATCTGGGCAAATTAGACAGCAGGAAAATACATGGAATCAGAACTTTCTTTCCAATAAACACTTTCAAAAGTGTATCTGAAAAGGTGATTTAGGAGGACAGTGACACAGAAGTGTATAATGAATCTGGACCTGTGCTGCTGCATTTGTATGGACTTTGCAGCAATAAAGTAGGTTAAAAGACAAATTAATTGTGTGCTTCCTCTCCAAGAGAAAGAGACCAATGGTAGTTTCTATGGCAACTACTTGCAATTCATCCTATTAACTTTCTTATTGCAGGAACAATCAATAATGATACAGATCGCTTTAGGATAAAATATACATGAAGACTTTAAAAAATATATATTGTTTGCTCTACTTTCAAATCAAATCTGATATGCTCTTGAAAAAGCAAAGACAATGTTAGAGAGAAGCAAACCGTGGATTTGCCAGGAGGGAGAAAACCAGGTGAGTCAATTTGTACCAAAATCCATCTTAGCAACTCGAGCAAACCGCTCAGATTAATTATTTTCTGAAATGTTTTGCCATTTGTGTTCACTCTGATTGTGAAGGTTATACCTTATTTAAAGGTGTAATTCTGTGTGCTGATACCTCTGCTCAAAGCAGTCAAGTGCATTCACAGTCCCTCAAAGGACTGGTAGCTATTCCAAAAGGCTTTTGGAAGTGCAGAACTCCCAGGGAGCAGCGTGACTGATGCTTCACCCTCTCAAAGAGCTACCACAGAGCCCTCTTGCACTTCATTTTTCAGATGTGGAACAGCAAGAGGGATCCAGGCAGATCCCTCCTGCCTGCTGTGGCCCAGGCAGCAATGACAGCCAGGCTCAGCCTCCCTGCTGATGGGTTTGCTCTGCAGGATGCTGTAGAATTCTCCATTTCCCCCCTTTTGATTTTTGTAGTTTCCAGGAGGTACCAATACCCGGAGGTTTGCATCCCCTCCGTGGCATGTCCAGACACTCCACTGTCTTTAGGGGCACCCAGCCAGCAGCAGAAAGCTCCTGAATCTGATTTATTTGCCTGATTTATCTGATTTCTGGCTGAAGAGGTTGGATATTTTAAGTTGCATGGTTTGCCAATGGAAGTTGGCAGGTGGGGACATCTGGGTGGGCATCAGACACAAAGTGAAGAACAGAGATCAGGACACTGGGTCTTTGAAAATATTTCTTTGTGAAATGAGCTGAGACTTTTCAATGAGGTTTATAAAATAACTTCCCCTGTCTTTTCCCTCATCTCACCCAGGGATGATCTGGTCCTTTTTCCTGCAAATTCCAGGTGGAGTATTCACAACTCCAAGGTGCCTGGATGTGTCAGAGTGAAGCAGGTGTTTGATCTGAAAGCTGTGCCCTTCTCAAGGACATCCCAGGGCATTGAATTATTATCCTTATATCGATTTAAGTTTCTTTCTCAAGTCTGGGAGAGTCTCTCCCTTTCTTTCAGCAATATTTGACTCAGACAGGCTCCCTGCCAGCTGCATGAACAGAGAAGTTCTATTCCCAATCTTTTTCCATCCGAGTCACAGTTCCAAGTCCCTTGTCACTCAGTTTGGCCCTGTTGCAGCAGCAGTTGATGATTCAAGCTCTGGTTTTGTGCATATGACTGTGAATGCACAAGGCACTGACACTTTCCAGTGGATAATGGGTAAAAATTTGCTTTGCTGCTCTTTCATTTGCAGGTGTGAATTATAAGATATTTTAGAAAACTAGATGTGGTGGCACTCTGTGAATTGCTGAGGGCATTGTCTCCTCCATGTGCCAGTCTTCCAGGACAGCAGAATTTCCTGAAGATGCATTTCACAAAACCCAGTGCATAAATCTGAGCTGCCTGGGCGGGGAGATCGCTGGAACAGGAATATTTCTCTGTGTTACAGAGAAGCTTGCACATCCAAACTTTACACATCTGCTGCATTTCACATGCCACAGTTCTGCTCTGTTTCTTCTGATGTACAAAAGTTGGTCTTTCCTGTAATAACTCTAAGTTCAGTTCATCTTCAAAGGAAAAATGCAAAATACTTTAAAGTAGAATAGTGGAAGATACTGCACAAGTTAATTCACTTCAAACTGAGGCTTTTGATCACTTCATTATTATAAACACAAACAGAATAGTAACATTTTAACCCTCCTTTCCAAATCTCCCCTGCTTCTGAGTCATTTTTTCCCCCATGTCACTTGAATTCTTGATTTTCAAGTCACTTTTGCCTCTTCTCCCTATTGCTCCAATCTCTCCATGTTTTACTCATTTCTCTTCCCAACCCCTTGAAACACCTTCCCTTGCAGCTGCCCTTCAGCCATAAAAAAAAACCAACCCTCCTCATCTTATCTCAGCTATTTCTGTCTTTCCTCCTTGCAATCTTTCTTCAGGCCATACAAAAGCTGTTTCTGGGTCATGGGGTTTCTCAAAGCACCATCTCAGTGTGGCTGCAGACCTGGAGCTGTCTCACCATACCTGCTGTGTGTTCTTCTGTTTATGGCTTCTCAGGCCCAGCAAAATTAAGCTCTACATAAACATATATTTATTATCTGTTTGGTCACTTGCTTTTTTCATACTGCTCCAGCCCTTATTTAAAAAAAAATAAATAAATAAACAAATATCGTTATTCAGCTTCAAACTTTGTCTTCATTTTAAAAAGTGCTGGTGAGAAGGGAATGGAGCTTCTGTGCTTAGAAAAAATGCAAAAAAAATCCAAACACTGAGTACTTTTGGCTGTTCTGACATAAAAGAGCAATAAAATAACCAATATGAGAATCAGTCTGCAAGTTTGGGGGTTTTGTGGAAAAAGGATGAACAACAAGTCCCAAAGGATACATTTGAAAGCTCTACAAACTCTCTACTTTGAGACTTGGATTTTCCTGCCTTTTTAGACTTTTCCTCTACTTTTAGCTTCTGAAAATCTTAAAGGGCAAACTGTCACAGTGTATTTGTGAAGCACTCAATGAAATTGGAAGGCTCTTCCAACTCCAACAAGGCTGTGCACACTCGGAGTCTTCATCCAAGCACTCGATCTCTGTGATATGCCCAGCCAAGGCGTTGTGAATTAAAATAGTCTCATTATAAATTGGATTTGGGGACTGCTTGGGGTATGAAACCAACGCCTGAGGCTTCCCAAGGCTGGTTCTGTTGTTAGAGGAACCTGAGCCTTGCGATGGCTCTGTGGGGATCTGGGCAGCAGGAAGCACCGGGAGCTGGGGAACAGAGCCAGCAGAGGCTGAAGGAGAAAACAAGAGCTGGCAGGAAAAGCCAGGGCAACAGGATGCCATCAGCTGAGGTTCTTGCTGCCTCAGCTGCCACAGCCCGTGCTCCTGGGTGAGGGTTGTGACTGAGTGACATGAAAAGAAAGAGAGGAGCTCGAGCAGTCACTTGGAAAATAACAGAGCACGCTTTGATGTGTGTTGCAAATGGCATTTCTCCTGTGGAGAGAACTCCCTCCTGAGCTCCGTCCATCCGAGGGGCAGCCCGAGAGTCAGCAACTTGCTCTAACTGAGATCACAAACATAAAAAGTGTCTCTAAAAATCCGTGTGTAGACATTTCATCTGGCAGGAGCTGCTGTCTGCAGCCACGGTGTGAATTCGTGCAGCTCTGAGCAGGATGTGTGTGTGCACCTGGCTGAGAAAGGTGGGAGCCAGAGCTGGGAGCCCACTTGTGAGGATTTCTCATAATTCAACACCCAGATGTGCTGAAGGCTGGAGGGGTGGAGCCAGGCTTAAATCCCAAAACTATAACAGCAAGGGAAAAATAAAATGCCCTCTTGCCTCCTATTTGAGATTTGCACTTTGGAATTCATTCCCTCTTGAATCATAGTGCTCTCGCTCTACAAATTTGATGACCTCTGACCAGAAGAAAATAAGTTCAATGATCTTCTGACTTGTTTGAATATGAGCCTTCCAGGGAACTCAATGTCATGTAAGGCTGCAATTTTTGGCATGCTAAATTACACCTTCTCAAAGCAGGTGGCTCTTCAAATGATCATATTTTAAACAAATTCTGAAAAGCACTATGTATCCAACAAATTACATAGCAGGTAAAATGTCTTGTGATGAAAGGAATGCCTTGGCTGTAATTCCTTCAATAGGAATATTTATTTTGCTTTTTTGATCATTAGTAGTTGTACCAATCCCTCTATTATCTTTAATTCATGTCACCATTTATTTTCCAGTTAAGAATGTGAAGAATTGATTTTAAAACTGCCCAAATTGAATATCCATTAGGTTCAAGCTGTGTGATGTCAGTGAAAATACAGCTCACACTCAGTGGATGTCGAGTTACACCCACATTTTGTGATGTTATCCCAGCTTTATGCATCTTCTATTTTCTGTTTTATCTGAGCTCAGGTTTGGTGCCCTTCCTGCTGCTCGCACAGAAAATTCTGCAGCCACTCCAGCACCTGGGGTGCTCCCAATCTCCTCTGCATTTCCTTGAAGTTCCTTCTGTGCTTAAATAATGTCAGCTTCAATTGTGCTTGAGATGAAGGTAGAGGAAAACTGAGGGATTGACTCTCTTGTCTCATGATAAATGCACTCTGATTTGGGATGAGGACAGGTGTCAGGTTCAATTCTCTGCTTCAAATAAGGAGGATGGATTTGAACTTAAATCTCCTCTATTCCCATGATTAACCCTGGGCAGCTGAACGATGGCTTTATTTCTCCTTTTTCCCTTCTGGTTCTGCTCTGGTCAGGAGAACACTCAGATCTCCTGTCAGGAAAGGCTGAGGATGTTTGTCCTGGAGAAGAGACAAAGCTCCAAGGAGAATTTATTTCAGCCTTCAGGGGATAGAGAGGGACTTTTGACAAGGGATGGAGTGTATGAAGTGGGGGAAGTTGCTTTAAACTGAAGAGGGGAGGGTTGGAGGGGACAGCAGGAAGAAATTCCTCCCTGGCAGGGTGGGCAGCCCTGGCACAGGGTGGAATTCCCAGAGCAGCTGGGGCTGCCCCTGGATCCCTGGCAGTGCCCAAGGCCAGGTTGGACACTGCGGCTGGAGCACCTGGGACAGTGGGAGGTGTCCCTAACATGGCAGGATTTAAGGTTCCTCCCAACCCAAACCATCCTGGGATTCTGTGATTCCATAATTTTTTATCTATGCTGTAAGGTCCCCTCCAGCCAGGAGCCAAAGACAACATCTCCCAAAAAGCAAGAGTGAAGCTGTGCTGCATTCCCAGGATCTCCTTGTGCAGGTGTAGATGGGGCCAGGGTCAGCACCCTGGAGTTCACCCAGCACTGTGGGACCCCTGCACCCCACCCAGGGCATGGGGGATCCCAAATGCCCCCCAGGAGCTGCTTCCAGAGGAGGAAAAGCAGAGCAGAGCCAGCATCCATTTTGTGCATCTCAACCAACAGCTTTTAGCTGAGTCCCTGCCATGGGGATTATTTCAATCCCTCTTTCACCTCAGACTTGTCTCCACGGGAGCGTTGGATGTGCAGCCTGTCAGAAATTCCCAAGGAACATGACATTAAGAGTCTGTTAATGTTTCCTCTTCCCTGACAGTGCCAGGAGCAGGACTCCGCTGACATCACTCCAGGGCCTCCAGCTTGCTGCCAATGCAATAAATCTCTTTTTTCAGAGGGTAACAACTCTGTGGAAGGTCAGAGTGTCCCTCACTTGTCTCTGAGAGCAGCCAGATCCATGGAGAGAGAGGACGCCCTGAATTCTGCAGGTGGTGGAGCTTCAAGGCTCCAGCGCCACCCAAAATCTGCTCCAAAAAACTGTGACCTTAATGTGCTATGAATGATTTCCAAAGGGAGCTTGACTGCTTTCCAGGTAAAATATTGAAACTAGAGAAAGAAAAGAGAACACACAAGGGTTAAAAATGTGGCGGGGTAAATAAATAGTGTTCGATAAGATAATGATCTGAGACCAGCTGTTGCTGAAAAAAGTTTATTATTATAAATCATCAGAGTCCTTGTAAAATATAGAGTTGCCAGAAAAATACCAAACAAAAATGCTCCTGTAATAATTAAATATGCAAAATTCACAGCTCCCTAGAGAACTCAATTTTTTCAGGGATAAGTCCAAATCTATTTCACTTTCATGAAAACACACATAGAGAGAAGTCCTGAAAATCCAACATCCTTGCTAAGATTTATTTAGTCATTTAAATCACTATTTGTATTGAGACAATGAAGATATAATTGTAAGATTACCCTGGTTGTAACATAGTGGTAGAAAGTTCCAGATAAATTCTCATATTCTTTCTTCTTTTTACTGGGGGAAAAGGTGGAATTATGAGAAATGCTGGACATGCCAAGCTGCACTAACAGGTGCTGGAGTAAACCTTAAATTTCTTACCATGATTTATTTCTAATACACACCAGCATTGCTGGAATTCAGCCCAAATTTGGAAGGACACAGAAGGAGAAATGCTGGTGAGGAAGCTGGGAAAGGATGAAGCTGGGGAATATTTTCCATGTGGAATATGAGAGTTCACACAGCTGAGAGGAGCTGAGTTGTGTTTACCCAGAGCTATAACCAGAGGGTATCAGCTCTCCTGGTGTGAGATCCTGTAAGAAAATGAGGCATAAACAGGCCTTGCAAAGTTAAGCAATATCAATTTATCCCCCTGAGGCAGAATAAGATAAAAATAACTTGGGGTTTGTGAGAATGGAGAGAAGCTAATAAACCAAAACCAAACCAAACAATCTGTTCAGAAGGTGACAGCAGCTGAGGATGCTGGGGCTGGTGGGGAGACCACAAACACTTGAACCTTGCCAGAACAGCCTCCTGAGCCTTCCCACCAAAATCCCATTTATTGCCAGGTGAGTTGCAGCACTTCCCTTTGCCAGCTCCCAGTTGCTGTGAGGGAAACTGGAGCTGCTCTGACCCCACTCTAAATGCTGAGCTGAATGTGATGCCTTCAGTTTGAGCTTTCACATTTTCCAGGTTCTGCACTGCCTTAGTAAATAACTCTGAACTCCACACCGAGTGTTCCAAGTTCTGCTCACAGCTCAGGCACACAAAACAATCCTTTTCCAGCCCCACAGCCAAGGACACCGCTGCAGCTTCACCCCAAAAAGTGCAAAGAGCAGAGAATGGAGGGGAGAATCTGGGAGGGTGGGACTGCAGAACCCGGAGCTGGGACTGGACAATGAAGCCCAAGGTGGAAATGGAGCAAAACTGATAAAAGTGTGAGAACTCGTGACCCAGGGTCCATCCTGGCTGTAGCCATGGCCGGGCTCTTGCACTGCCCAAGGTGAATCCTTGGAAGGGTTTTTAATAAATCCCTGCCTTATTCCTTTATTTACTTCCTTTAACTCTTTCCTATTTATTGCCTTTAACTCTGTCTAACCTCTGTTCCAGGTCAGCCTCTTTAGGCATCAAACAAAACAGCAAATCCTTGCTGGCCTGTCTGGAGGCTGGAGGGGATGGAGTGAGCAGCACACGGTGCTGTGCAGTCCAGGGCTGGGAATGTTCTCACATTCCAGCCATCACTTATATTCACATTATCTCCCTTCTCTTCCCAGGAAATCTCTCCTGAGGCCCTGCACAGAGCCCTGAGCACTCAGCCTGCCAGCACTCCCTGGCACTGCAGTGTCACTCCCCTAAGGGACGCTTTTCCAAGGCGTGGCTTTTGACAGTGCCAATCCCCATTTTGCCTGTAAATTCCAGCAGCATTTTGGTGCCTCTCCCTGCTGCTCTGGGTCCTCTCTGTGTAGAAAACACCAGCTGCTGTGGAGCTGCAGAGTCAAATAATGTCCCTTGATTTGGTGACAGGATCTTTGAGTGGCGCAGGGTTACACTGGGCAGGTAGTGAGTGGCTTCAGGAAGGACCTGAGGATAGCACAGATTCACAAAATGACATTTTAATCACGCCTTGAGCAATTTGCTAATTACGTTCAACATCACCTAGAGGAAAAACAGGAGTTGTCAGGGTCTTGTAGAGACAAGAAGAAAATGGGTTTGGGGACATCACTGATTATAAATACCAAGGTGTCATATTATCCAGAAAAGGCACAGTGGAAAGTCCTAGCAAAAGCCATATTTGCAGTTTTCTTTCCAACTTTTTTTGGAGTAAATTTGATCACAAGTTTATACTTTTTTTTTTCCATGCAGTAGGTTTTTTGCTATATTTAAGTATGTATAATGGATCTGCTAAAAACCATCAGAGACCATTAAGCCAGAGAAGCATGAAATCAAGTAGAAATTATTATTTTAATTCTATGCACTTGTGCACAACAGTATGAACATGGTGCCAAATAAACATTCTTCAGAACTCCAGCAGTAACCTGATTTTCAGTTTGGAAGCAGGGAATACCCCCCTGCACACATTTCAAGAGAGATTTAGGTGCAAGGCTCAGTGTATATTCTGACAGCAAAGGAAAATGTCAATTACTCAGAAGTCATTATTAAAAAAAGCTCTTCACATGGCAGCACTGGCCTTGACAGAAAAGGACCCCTCTGTGAACTTTGTCAGTCATGTGTGGATACAGAAACATCAGCTGAGTGCTCGTTAACTTTGCATGACGCTGTTTCATTGTGAGCAGGTTTAGGGTCTGGCTCTCCCAGGTAATTCCTAAAGGGAATTTCCTGTTTACCTGGGTGTAGTTTGTGGCAGACATCCCTGGTGCATTCCAGGCACAGGAAAATAAATGTGATTTGTTCTGCCTAGCATTGATCCTGTAGATAAGTACAAGGTCGTTTGAATGTTTTTTTTAACTGGTAATGGACAAGTGGCTAAAGAGGAGGATTATGTCAACTTAAATAGATCAAAACTTGATATTTTGTTTTGGAGACAAAATCATCCAATTTGGAGACAAAAAGACCTGGATGTCATCCTCTTAGAAAATATAATGTTTCTCCTATACATCAGGATCAATTCCAGACTTCAGCGTCCTGTAGATGCGTGTTACAGGAGAGTTTGGTGAAAATTTTTGGATAATTTTCTTCAATCAGCAGTTGTGGTTTACCATCCTCTGATTCTTCTGCTAATTCAGATGTCACACCCAGGCCTGAGGCACAGAACCTTGTGCCAATGTACCTCCCAGGAGTGCTGCTGTGCAGGCTCCACACTGAAAATATGTTCAGGAAATCTTTTTAGGTGTTCAGGAAACCTTTTTAGGTGTTCAGGGCCGAGCCACATGAAAATAACCTCATTTGCCAGAAGCTGGAGAAGACACAGAGGTAGTGGCTGCAGGTCAGCTCTGCTCCTTATTTCTGTGTGCTGATCTTGAGTCGGGGGCTTGTTTGACATCTCCACATTTCTGAGGGAAAATAAAAAATAGGTTGCTCACAACTTGGATTCACAGGAAGGGCTCATAAATATGGATGTTTGTAGCAGTGATCATATGATGGGGAAGGAGCAAAAAATACTTGACTCTATAATTATGTAAAGAGTTGAGGTCTTGTATTCAGTGTCGTAGTGAGAAAGGAACGGAAACCTGTTAAACCCTCTCCTCATTCCTTCACCATAAATCTGTTCTTTTCACTTGCCAATACCAAAAAACTTCCCAGCAGCACTCCTGAACTCGTGCTGGGGTGAGAAGTGAGGTGGTGCTTCCTTTCTCCTTCACAAGGACCCAGGAAGAGCAGGGTGCTTACACCATGAACATCCAAGTGGTTTTCAAGCTACAGCGGTTTGTTTTTTTCACCAACAGCTGTCTCAATTATCCTAAAAATGTTCAGATGTGATCTGGAAAATGAGTCCTTGCCTCCAAACAGAAGTTTGCTGTGCACTGAGCTAAGAATAGGTGAACTAGTCTGGGTGCTTCCTCAGGCCTGTCACATCGTGTTTGCCAGACACATCCGTGAGCAGAAATCCTCACTCTGCAAACGGAATATATTAATCACAAGCAGTCCTTTTATAAGTGCTGCTGCCTAGTCTCTCTGACCCTGCCACTCTTGGTTTTCCTTTTTGGAGCAGCTTCCGCAGAAACATGAATTTCCTTGTGAAAATTCCTGGGCTGTTCACGGAGCTGGTTTAGCACTTTGGTGGCTGAAGTGCTGATGGGGCAGGATGTGCCAGGCTGTGACTGCGCTCTGCTCTCTGCCCAGCAAGAGAGGAGTTCCCTTGGATGGTTTCAGGGAGATGACTCCCAGCCCTATTGGATTCAGGGCTGCACTGCTGCTTTTATACTCAATTAGTTCATTTTACAGACAGATTTTATTTATTTTTATCCAGGGAGGGAACTTCTAGATACTTCTATGGTACTTCTAGAATGATGAGTAGAATAATGCTCTGTTACAAGCTAATTTATTAATTTCTGATCTGTTACAGTGTTTGAAAGCTATCGCAGCTCAGGAAAAAGAAAAGGGACCCATCCTTTCTGGACAGGGATTGAAATCCTGGGGGAAAGGGGCATCCCCCAAGGATCTTTATTGGAACCTGCTGAGAGGAGTCAAATCTGGGTTCCCTGAATCCCAAACTGGCACACAGAAATCTTTCTTCACTTGTCTCACTGTACTTTAAAAGAGCTTAGAGGGTGATTCCTGGGGATGCCAGCAACCCATTCACAGCTACTAACAAATTCCACAGATGAAAGGTGGGAAAAGAGCAGGGCACCAAAGCTCAGCTTTATGGAGTAGGAAAATAACCTAGCAGGAGCAATTGAAAAGGAGAAAGTCCTTGTAAGTATTCTGTGAATATTCACTCAAGTGTGATCTTCATGAGCATCCACAAAGAGCAGCAGCTGGTCTATAGGCTTTGCTTCCTTCCCAGATAAACAATCTGATTCAGCAGATGACACATTATAATTGAATATTACAACACCTCTTTTCCTTTGCTTCCAGGTTGGTTTAATGGTCTGGTTTAACCCTCAGACTAGAACTGCACTGGGCCATTTCCCTCAGGTGAGAAGTGGAGAAAAACTCCTGTAGTTCCAGTGTAAAATGCAAAGTAAAGCAGCTCAGCCCTCCTATAATAAAAAAGTAGCTGTAAGGAAAGGATGAAACAATATTTCCCTGCTTCCTCTACTTTTCTGGCTCCTTGATGTTGTCTGTGCTGCCCTTTGGTCTGTCATGTCTATCCCTGGTTCTCAGAAGGAGGATGATTCCCTGGAATACTAAAGAGTTGCGAGCAGCTAATAAATAACAAAATGGAGAGTGCAGTTTCCCTGACTCTGGGATTTCAGAAAGAGCCTTACAGGATTTCAGGGCACCTGAAATCCCCAAAACTTCCATGTGGGGAAAGAGGCATCTCTCAACTTGCACTGTGTGAGCTCAGGAGGGTCCCCTGATGGTGTTGGAGTGGTGACATCTCCCCAAGTGAGATCTTTCAGCCTTGCTCTTGCACTTTTAAGGCCACTTGGGTCTTTTAGGACAGTTCCAGCCTTGGCCTTGCAACCTCTCTGGTTGAGATTCCTGGCTCTGAACTCTGCTCTCTAAAATACAGAACAAGAATAGCATAAATGTGCATTGCTGTCTTTATGGGGAAGTTTGCTGATCTGTTTAGATGATTGCCATCGATGTAATTTGCTTCAGAGCAGGGAATCTGCAAAATTCAGCCCTTAAACTCATAGTCTAAGTCAAGAACAAGCCCTACAGGAGAGCTTCAGATGTGATTGTCATGAGAAACACCAGCTAGGAAATAGAACAGTGATTAGGAGTAGTATCTTTAAAAATTCTGCATAATTTGAAGCATTATAAGGAAGAAGTATGTTAAAAGCTTATTTGGAACAACATAAGAAGAGAAATGTGCAATAATGCCTTTTATTAATTTCTGGTAAGACTCTGTATTTGTTTTTTAGCACCATTCTCCTAAATAACAGGTGATATCACTCTCGCTGCTGTACTGAAATCTTTCCCCTCCTCAGACAAGGCTCAACACTGCAGATGCTCTCTGAGACCCCCTTGTCCCTGCTCATGGGCTGTGGTGGGCAGAAGATCAGCCCCCTTTGCTCACCAGAGGCGGTTTTTAGCAAAATGAGTGTTTGGCTGCTCAGCTGAGACCACAGAGGTTTCAAAAGAACCAGTGCTCAAGCCAGAGAGGAGAATTTCTGTAGATAAACCTGAAATACAGAAGAAAGCAGCTGTGTGGATTAATTTAATTCCTTTTACATAGGAGCAGACATCTCCTGTGGTTTTGGTTGAAGTGTCCCAGTTAAACCCAGTTAAACCACCTGCAGGTCAGTGCTCACAAACAGCGCACCTGCCGCAAGAGCAGAGCCCCTGCATCCTTTCTGGAAGTAGGAAAAATGAATATTCTGAAGTTAAGTCTCTTCCCTTAAGCAGAGAGATGTTCCCAACTCCTTCCCTTGGAGAACCTTTCTTGGCCTCAGGAACACCCTGGGATCAGACCCTTAGCCTACACACTAAACAAGGCTTTATAAAATCACAGAACCATGGAATGGTTTGGGTGGAAGGGACCTCCAAGCTCTGCTCGTTCCCTCATGTCCTTCCATGCTCATTGCACCCCCTGGCATGGGCAGTGACAACTTCCCCCAGCCCAGGCTGCTCAGATTTGCATTGAATCCATCAGGTAAAGAGCTTTGGGCTGGTCACGGGCCAGCAATACACTCTGTCCTTTAATTCTTCCAGGAAACATCAACATAATTTGGGAAAAGAACTGTGTGAATGAGTGTTTGCAGGCTTGGAACGTGTTTGGTTTGCTGTCCCTTACAGAAGATGGCAGAGACAAGAGGAAAAGCAAAGGAATCGAGAATTTCAAAGTGTCTAATTAATTTGGAGCTTTTCATACACTTCCCAACAAGAGAAGCAGCCTCCAGTTCCTCCCAGGTTGCCATGCACTGGGAATGTTTTAGTGCTGGTTCCCTGATCCTGGTGCTCATTAACACTCAGCTGGCTGGGGAAAAACCAGGGAGGAGATGTTTGGGGGCTGATTGCAGGAGTTAAGATCTTTTTGAGCTGCCTGTAAATGTCATTTTAGTCCTAATGTAACAGAGACATCAAAGTGAAGTATTGATTAAACTGCTCGACCAGGCAGGCTGGAAAAGTCAGTTTGGAGGCTCAGCTCTGACTGTTCTTCACAGCAAACAAGCAGCCCCTGTCAGCTCCTGCCTCTCACACAGGGCTGGTGACATTCCCAGACTCTGCTGCAGGAATCTCGTGGGCTGCTTAGTGCTACCACCTGAATTACACCTGGTGTCTGAGGGGTTTTACATGTTAGAGCTTATTTTCTGTTTGTTTGTTTCCATTCCTGCTCCTTCTTTCCTCTCTTCCACACTGCTCCACTTCCAAATGCCTTTCCCCTGGATAATTCGGACTGCAGCCTCTTTTGCAGGTTACTTTTGTTGTGACTTCTGAATTTCTTGAATTTCTGACACTATTTTTGTTGGCAAGAATGTTGGAAAGAATAAAGCAAAAGAGGAAACAACAGAGAATTATGCCAAAACTACATTTATTTATTGGTCTTCTTCAGCCCCTTGTGCTCTTTGCAGAGCAAACCAAAATTATTCCCACTTGATGCCTTTTCCCCATCCCAGTTTTTCTATTTGATTTTCCTTGCTGCGACCTTGGAATTACTCAGCAGGCAGTGCTTAGAACAGTAGCCAGAGCAACAAAACCCTCTTCTGCCTAACAGCCTATTGGAAGAGAGCTAAAATTGCAGCAAAATAGCATTGTGGATTTCAAGTATTTACTTGGGCTTAACAATTCTTATAATTGTTCATGTTGTGTTAAAAGGCAGGAGGGAGCCAAGAGGCTCTGAAGTTTTCCTTTAAAAATATGGAATCTCCAGTTTATTAGAATCCCAGAATGGTTTGGGTTGGAAGAGATTTTGAGAACATCCAGTGCCACCCCTGCCATAGCAGGGACACCTTGCAGGGTGCTCCAACCCCAATGTCCAACCTGGCCTTGGGCACTGCCAGGGATCCAGGGGCAGCCACAGCTGCTCTGGGTGAGGTCTGGAGAGGCTCCCCGGAGCAGAGGCTGCACAGAGTTAAAGGAATAAGGCAGGGATTTATTAAAAACCCTTCCAAGGATTCACCTTGGGCAGTGCAAGAGCCCGGCCATGGCTACAGCCAGGATGGACCCTGGGTCACGAGTTCTCACACTTTTATCAGTTTTGCTCCATTTCCACCTTGGGCTTCATTGTCCAGTCCCAGCTCCAGGTTCTGCAGTCCCACCCTCCCAGATTCTCCCCTCCATTCTCTGCTCTTTGCACTTTTTGGGGTGAAGCTGCAGCGGTGTCCTTGGCTGTGGGGCTGGAAAAGGATTGTTTTGTGTGCCTGAGCTGTGAGCAGAACTTGGAACACTCGGTGTGGAGTTCAGAGTTATTTACTAAGGCAGCGCAGAACCTGGAAAATGTGAAAGCTCAAACTGAAGCGTCATGGACATCCCGTGCCAGAGCCTCCCCATCCTCACAGGGAGGAATTCCTTCCTAATATCCAATTTTAAACTGCCTTCCTTTATCTTAAGGCCATTCCCTGTGTCCTGTCCCTCCATCCTTTCTTCCCAGTCCCTTTCCAGGCCCCTTAGACCCTGGCAGGAGCTCGGAGCTGTCCCTGGAGCCTTCTCCTCTCCAGGTGAGCATCCCCAGCTCTCCCAGCCTGAGTTCTTTCTCTCTTTTGATCCGAAGCTGCTCCCGTTCTTCAGGAGCAGGAGGAGCAGCAGGTGAGGCGTTGGGCACTGAAGGGACAAATTCCAGCATGGTCTTTGCAAACCCCAGCTGCAGTGCTCAGCCCTGCAGGATTTGTCTTCACCAGGGCTTTTTAAATGATATAATCTGAAGACATCTGAGTAGATAAGTGAAGCGATTGATTGCAGTGTTATTACTAATAATACTTTAGGTTAAATTGCCCTTTTTTTTTTTAATCTGTCCTATGTCCTTCTATGCTCCTGTTAATAAATTTTAAGTCTATCTTTAGATTTCATGGAGAATTTTAAATTGATTCGTAAGTACAATCTATTGGACAAAATTTAATCTATGGTGATTTTTCAGGTACAGCATAACACACTAAAATTGTTTAATGTTATAACAAGGCTGTGCTGCAAGAAAACTTATTTAGAACATAAAAAAAAAACAGTACAATCTCTGTGAATATTGGCTACATTAATACCTAATTTAATTAGTTCATTAGTAATATAAGCATATTTCTGCCTTTACTTTTTCCCTACTAGTATTACAAATGCTGCATCCTTATCTAACCAAGTTTTTTTTTTTTAATTTAATATGGATTTATTCCTAAGCATTCCTTCCATGATAACTGATAACTAATTTCAAATTCTGCCCGAAAGAGGCACATAAACACACATTAAAACCCACAGCTAACATTGTGAGGTGGCAGTGAAAATTTAACGGTGGAGACATAAATTCAACCTAATTTTATTGCAATTCTTCAGGAATCTTTTTTCCTAAACATTGCATCAATTTCCAAATCCATTTGTTATCCATTATATCAGAGGATAATGAAACCATTTAATACACTATAGCCTGTCATATATACTTCTCTTGGTGTTTCATTTTAATTTAGCTTACTTAGGAGACACTTAACTGATTGTCATTCTTAAATTTAATAGGCAAAATCTATCTTTATCTTGTTCTTTTCTGTAGATTAATATTAATCTTATTCCATGATAAGTTTCTACTACTAAGACAAAAAGGATTTATTGAAAAAAAAATCTTGGCTGGTAGAATTATCTAGACCACGTGCTAGGGATGAAAATATAGTAAATTCTCCAGCTTTGTGGAATGGTGCAGTGTGGGAGAAGACAAAATGAGATGGTCAAAAATAGCCCAAAAAATGGGGATATCCAGACCACCCTAAGACTGAGTTAAGATAATAACTGATAGAAAATAAGATACACTAATAAAATGAATGGGAGAAGCTGTGGATGTCCCATCCCTGGAAGTATTCTGTGAGCCCAAGAAAAGAGAAGAGAGTCAAGAAATTATGGAATTGTCATCCAGCTTCTTGTTAGGGAGTCTTTGCCAATACAGGAGTTGACCCCCAGTGCATCCCCGATATCTTGGAGAGCTTTGGCCAAGGAAAAGGGGAAATGTCACTTCTGTGGCCTTGCCCCTGTCCTCCCTCACTCTTCACCATGGAAGAACCACCCAGGACTGCACTTGGATGATGCCAGCCACCCCAAGATATTTTTTAAATCTTCAGGGAAGTCCCGTGAAGGTTTGTGTGGAATGGCTTTCTCCAGACCCTGAGCGTCAAGGCTGGAGCAGCTCTGGGTGAGGGCTGAGCTGAAACAATTGATGCCACTTCAGGAAGGTTTGGGAATCCCAGAGAGGGATCCAGGGATGAGTGATTGTCCCCAGGCCTTGTCACAGCCACAGGGTTCTTCACCTTGACATGGCTCATGAGGACACCTGGGCACGGAGAAGGAACACGGGGTTTGCTTCCAATTCTGCCTCACGTCCTTTTCTTGCCTGTCTTATTTCTGTTTTTTTTTTTTTTCCTCTTCCTCTTTACCCTCTGTTTAGCAAAACCCCGGATGAATCCACCTCTGCAACTCTGCTGTGAGCCTGTGACCAAAGAGAGCTCAAAGCAAAGCCCAGCCAGCCCAGTGTTCCCCAAATTTGCCAAATCCTACAGTGCCTACTAAGTTTGAGCTGCGCTTCAGCTGCTCCAGCTGCCTTTGTGAATTTTGAGATGAGTCTTGGAGCAGTGGGGCAGTGCCAGGAGGCTGGGAAAAGCAAATGTTGTTCCAGTATTTAAAAGAGCGAGATGTGATGACCCTGGTAATTACAGGTTTGTCAGATTGATACTGGGCCTGGAATGGCTGCTGGAGAATTTGATTAGTAAAGGATTAACGGCAGAAACCTAATTAATGCCAATCAATGTGGGCTTAGGGAAAGAAGATCCTGTCAAAATTGTTTTATTTTTTTTCTGAATGAGATTACAAATTTTGTTGATAACCATGGTAATGTCCTGTAACAGCCCTCTATAAAACATCTGACTTGGTACTGCATGACTGATTAAAAACCAGGGAGATACAAAGCAAACAGATCACATAAAATGGGGCCAAAACTGGCTGACAGGGCTCAAAATAACTCTTAGTGACCTTTACCAGCCATGTAATTCTTTTGCTGATGGACTCCATGAATTTCTCATTGTTATTTTGGCCGTTTTATTTATGATTTCAAAGGAAAAAAAAAAACAACCTCTGAATTATTGTGGCTGTAAATCCTTTAGTCCTTTCTGCAAGCTACTGCCAGGCTTTGCAGGAAGAGTGGGTTGTGAGCATTTTAACTTCATATTTGGCCAGTGGAAGCTCCATAAATAGAAATATGTGGCCCTTAAAATGGAAAAGTTTGGACCATTAGGCAAGAAATCATTAAAGATTTAATCCCTCCCTGTGAAACATGGAACACAAGTAGCAGAAGAGCATTTTTGTAGTTTAGCAGTGGTGAGGAGCTGAAATCACTCCAGAAATATTGTCAGTGTTTAGAGTTTAGGTGATAACATGTTGGGCAATGGGTTGTGGCTGATTCTCTGTCAAACTCCAGCTCCAAGTTTCCCAGGTTTTCCTGGATAATCTTTGCCAGTTCCCTAAAGAATTAATTCGGGACAACCTGCGCTGGACAAAGCTCTGGAAATGCCCTCCAGCCTTTGCCCCTGGGGCTGGAATCAGGCTGCAGGAGAAAATCCACCCCAATTAGAGAGCCCAGATTTGTGTTGTGTCGTGTTTATCGCTGCCAGGGGGACTTTGGGATGTTGGGGTTGCATTTGCTGTGTTCTTATTTACTGTTCTCATCTGCAGGCTTCAGGTCTTGGACCTTCAAGATTTAGGTTTAATAGCAAACAGAGCCAGAGCATCTGAACCATCTTCTCCTTTCCTCCAAAAGATTAATTATTAGCCTGAATTAAAAAAAAAAAAATAAAGTAAAAGCATCAAATGCAGAGTTGTCTTGATAAATATCTCCTGAGCCTGAGATTAAAAGGATAAGGCTGGTAGGACATCCGATGAGTAGTCCAATTAACCAATACTTTTATATTCAGATGTTCTAATACAACATTTCTTCAGTATTTTAATAAACCTTAGCCATATGTTTGAGATGGTTATTGCAAGGAGATTAAAGCTGAGGTCGTTAAAACCCCCAACAATCTTTTCCTTTTTACTAGACAGTATTGTGTTCCAATAATGTTAAAACCTTTTAATTCAGTGAAATAAATTTACTCAGAAATTAATACAAGAGAACTGTCATTTATCCTTTACCTGCAAGAGAGGAAATTAAAATTGACTTTCCAGAGGATCTTAAAGTAATGCTGGAGCCATTTTCAAACTTTGGTCAAGAATAGTACAGAGGCAGTTTAAGTTCCTCTCAAGTATTCAAATATCAGATTATACTGAATTATTGTGTAGTAAAATATAAATAAATTAAAGCATAGGGTGAAAATCTGACCTTTTTTAGAATAAATAGGAACAGTGAGTGGGATGTGTGGGATGCCCTAAGAAAAGCCTGGAGCTCACAGAGGTGTTTGATCAGTATTTTTTGTAGAAATTCAATATCTGCTGACTTTCCTTCAACAATATCCTCTGTCTCATGCCCATGTGACACTCAGCTCTTGAGCAGGATTCTTCATCAACACACAGACCTCAAGGTTCTCAATACAAGAACTGATTCCAAAATACTTTATGTTTCATTTAAGAGTTTGAGGGTACCAAGTAGAAAAGCTCTAGCAGTGAGAAATTATAAAGGAAATGAAAGTTTGACCATTACACAATGACTTTTAAAACACTGTTACATCTCCTGGGGGTGGCTGATATTGAAGGAAGCAAATTTAAAAGAATGTGGTTCAAGTGATAAAATCCACATACCAAACTGCAAATGATTGCCCTGTTTTTATTATTCACCTTATGATTCCCAAAACACCATTTTTTCCTGGTGCTTTAATTATTTTTTCCACTGAGTCTTCCAAAGGTTCATTTGAGGCTTGTGAACCTAAGAAACTTTTTTAATAAAAGAAAGATAATCAGTGAGCAAGATGGTTTTTCAGGGCTGATTCTCTCAGGTATTTCCAAGAGCAGTGATAAACCCTACAAGTCCATCTGCAGAAAATATGAGTTTAGCCTGAGTCCGGGATAAGCACTAAACCCACCTGGAATGGCTGTAAAAGCTGATTCAAAGGGGACAAACTCTCCTTTCTAAACACCCTGTGTGTGAGAATCCAGAAACCTTCCAACAGGATGAGATCTGGAAATCCCTCCCTGTGAGGGAACCTGGCACAGGGTGGAATTCCCAGAGCAGCTGGGGCTGCCCCTGGATCCCTGGCAGTGCCCAAGGCCAGGTTGGACATTGGGGCTGGAGCACCTGGGACAGTGGGAGGTGTCCCTAACATGGGATGGGATGGGATGGGATGGGATGGGATGGGATGGGATGGGATGGGATGGGATGGGATGGGATGGGATGGGATGGGATTTAAGGTCCTTTCCAACCCAAATCAGTCTGGGATTGTGATGGGACACCAGCACTGCTTCCCCAGAGCTCCCCCAGCTGCAGAGGAGAGCGTGGCCACCCTCCCTCCTTGGGAACACCTTTGGGTTGGGTTGGAGCAGAACCCTGCAAAGCCCCTGATTCCAATGGAAGTGGCGTGGCTGAAATGAATGTCAACAGGGGACATGCACAGGCATCGAGGGGAGTATTGGCTTCAGAGTGTGCTAATTAAAAAATATTCCCCTATTGTACCTTACCCCACTCCTATAACCAATTTACTCTGCAGAACTGATTAGCATACTAATAGCCTTCCCTCCAGCTCACAGAGAGAACTCCAGTTGAGAATACCCATTAAATCTGAAGTTATACAACCTGAGAGGTGCAATAGGAGAAGTAAAACTTGTTAAAGGCTTCCTTTGGTATGAGTTTACTTTGTTACCACTTGCTGCTTTCCAGCTATAGTTTTCAATGCTCACCTAAGAGTAATTCCCAGGTGTGGAGGTCTCAGTTCAATACCTAAAGACAAAGACATCTCACATCATGCACTTCCTTCCTAAATTAATTCTTAAATTTGACTTCGTCTCTTTATTTGATCCCCCTTTTCTCTCCTTCTGCTGATTTGAAGCCTTCCCCTTCCCTTTTCTCTCTGTTATCTTTACTTTTCCTCTTTTCCCAAGGTGTGGAAATGTCTGTGCCATTCTTCATCGCTTGCACACAGCCCTGACCCTCTGGTTTGGAAGGACTCAACCCTGGAAGTGTTTTCAATGAAGAATAAACTTCAGGAAGAGCAGGGCTGTGTGAAATTTCGCTATCAGTGCTGCTTCTCAGAAAGAGGAAAAATTCTGAAACAAAGAAAATCCCGGTTTTCTAATTGTTTTCTACGCACAAAAAAAATTACCACTGACAAGACTTTAATCCACTAATTTAATAGGAAAAGGAAAAAAAAAGCCATTAACACAACTTTGACACACTTTGACTCCAAACAATAAACATTTTAACACAAATGTTCTCCAAAATCATTCAAGCTACAGTTTTTGTGGATCCTGGTTTTATTCTCTATGGCTCAGCTGGGATGTCATTAGCACCAGGATTTCACTCAAGGAAATTCTCATGGAATTCTTGTAGGAACAGGTGTCAGGAAAGCTGTTGTTCTACAAGAGCTGTTTTGGAGGTTGGAGATGCCCTTTTGAAGTCACCAGGATGATCACAGGAACCTGAAACACTCAACATGCCCATTCTCTGTAGCAGGTTAAACCATGGTGCCTTTGGGAAAAATTCCTCCAAGGCTCCAGACATCACCAAAGGCCTTGGCAAACGCAAGTGGAGGAGCAAAAATTGTAATAAAAAAATTGCAATACAAAAATTGTAATACACAAATGTATCTTGAGAGAGCATCACAGTCAGACAACACTTCTTCCTTCAGGCAAGAGAAAAAGGGAATCTCTATGTAAAAATAGGAATGCATAGAGATATTTTGGTTAAATGGGTTTCAGTTGTTCTAAGTGATGGCAAGGGTGCAGCTTTCTCTGACAAGGACAGTGGAGACACGTCAGACTGAGGCAGAAATGCTGGCAGGAACTATCTAATGACCAGCTCCCTGATGTGATGGCAATATCCTTTTACTTGTAGTGAATAAGTGTCAAAATACCTTCATGCTGAATAACATAAATTGCATGGAGTTATAAAATTCAAAATAGACTCAAGTTTGAAAAACTCTATTTTCTGTCAAGGTCCCAAATTCTTCTAATCCCTTTGCCTTGACACAGCAGCGCTTTGAGAAACCTCTGTGGCTCTGCCTTTTGCTGTGGGGGCTAATATAGAAATAATCTACCTGTAATTAAAAAAGATAGATATCTTCCAGCTCAAAGATTACAGCTCATTACTTCCCTTGGTCTCGTGTGAAAACTCTCTCATCTATCTTGTCAAAAAATGTAATCCAGGAGCCTTTCCTCTTTGAGAAGCACAAAGGTTTTCCAGAAGGACACTTGATGGGAAGAAGAGTTTGTGTTTGAGAGAGAGGGAGAGAAGGTTCTGCCTTCTGTCAGGGTGTCACTCCTTGAGCACCTGGCCACGGCTTGGGCTGATTCCAAGGGAACCTGACCGATGTCACTTTGTCACCCGCTCAACCCGCGTTGCTCTGCAGAACCTGTCGTGGCTTTATTGCCAGGAAAAGCAGGAGCTGAGAAGAATTCAGGGTTATGTGGCCAAGGAGGGGCTGCATCCTTCGCTCTCCTTGCTGGGAAGATGAGGACAGGGAGGGTTTTCCTCCTTGGCAGAGGTGTGGCACAGCAGCTCGTGTTGGGTGTGCTGTGACTGCAGAGTGGCGGTGCCGTGTCGCAGCCTGGGACAGCTCACAGTGTGCACTCTGTGCCCTGGGGATGCCATGGGGAGGGACCCAAATTGCTTTGGTGTCTCAGGAAATTGCAGCTGGTGGCAGTGGCTCACAAATTCCCCCAGCTGCCTCCTGTAAAACTCTCCCTAATGGATTACTGAGAGGTTTGGAGCAATCTGGTCTAGTGCAGGGTGTCCTTGCCCATGGCAAGGGGCTAGAATGAGATGATCTTGAAGGTCTTTATAGGCCAAATCCATTCCGTGGTTCTTTGATAAATTTAAAACAAGAAATTCCAAACCAGAGCTGGGTAATGAATGTTTCAGCACATGCTGTGCTTCACAAACTGTGGTTTCTAAACCAAACACCCACAAAGCACTTGGCACAGCTTCCTCCATTGTGCACAGATCCATTCAAAAGAAAAAAATAAACAACACACATGAAATCATAGATAGAAAAGTGATCTTAGGGGAAAACACATCTTGGTCTGGTTCTCATGAAAAACTTCTTTTAGTCTGCTATAAGCAATCACACACTGAGAGTTGTTGTGGAGGGCAGCCAAATCAAATCAAATCCTGGAATCAAATCCTCAAAATGGTGATGATAAAAGAAAGACTTCAAAAAAAAAAAAAATACTCAGACCTCAGTTGATCAGTTGATAGGAAAGATGTGTCCCTGAGGAGTGGATATAACAATCTGTTACTAGAATACAGCAGGAGAGTAAAAAAAAATTAAGACAACTTTTCTATTCTTTTATGTGTTGAGGCAACTGTTAAATTTTATGAGGTTATCTTGTAAAACTGTGCTCTGCTCCTCCTGTGTGTCAGTCTTCAGCTCACCCTCACTGTGCTCCACTGACAGATCAGCATAATTGGACAAATTGGAGCTCATTTGGAGCATCTTTAGCAAAGCAGAATGTATGGGGAAAATAAAACAAGTTGTGCCTGGGGAAGAACAGTTTCGCACGAGATACTCGGGAATTATATCCCTGTTTAGGTTTTGTGAGAGCTGGGGCAAAAGGTTACAGTGGAATGTGTGAAGCAAACCCAGTGCAAAAGTCTCCTGGGCACCTGGTGCTTCGACATGAACAGCTTAACACACATAAAAAGCTGTGTGCTCCCTAAACTGCTCCCAGTCTTTAAATCTGGGCTGAAATAGAGCCTGGGTGATCAGTGCCTGAGCACACAGCTCCTACCCTCTAATGGGGAGAGCAGGAAAGGGTTAAAATGCAGATCCCTGCTTTTGGGGAGGCTGTGTGAAGACAAGGCACCTTTTAACCTCTGCCCTCAGCAGTGTCTGCTCTCCACTCAGAACACTTAGGGATGTGATGGGGAAGGAATTAGGAAAAATGAAGGACTTTTAAGGGAAGCAAGTCTGTTAATAGGGTCTGTTTATAAGAAATGAAAAGGGATAAAGTGACCAGAAACTGAGTGGCTGAGCTGAACTGAAGAGGGTAAATGGATTCCTACACAAATCCAGGAGAGTGTCCTTGAAATATTTTATATTATATTTGCCTTAAGATGAAGGAGGGTAGATTAGATTAGATATGAGAAATAAATTCTTGGCTGTGGGTGCCCCTGGATCCCTGGCAGTGCCCAAGGCCAGGTTGGACATTGGGGTGGGAGCACCTGGGACAGTGGGAGGTGTCCCTGCCATGGCAGGGGTGGGATGGATGTTCTTAAAATCTCTTCCAACCCAAACCATTCTGGGACTGTAGATGCATTTCACTTATGTATATGTTGACTATTAATCCTATAAATAAATGTTCCAAAAGATAAAAGAGAAAAAAAAATAAATCTCCTGAATTTTTAGACCAGTTTTTTTTTAATTTTGAACACCTTATTTCCCACCCAGCTACCTGATCTGTTTTAATTCAGTAAAGAGCCCCCCAGCAGTGTCAACTTTCAGTCTAGAATGAAAAGGTCCAAGACGAGTTTGAAATGCAGCCAGTGAGGCTTCCTTGTGCTCCTGCCAAGTTAAACGTATTTTAGGGGAGAAAAAAGGCTCAAATGTTGTTTTCAAAACTATTTTATCATTTATACTTCAAAAAGGTTCAATTACAGGTCCATTATGGTAGCAAGTAATATGCCATTTTATTATTGAGATGTTGACATTCATTATATGGTAAATTTTTTCCAATAATCAAAATAATTGAATGTATTTATTTGCTGTCTAATTAGGGTTTTTTAGAAATTAACATAAAATAATTAGCACTGCTGCTTCCTATCAAGTAAAACACTTTATGTGCCAAAGTATTTATGATTTGTGCTGTAATTAGAGAAATTTTGACGTGAAGAAGAAGAAGAAGATAAGCAGTCAGGTATCTAAGGAGAGGAGCAGCTCTTATCAAAGTTCTATATTTTCCGTTGTTATCTTGTTCTCAAATAGAGAGGGAAGGACAAGATCCCAGTGAGGAAACTGCACTAAATGGTTGAAGAATTGTGTGAGGTTCTGAGATTTGTTGGTAATAAGAAAAAGGTGGGTTTTTTTTTTTTTTTTTGAAGATTCAGAAGGTTTTGTGGATATTTATCTGCAGATCCTTCCAGACTCCTCCAAGATCACTGAGGAAGGGGAGTGATGTTGGCTGGAGACTCCTCTGCTCCCAGTTCTTGCCTGGAAATTTCCAATGTTGCATTTATTACTTTTTTTTTTTTTTTGGGAGGGGGAGGAAAACAAGGAGTCGTGAAGTAATGACCCAAAACAACGTGGAAGAACCTTCACTGCTGCACCAAACATTTGTATGAAGTTTGAGATCTGTGGGACTTCCTTGGCAGCAACCTCCAGGCTCCTTCCAAACCAGCTGGTAAATTTGGGATGTGCATGGCAATGAAACCATTCCTGAGGAATTCTAAGCAAACCCCATGCCACCTCTGTGTTTTCCCAGCATGAATTTGATTATTACTGCCCAGATGGGAACAATGACAATGGTGGAATAAAAGGTTGGGCGTTTTTTGAGGATTTTCTTGGGAAGGTCACAATTTTTGAAAGGGTTTTGTTTTCATTTTAAGGGGGAGAGGGAGTGAGTTCTCTGGGCAGCTGGTGTGGATGGGGTTTGTTTCCATCATTTTGCACTTTTAGAATGAGTGAACTGTTTCTAAAATTTATGGAAGTGAGAGGAATTGATATTATTTCAGTAGTGGACGGAGTTCACACCTGACTCAATAATAAAAGATTTTTGTCACTATAGCCACACTGAGCTGAAGCTTTGCAAGGATATATTCCATATACTCTCTCTGCCGATTGTTTTTCCAGTTTATAGATTAAAAAGACTTTTTTGTGTCTTTAATGATCCCTGAGGTGAACTGGCATAGGTATGTAGCACTCCTAGCAGGATATTGGGTATGAAAGACAAAATTCCACCAACTGAAAAATGTGAAAACTCTTTCAACAACATCTGACATCAATGTGATTGAAACCATCCTCTGTATTAGAGCAGGAGGCTTTCTTTTTCAGGATGCAGTTAATGCTTCAATTCTTTTTCCCTTTATTTTTTTTAATATGCAGGCATAAAAGAGAAGGTTGTATTCTTTCTGTAAGATTGACTTAATTTCATTTTTTCTCTTGTGTCTGTTTCCCTTGGATTTGGCTGCTTTCATATTTCACTGTACGATTCTGAGGTGAACAAAGGCTGTAAACTGCATATGGAAGGAGTGATAAAAAAATAAGCATGATGTTTGCAGGGAATAATCCCTGCTGAATAATCATCGTGCATCTTTGATTAGAAAGCAGCCTCTGCTGGGGGGAGACGTGTGGAAAGCTCTGTAAGGTACCGTGGAGGGATGGGGTTATGTGTGACTTTTTCAGGCTTTTTTCCCCCACTCAAATATGTTTAAAAGCAAGATTATATCACTGCACCTGAAAATACATGTTTATAGATGAAAAAATATATTTGTATAAAGAATACAATGATACTTGTCAATTATTTGCCACCAGACTGTGGTTGGGTGAAAAAACTCCTTCTGCTCCTCCCATTTCACTTTCCTCTTCCTCCCATTCTTGATGCAGTTCTATTCTGAATAATTAACAGGAATAATTAACCCCTCTGTGCCTTTTAAAGGAGTCATTTGCAGGGTCTTTCTTTGATTCTTTTCTTTGGTACAGCTGCCAAAATTCAAGGGGGGAAAAATGGTCATTTTACCACTGACAGTTGGGGAGTTTAACCCAAACCATGCATCACTTTGGGAACTAAAAGAAGGACTTTTATTTGGTTTTCTTGTTGTTTTGTTTGTTTTTTTTGTTTTGTTTTGTTTTGTTGGGTTTTTTTAATTCATGAATCTTCTGTCCCACTGCATGAGCACTGAATACAAATTTGGTTTATTGGCCATTTCACAGCTGTTGATTAAAATAGTTCATAACAAAACTGCAAATGGGCTTATTTGGAGGAGATTCACTCACAAGAATAGTCCAGTTTTCTCCCAATTCAGTCCTGAAAATACATAGGGAATTCAATGGCCCAGTGGATAATTAAAATAATACATATGCCAAGTTCTTCCCAGCATAAAGACAGAGGAAGGGAGCAAAGGAAAAGAGAGGATAAAAGGTTAATTAAAAGTCAAGTTGTGTCTCATAAAACAGCAGGCGTAGAAGAAAAGCAACAAAAAGCCAACATGATAAAACAAAAGAATGGCACAAGATTATACAAAAATTAAAAAAAAATACAAAAATTATAAAAAGTAAAAGCGGGAAAAGAAGGGAAGTTCTCTGTAAATAATAACAGGAGCAATAAAACATGCTTCAAATGCACGTGGAAGAACCCAATAAAGTAGAAATCCAGGCCTGCAGGAGACAGCCAAACAAATTTATTGACTGAGGAAGCAGCCCTTGATAAATAATTAAAGAAATTATTTGCTTCATTGTTCTCTGGGGAGCTCAGGGGACAGCTGCTGGCAGCTGCTATTCATCTTCATGGATGCTGGAGGCAGCCTGGCATGGAGGGATCCCAGCACCCCCAGGGTGGGAGCAGCCAGGCACAGCCCCCTGCTCTCTTTCTGTGGCAGTGCAAAGACAGAGGGTTTTTCCCAGATTTCTCCCTGTGCCACTGGAACGTGGACATTTTCTAAGGGCCATGAAGCTGGACAAGTCAATTGAAACTCTTATCTTGGAGGGGGAAAAAAAAAAAATATCTCCTTTCTTCGTTTGAGCGAGCTAACAAGCAGAAACATGAAAAATAAAACCCTTGAGGGATGCAGCAGCTGGTGGGTTTTATCTGAATTAATAGCTTGAGGTGAATGTGAGGATTCTTCATAGCCCTTCTTGACCTGCTAACTTTGAATTAAACTGCATTTTGCTGTCGCTGTGATTTAACCTTCTGTTGGTTGCCTTATGATTTAAGAATACACCTGAAAATAGAGCTTGTAAGAGGATCTCGGGTTTCAGCTGAGTTGCTTAATATGTTGATAGCAAAGTCTACTCTATCCTGACTTTTCTTCTTTCGGGGGAGTCCTTGTTAAAAGCCATTCCATTATATTCCAGTGTAAAAAGCCTTTGAAAGGCCAGGAAATAATAATGTACTGCTTGCAGAACTGGGGGTTGGAGATGTATTGAATTTGCTGTGTAAATGCACAGCCTTATTAGCTCCAAAAGAGAAATAGAGGGAGGGAGATTTTCACTGCCAGAGGATATCTTGGGTCGTGAGTCAGGGATGCCTTAGAACATATCAAAATAGAAGCACATCAGTTGTTTTCAGGCAGAAATACCAGACTTTTCCTGAAAAGAAACCTCATTGTCTGCAGCCAAGCCTGCAGAAAGGACATGGAGCTGGCACAGGAGGAAGAGAGCAGTGCAAGGAGAGGGTAAAGACTGCATTCTGCCCTTGTTTGAAAATGTTTTGGTCTTCCTTTGCTGTTCCACCTGCTCTCCAAATCCACTTGCATGGCTGCAGTTGTGTCTGATGGGGACAATGACGGTGTTAGATCAGAGAGCCAAGCTCAGCCATGCTAAAACCTTAGCAGAAAGGACAGAGAGTGGTTTATCTCTGCTGCTGTGCCCGTGCTCCTGCAGAGCCAGGGTGCAGAAATCCAGGATGAGCCCAACAAACAAAGCTCTCCCTCCGAAGGTTGAAGCTCCTGAGTGCTGGAGCACAGCTCTGAGCTGAGCCAGGCAGGTGGGATTGTCTTCAGCAGGAGAAAATAAATTGGTTCTGGCCCTTTCCCTGTGTTTTCCACTTCATCTGCCTGCCTGCTTATGTTCCATCTAGCAATGGGATGTTCACTGGGCTGGGGCTGTGCAGCTTTGGAGCACACAAAATATCATCAAAATACCATCACCTGTGGGCAAACACATCAGATACTCCCACAAATCCAGGAGCTGCCAGTTTTGGCTCTCCAAAGTCTGCACTTTGTGTTAAATCTTCTGGCCTGTGTTCTTGTCACCACTCCAGGTGGGAAGGTGGTGACCCAGGGCTGGAAGGGACAAGCAGCAAGAGGAGCGGGCACAGCCCAAATTTTGGGAGCTGTTTGATTGGTGGCACACTTTGCACCCTGCAATCTACTGGGGTAGGACACTAATTGCACTGGAAATACAATAGATGGAGCAAAAGAGCCATCCTGGGCATGCTGGAACACCAGTGACACTGGAAACACCCCAAAAATCTCCCTAAGACCAACTAGAACAAAAGCTGGTTTGCTTTTCAAAGCTGCAATGCTTTGCTGTTTGCTGCCATTTCTATTTCTTTCTGAGGCGAAAGAAAGATAAATCCAGCTTCTCTGGAAATGCCCTTTGTCTCAGGAAGCTGAGGATGCCAGGGCAGAGTTAAGAGTCAAGCCCTGGGTGTTTTGCCTGAGGCAAACAAGGTGGAACAGGACAAAACTCCACCAGGGACATACCGAAAGAACGGCTGGAGATGACGGAGAAATGAAAAATATCAGGTCTTTTTACTTTGTTTAAAAGCAAAAAAAAGCCCTGTAATGGGAGTCTCTGAACCCTTGCAGATGTTGCCAGCCTCAGGAGCATCCTGAGGTGGAGCACTGCCCACCCCACAGCCACATCTCACTTCACATCAAGGCAACAGGAGCCTGAATGATCCCTGAGCAGCTTTCTCCTTCTCATTGACTTCTCACCAGTGAAACCAGGTGAGTTAAAAATCCCTCCTCCCAGTGCTGTCCCATTTCATTTTCTTCTCTCTCAGGTCTAATCTAACTCAATACCTCCTATTTAATTTCAACAGGACTGTGTAATGTTTCCTTTACAAAACATGGCTTTGTTCCACAGCACTTCATTACAAGATCTGAGTTGTTCAATCCCTTCCTTTTGTCTCTTTTCCTTGTTTTATCCTCTTCTTGCCTCTCCTATATTAACACTGGACAATAACAAATATACAGAGCATACAAAATAAAACAGTTTTTCCATTTGTACCTCACCCAAGTCAGGGCAGTTTTTCACTTCTGCTCCTGCAAAGTGTCCAGATGTCACCTGAAAAACCACAAGTAGGAAGAAGCTGCACAAAAACATCTGAGGTTTTTGTTGTTGTTGTTGTTTTATGGTTTTTTTTCAACTGCTGAGCCATGGGTCCAAAAAACCCAGAGAAGTATGTGTTCTGAAACTTGTAATTCACAATTCTGGCTTTGCTTTACAACTGCCAAGAGTCAGAGGGGAGGATTTAATTTTTTTTTCCCACTGTTGATAGTCAGGAGAATTTTCCACTTTGTCATTGAGCTGTTCAGCCACTCAGCAATGAGCTCGGGAAGGGAAGAGCTCTGCAGCCAGACAGATGAGATGAAAATGTTGGCATCATTGCACTGTATTAAACAAGCTCTATGATTACACTTGCTACAGTTCCCCTCTGAATTTAATGGAAAACTTTATATTGATGGAATGCCTGATTAATGGGGATTTATAACAGAAGCCCTGTTAATGTAGAAAGCATATAAATCTCATATATCTGTATCTACTGCCTGTCTTTACAAGATTATTTTCACTTGGTTCAGGCTTTAGCTCCAGTAAGAAACAACTCTCATGAACAAAAATCCAATGGCTGTACCAAGAATGCAGAAGGGAAATTTGCAACTTGTGTTTCTCAAAAGCTCTCGGGTTTAACTGAATGAAAAAAAAATCAAAAAAATGTTTATCCTCAGCTCTGGGAATTGTCAGGTTTAGCAGCTTCACGAGGAGGTTCTGGTGGTGAAGGGTTCCCCTGCCACTCCTGCAGCTCTTTAGCTCACCCCGAGTCTCTCGAGCCAGCTGAGGATGTGACACAGGCTACGTTGTCCAAATCCTTAAATCTTTTCCACACTTTTCCCCCTTCACAGCTTTTCCTCTCATACAGATATCCATGGATTTATGCTGGCATAAAGCAGCTCTGAGAGGGCAGAAAATCAGGTGGGATTTTGTCTTGACTCCTCCAGTTCTGCATCTCCCCAGCTCCTCCTGGCTTTGGGAGCAGTGATGGGATGGACGTGGCATCAGCCTGGATGGCTCCTGCTCCTCTGAGAGCCCTTCCAAGCCCCCAGTGCCCAGCAACCCCATGGCTGTGTGGTGCCATCCCTGCTTAACTTGGGGTATTTGGATGGTAGAAGCTTCTGATCTAATTTTCATGCCAAGCAGGCACTTGCTCCAGAGGTACTTGTATATAGAAAATAAATTCACCAGCCAGCATACCTGAGCAATTTCGTTTTCCAGCCCTTTCTGTCTTCTAGATCTTAGGTCCAATCTGATTTTATAAACCTTCCTGGCGCTTCCCTGCTTCGTGCCAGAATCCAATCTGGGCTGGATCCATACATGTCTGAAGACAGGGCTGATGGAAAGGAAAAAATCAAACACAAATTAATAAAGTTTTCAATTTTCAATTAATTACATATTTTATTGATAAGAACAGAAGGAATCCACATTCCTGCTAAGGCTTTTTGGTCTGGCATATTGGGGTATTGATCAGTGTTGCTGAGAGGAATAGTTGCCTTTGGGGCAGATTGCCTGAATAAAGATTTCAGTGCTGGGCTCTCCAGCACTTAAAATGTTCCATTACTCAAGATCCTGGAGTATGAATATTCTTGCAGAGGATGTGTTTTGCACTGAAATGTAATTGAAACATATATCCTGGGCAAGAGATGCCTCAGACTACACTGAAATAAATACATTGTAGGGAGACAGAGTTCCTACTGGGATAGGTAAATGCCTTGCCTATTAAAACATGACGTATTAAATCAGGTCCATCACTGCTAAGCTAGAGTTCCAGGCAGTGCTTGGTCATACATTTCTTTCTAAAAGACAATTTTGCCCTGCAAAATTTAAAGCTGAAAACTTGTTTACTTCAGACAAAACATTTGGTGCAGAATAAGACAGCATTGTCAGAGTGGAATCCTAAATTAATGGATTTCCTGATTAGGGTTTGGTTTAATGTCCCTTCTTTAGTCAGACTGGTTTGCATGTGAAGCACATAAACAGTTGCAGGGTAAGAGAAAAAAGGTGTGACATGGAAAAGAAAGAAGGAAATGAATTCTTGGCCATGAACTGAGTTATATTTGTGAAAATATCTATAAATTGTATTTCAGAGTTTCGGATTCTTTGAAACCTCCATTTCTTCTCCTTTTCTTTCCCTGCAGATGTGTGCATAGCAGGAAACAAATGCAGGACAATTATTCCAAATATAAAATGCTTTTGCAATTAGTAGAGGCACAAAAAAAAAAAAAAGTGCTATTTTAAAAATTCAGCTCTCATCTTTATCTAAAAGCTGATGTCTTACATTCTTCCAGCACAAATCTGCAGTCAATTTTTTTTGCTGTAGTTTTGAAAAGTATATCTAAGTGTCTAAATTAATACCCATTGTTTCTTTCAAGTGCTACTTAAGTGAGGTTGAGAGGAGTCTGAGGCAAACACTTGAGGAATCTGGGTGTCTCTGTCACTCAAAGTTAATGTGTTTGCAAAGAGATGGAGCAGCTCGCTGATTTATTCACAAATATATCCCCATAATCCACTTTTTCCCCTTTTCTTTTTCTATTACCTGACGGTGGTGCAGTGCAATATTTGGTGTGGCAAGAGAAGGAAATGTTCTGCCCACGTTGCCTTCCCCAGGGTTTGGGTTTTTCTGTCACTCGACCGTGAGGCAGAGCTGATAATGGGAACCATGCCACAGAATTCCCTGTCCTGGAAATAAATTCCTATATATCTTTCATAGGATCAGCCCTCAAAATACCCCCAGACTGGGACAGAAATAGCAGAATATTCAAGTTCCATTTTTATTTCATTGGTCTCACTCGTTTAAAACTTAAAAAAAAAAAAAAGAAAGTTTTCTTTCCAGAGCACATTGAAATGCAGCCACTAATATTCCAAGCCCGATGATTTTTCTCTGTGCTGCTAGAGAGGAGTTGTTTGTGTTTCCAGCTGGATTTGCCCCCTCCTCTTTGGCTTGGGAGCAGAAATGCTGTCCCAGCTGGACAAGCAGGGCAGCTCAGTGCTGATCCCTGCTCACCTGGCTGTGACTCTGCCCCACCACCTCCATTCCTGCCCTGTGCCCTGCAGGGTGACCCTTCCTGCTCTCGGGCTGCTCCTGCCTCTCTGACATCACAGACAACAATGGTTTGTTTAAGATTTTATTTGCAGAAGAGTTATAGTTTATTTGTCTTGAACAACAGCAAATCCATCGTAAATCCTGGGACAGATGGTGGAGAGAAGTTTTTGGAGACTGTGGGAAGGCCAGTGCAGCACTTTGCTGTGTCTCTCATCAGGACCAGTGACTTAGAGCCCCTGGGATCTGGATTTGTGAGCAGGACAGGGCATGTTTGACCCTAGGTTTCATATTTGGCTTCTCCCAGCTGTTTGCTTGAGACCTGCATGACAGGACAGATGCCATTTGTTATGGGGAGAAGTTCGTGGTGCTTGAAGAAAGACCATGGGTCACAAAAGCAGTGTTTGGAATTTTATTCACGGCCCCAGTGGGAGCTCTGCAGGTGAGGGCAGCACGCTGGATTTGGGATGGTGTGACCAGAGGAGCCCCTGTGTCACCTGCCCTGCTTTTGGACAGCCCTTTGCCTCCTGTACCCACGGAGAAATGCCCTGCTGGGGTCGGGAGGCAGCAGACAGTGGATGCGGAGGGATGCAGAGCACAGGGATCAGGGGCTGCAGCCCCCACCTGAGCAACCACAGAGCCACCACTGATAAAAGAGGATGAGGCAACACAGATTCTTTGTATTCTGCCTTTCTTTCCACATACTGCAAGAAGGCCACATCGAACCATTAAATAATGCCCATAGCCAGGATGGATTTGCTATTGGGGCATATTATCACAGCTCCACCATAAATATTGGTGCCGTGGCAGTGGGACCTCCTCGTGCTCCTGCAGGATCCCATTCCTCACGCCTGGCTCTATTTCAGTGATGAACGAGGAACTTGTGGTGGTAAACAAGTCTTTGATCGAGCAGAAAGAAAAAAATATTAAAAAGATTTTTGCTGAAGTGAGGCTAATTCAAGTTTGAAATGAACATGCTAGCTATTAAAATAGCTTATTTGTGGAATTAAATGGACTTTCTGCTCTGTGACACCCTTGAATCAGAAGCAGCTGGATTTAAGGAAGTACAACCGTAGAGAATGGTGGATGAATTACTGAGTAAAGCTGTTCAACCTCATTATCCAAGGTGACAGGCAATGATTGTAGTGGTCTGAGAATCTGGGAGTTTATTATTCTCATGTCTGTTCCGTAGTTTAGAAATCAGTTTGGAGTGTTCAAACATGAGCAGCAACTTTTTCCTAGGCTGAAAACGTTAAGGAGATGTCAAGAACTGGTTTTATCCCATTTTATCCCAGCTGACAGTAGAGAAGAAATGTGGTCTAAGTAAGAGAAATACCAAAGCCTTCTCCTGGAAAGGAGGATGGGAGAAAAATAGAAGAAAATAGAGGAGAAACAGTAATAAATAGGCCAATAGCATGAAGAAAAATAAAAATGTTTGGTTTCATAATTTTAAATTTTACTATCTTTTTATGCCCAGAAAGTCTTAGATGTTTTGTTGCTGAATACAGCTTTTCATTCCATCATCCACGCTGAAGGAGAACTCTTCTATCTTTACTTTGTAAAAAAGATGAAGGAAAACTCTCCAGCTCCCGCTGGTTGAGAATTAACAACAGTTGTAGCATTATTTCCCTGGAATCAGGATCAAAGTTTATAACATTTTTTGTTGCTTTTATAGTTAATAGGTATTATTTAATGCTGCAGTAGTGTGCAGGAAGATCCCTAAAAATAAGATAGGAAAGGTAATAATGTCCTAAATAGCTGGAATAACGAGAAACAGGAAAGACAAAAAACTGAAGTAGGATTTTGATGCAGGCAACCATAATGAAGATAATTAGGGACAAAAGACCCCACAAGCAAGAGAGCTCTTGCTTGCCTGCTCCTGCCAGTGCTTGGCACCTCAGAGATGTAATTCAGAAAGAAGCAGGATGAGCTCTGGAGGGGCTGGGATCTTGTGTTGGGACTGCAGGAGTAAGACTGAGCAACGTGCTGGCTGCTTCTGGCTCCTGGCTCAAAACTCACTGTCTGCTTTTACTTGCACACAGAATATTTCCTTTCCCTAGGCTTGCTGGCAGCATTACACATGCACCTCGTGTCACTGGGCTGCCTCTGCTTTGCTTTTCCTCCTCCTGCATCATCTCTCATATTCCAGGGAAGATTCTCTTGAGGTCCAAATCACAGGGCAGAAATCAGCTCCCATTCTCTCCAGCCAGCGTTAGTGCCATCCTCGAGCATGAGCACAGATTCCTTCTTCAAGCTTGGGTTTTTGCTTCTACAAACTGGTGGAAGTACCTGAGGGAGGTAAAGCAGCTCTGTAATAATCAAGGTCGCTCAGAGACACGGTGGTTGATCAGCCAGTGCTTCCTTCTGGGATCTGTCTCTGCTGCTCCCAACATCCCGAGACACAAACATCGCCTCCCGTGGCTTCATCTTTATTATTCTGTGGGCATCTTCTCAGGTGCAACATGCAGAGAGGATGCACTGTTAGGTTATAGCTCATTTTCAGAGCCAGGTACCTGCTTTTAATCCCATACCTGCACAATCTGTATATCCCTGTGTGCACGTGCCTGTGCAGTGCATATTTAAAATCCTCTCTAAAGTCCATAGCCAGCAGGACAGGCTGTCAACAGTTGAACCAATCGAAGTCTCAGCTTTCACTAAAATTCCTCTGAAGTTTGGGTCACCTTCATTTCACATCAGTTCTTCCCTAACCTGAATAGAGCTCTGCTTAATTACAAGTCGGGGCTGTTTGAAGTAGTTGGGAAATTATTTATGCCTGATAGCTGGGATTTCCTAAGAAACCCGAGAAAGCTGGGCATTAAAATCTAATCAGACTTTAATGGAAACCAGGTACTTCAGCACAATGAATAGTTCAAGCTTACAGAAAATCCTCCAGACTACAAACGAGGCTAACAGCTCCGAAATGTGTGCAGGGAGAGCTCTGCCTCCTGCTGCAGATGCCATTGAAAAGATTGAGGTTGTTTTCCAAAATACACAGTGGAGGAAAACAAGCATATAAACATAATAATGGAAGCCTATGAAAAATATAGCCAGGGAAATTTCCTTTCACTTTATTCCCAGCAAATGGGGAGAATGTCAGTAGCTTTTCCTTCAACCCTGTAAGATTGAATTTTGCAGTTTTTTTTTTTCTTTTTCCAAAATGTTCTGTTCTTTGATCCTAAAGGAATCCTTAATCAAGCAAAAATGACACCTGGATTTACAGTTTCTTCCCTCCCCCCTAGCTTCCTCTTCTTCCTTCTTTTGGATAAGACTGAGTTTATTCTGAGATACCTTAGAGGGGGAAAAGAAAACACCTGTGTCTGATATTGGGGTTTTTGGGGGGTTATCATCCATTTTCTGAGAGTATTAAGTAGGTACTGACAAATTTTCTGGCATGTAGAGGCAAGTCATGTATAAAAATGATCCAAAACGCTGATGTTGATGGCAATCATTTTTAATGGAACAACTAAGGTCAATGAAATAACTCAGCAGAATGGCTGTAATATTTTATTACTCTCACAGTCAGGTATAATCTTAATTTCAAATGTGGAAGAACATATAGCAGTTAATGGAAAGGGTCTAATTCTTGCTCCATTAGTTTTACCTCACTGAGTTAACAGAAATCAGCTGATAATTTACCTTGGGATTCAGAGGGAGATAATCCTGATCTATATTAATGGAAATGAGAGGAGAATCAGGCTAAAAGTCTGGGGGGTTTAAGTAAATTGTTTCTATAACTATTATACACATTTTCATTAATTGTGCTTGGAAACAGAGCCTGTGTGATAAAATCTTCCCAGGGAGCCTTCCTTACCTGTTCATCTTCTCAGGGTTTGAAAAATAGTCCCCTTCTATTTCCAAACAATGTGCAGTAGTTCAATGTCACAGACAAATGTGGGCTGCAATATTTAGACATAAATTACAACATCCTGGAGTCCTAAATGGGGAGGAACCGGCAGAGTGTTTCCAATTCACTGGAGGCATGATCTGAGTGCATCCATGCTGAATTCCTGATGAGTCCATTCCCCTTCCAGCATCCATGTTTTTACAAGAGATTGCTATTAAGCATTCAGAGAAAATCTGTCTGAATCTTTGAACGGGTATTTTTAACCCCAGTTAAGTGTTTTGGAAGAGAAGGTTGAGGCTTTGGAGGAATATATTGTGCAAGCAAGAAGAACTGGCAGCACCAAATCTCCCCCTGGTGCAGATCCGTGGGGCTGCACGTGGTTCTTGGGATTTGTGCAGCTCAAGGCCCTGTATTTGTGTTTGAAATATGAAGGACAAGAGCATGGTGTTGTTGCGGGGCTCAGGCTCAGAGCAGCCTGGCCCCGTGGCATCTCTGCTGAGCCACGGCAGGCCACAGCCCTGTGAACTTCAGGGAACCACCCCAAAAAAGTCCCCAGAAGCACGGAGTGACTGGGGGGTCACTAAATTGGGCGCGATGAGCTGAGATTTGGTTGTTCCTGCCCTGGACCCACTCCTATCTCAGTGCCCTCCTGGTACCTCTGCTCTGAGCCTCTATCTCACCCTTCTCAGATCTCTCCTTCCTTGGTCGTCTTCTGCTTTTAAATCAACAGCTCATTTTTAATTGCTCCTTGAGGCTGGAGAGAGTCCTCTTTTCTGCACACACGAAACATTGAGTGCTCTGTTCTCTCCCTTCCTGGAGCACACACTCCAAGGCTGCACTTCTGAATGGAGCACAGGACTGAGAGAAGGAAAAATCATGGAGGAAAATACTGGAAATTAAGAGCTGCCCTTGGGCAGATCTCACAGGTACACACCTTTGTTATCAGTTTTTTCCCCTCTAAGTCTAATGTTGCTCTCACTGATTTTAACTAACTTGGCATCCACTAGTTGTCCACCAAAAGAACAACTTTTTTTTCTGGTTTTAAGGACAATACAAAGTGTGTAGACTTTGTCGCTGCTGAACCCAAATCCACCATCTCAAAAGTAACCATGGAACTGCAAACATCCATTGCAGAGTCCTTAAACGCCTCCTTCCAGTTTCACTCCGAGGGTGGATCCACAAGTGCTGCACTCAGCTGGCACACTACAAACACACCACATCCCAAAACAATGGCTATTTCCACAGTCCCCCACAAACAGCCTGCAAACACTCACCAAATACTTCCAGCTTCAGATCTATGACGGCTCCCTCTGGTTTGTAAAATTAAGCACGCGCATAAACGCTCCCAACATCAGAGCCTTAATTTGTGTTCCTTGGAACTGGCAAGGGGCCCATTTGCTGCAGAGCTCTAATTCCACCAGACAGGCTCTGTGCTCAGAGGAACACATCTTAAAAATGGAGTGTCTGTATTAACAAGCACTTCCATGAGCAATGAAACTAATGAAGCTTTGCTTTCTTATGGCTTTGTCTCCCGGCGTTGGATTCTCTGGTGCCCACTAAAGTGAATTCCAGCCCAAGTTTCTCATCCAAAGGAAGCATTCATAACATCCCCTTCCTGGAGAGGAGGAAAGGGACAGGACAAATTAAGGTATTACTTTTCTTCCCCCCTGTTTTCAATACAAAAGGAGGATGCATTCCTAATGCAAACTTTAGGTTTCTATTTTTGTAGAGCTTGGAGAGATCCCTTAGTTTTGAAATGGTTACACTGTCCCTGAAAACTGGTGAGAATTGGTCATGGAGCTCAAAAGCTGCATGAGGAGGACAGGACAGGAAGAGGAGGTAGATTGAGTAGGTTTTGGGGGTTTTAGGCAAACAGGATTATACTTTTTAAATTCTTGTCCAATTTCAAGGTATATTAGGGCGATAAAGCAGATGTGAAGAAAAGAGCAATTTCCATTACAGCATCAGGAGCTGACACTTCTCTCCTAAGACAGGTGTAAGTAAAGTGTGTAATTAACAACCTCCACTTCATATACTTCATAAACATTCTTTGGGATGTGAAAATCTAAACTCTGCTTCCTGTTTTGTGAACAACCTGGACTTCCTCAGGCCCCTTCCCTGGCTACTTTTATGGGGAGAATTGCATAATATGACAAGCCATCATTCCAGAAGGCATTTCTGAGGCAGAATGCACCCATCAGTTGAGATTTCTGTTTCAAAACGTTCAGCAGTAAGTCAGGACTGTTTGAGTTTGAAAAATGCTATTAGGCATATTCAATATTAACATCTCTGGCTCCAGCAGGAAACCTCACATTGATAAATAGACACTTCATTTGAACTTGGCACAACCTTCAGTCAGCTTTGCAGAACTGGGATGATATTACAGATTGGAACAGAGGAGAATACATTAAAGATGGACCAAGTGACATCGATTCAGCAACTTGCTAATTTCAACATGAAATATTTCCCCATGAATATGGGAGTGTGTTTGCTTCCAGGATAAGGACATGTTATGTTTGAAGAGGCAATGGAAATGTAACCAAAAGCCTCCCAGAAAAAATACTTAGAGCTTGTTCCTACCCTCTCTGTAATATATATTAATGATACATTTCAAAATCTTCCATTGTTTCTTAGCTGCTTCTTTGCTTTTAAAGATGTCCTGGAAAAGTCCTCTCCTTGTTCAGTTTAATATATATTAAGTATTTTACTGGTATAAATTAGGGCTTAACCCAAAAGCCAAATAAATCTTCCAGGACGTACTTTAAAATTTATATGATTTTTTAATACTAGTGCAAAAGCATCTGAGAGAAACTAATAGGAATTAATAGCTTAGATATAACTTCAAACCCCAGGTCTGAGGTGCTCTCTTAGATCAGATTCTTAAAACTAAGCTGTAATTTTATATCAAGCCCAAGGCTGGTGGCTGCAGTGTTCTGCACCAGTGTTTGTTCTGTATCATGAAAGCATCAGTCTCAGCTCAGCAATTTTTCCTTCTTCTTTTGTGAAAAAGGCTCATATCTGGATCAGACCTGTCCCTTCACCGTTGAGATATTACCCATTTGAAAATCGAGATTCCCATCAAGACACAGAATATGGAAAAAGTGAGGGGGCAGGGGTGGAATGCACATGCCAGCCAAGAGATGCAGAGAGGAGAGGTTAGAGGAGGTGATGTTATCTATTAGAAGAACAAAGCAGGAGTGATATCCCTGAAAAGGCTGATAGAAAATCAATTCCATAACATGCCATTAGTCTGTTCATATCAGACAACTTAAGCCTGGAATCTTTGCTGTGCACATAATGCAATATTCAACATTTGGAGTGTGCCCTATGTAGAAAGTAAATCAACTGACTTTTTTTCTTTTTCTTCCCTCCCCCCCCCCCCCTTTTTTTTTTCTTGTTACCTCCCAAGGAGAGCAGCTGTAGGAATTTGGTACATTTGAGCCCACATATTCCATGCTTTAAACAAACAAGGAAGCAGCAAAGGGAGGATTTCATGGCAAAAAGATCTGTTGATCTATCAGCAGATATTCAAATAAAGCTGGGAGTAGACTTTCTCCTGATCTGGAGGATTGTAAATCTCAGAGCATTAGTGAAGAAATTTTTCTGGGTGGAAGAAATAAATCCTTCCAGCCCTCCATAAACCATGCAAAGGACGCTTCTACCACTGCACGCTTGCTGTTAAATTTACAGTTTTAACAGGGCTAAATATAATCTATGGATGATGGTGGCTCTAAGCACAGAATAAGTCAGAGCTTGGGGCAGGCAGGCTGTGCCATGAGCACGTGGAAATGGGATCTGAGGGGGCAGGGATGGAGGAGAGGGGCCCAAATCCCTTCTCAGAGTGACAAATGCAGCACAAAGTGACCCCAGAGCCCCCAGAGCAGCAGCTGCAGGGAATTCCAAGTTGGAATCACTCTGCCTGTAACCCACGAGGTCCCACCAGCCCGTGGCAAGCCCTGGTTTCTTCCAGGGTTTCTTCCTGGTTTCTTCTTCATGGACTTCCCAGGCAGCACCTTCGAAACAGAGCCCAGCTCACCTTGATTCCATCTCCTCTCCCCGTGCTTTGCAGAACTTTCATTTTTTTTCCATCCTTCCCCACATCTTTCTGGGAAGCAGCTCTTTCCCTCAGGAAAAGCAGTGGCCCTCACAGCACACAGCAGCTGCTTGCAAAAATAGTGACAAAATCTTGACAAGTGCCCAGCAAAAGGGATGAAAGGTGAAGCATCTACTCCAGGACAGAGGTTAACCCCCGCTGCATCCCACACTTGCAAAATTTCCAAAAGTTTAATGTATGCAGCAGCTCTGTGTGACCCTTTCAAATGCTTGTGCGTGGAGCTGGATGGAAATCTTGTTTTTTCCTTGTGGTAAGCAAATTCTATGGATTTCCCAGGAGAGCAGCAAATTCTTCTTAAACATATCTTGCTGAGTCTCTGGAAAAAAAAAGAAGTGAGTGGTTCGAGCTACTCCTGCTTTAGCTGGAATTGTAAGTCCTTCATCCAGCAGTTACATCAAGGGCCCCACCTGAAAGTTTTTTTCTGGGGGGAAGGGAGAAGTACTTATCTCTTAATGGATGAAAGGAGTATTTTTTTCATATGTATTATAAGTTCATGGAACTCTCTGACAGGAGAGGGGATGAAGAGCATGGGCAAGGTCTGCCACAATTCCAAGGGGAGTCCATCAGGGTCTGTTTTTATTAAGTTGAACACCAACTATATTTCTTACGGAGTTATTTTCCTCTCCAAGGATAATTTGTCAGAATCAGACAGGCTATTCATTTCTGCCCGCTTGTAAATGCCTGGTGTGTGCTCCAGCAGCAGCACCCTCTCCTGAAGTACTGGGGGCTCATAAAAATACCCAAGAGTCTCATTAATTACTAAATAATATTCAACTTGTTTTTTTTCCCCATACTAATATTCAGAAATAAAACTATATTCTCCCTCTTTACTTGCCAGAATGCATTTTAATGGTCAGTCATCCACTTTGTACAGCTCCATTCCCTAATTCTGAATTACAGAATTCGAATATTGGTCACTATATGATCATCACAGGAAATTCCTCATCTTCTGGATCCTCAGTGATGCTCTGAGATCCCAGTATAGGCTTTCATTTTCTGTGTCTGGGTGAGTTCTGCTTCCCAATGGGGTTTAGGCAACAGATTCCGGGGTTGTCAAATGCTCCCCGCCCTCCTGACAGGAATTAATTTGCTCTTTAATTAAACAGATAAATAACACACACATCTACTGCTGCAGTATTTTTTCCTCTCAGAGTCGGGGCTGTCAGGCCTCTGTCAGCACCTCGTGTTTAAAACCAGAATTTTCTCTGCTGATGGGAGACCACTGAGCTCTCTTTAAACAGATTCCCACCAGCTTAGGTTAGTCCAGACTGTCTGAACAAATCAACGGGTCCTTACTTGGATGAAGTTCATGAGGTAAAATGAATGGGGAACAACACTGGTGAATGGCAGACTTTTAGAAGACTTTATCATTCAACATAAACTGTTTTTACTGTTAGTTAAAGGATAGGAGAATCATCATTGACAGAAGGCAAAGCTTAAAAAAGTTCCTTTTCCTCAGCATTCCCTGAAAACTTCATCTCTGTAACTCAGCAGACAATACAGATACAACTTTTTCCAAAGCTCTAATCCTGCAAAAATCCTTTCCTGGATTTCCTAGAAAGGTCCTATCCTAGATTTATACATTCAGTGGTTTTTCACAAGGAATGAAATCCTTATTTCCATCCAAAGGAAAAGTCTCTGGTTTTGAGACTAATATTGATCCCAACCCATACAGGGATGGTAAATGTCTGTGCACATCTTCCTGAGCTCAGCCTAAAGCAAGAGCTAGATCTGCAGATACTGCTCATAAGTTTAAAAACCTCATCTAAATCAGATTTTTTTAAAAAACAAGGTGATTGCTAATTTGGACTATAACTAATTAACCCAAGTTTAAATGTATAGGATCAAATAACTCAAATTTTTATCCAAGACTAAGTTTTAATTTTCTACTCTTTCAATCCAAAGAGCTGCAGAGTCAGCACTTACCCACTGGAAATGGGGAACAAAATTTCCAGAGAATATTTTGATAGTAAAACATAATTTAAAATCCTTTGTATACAATATACTTCAAAAATACTGCTGAGCTCAGGGGTGTGAGCAGCCTGGAAGCCAGGAGGTTAATCTGGTTTGTAGACACAGTCATGTGCTGGGATGGCAGGAATAAAGCTGATTAGAGAATCTTAATTGGCTCCTATCTTAATTAGGAAGGAGATTTGCCATAGAGTGGAGTGTCCTTTGAATGCTGCCCCGAATTTCTGGCACAACCCTGGCTATAAATGCTACAAAACTAAACTGTCAGAATTGAAGTTTGATTTGAGGGCTCCGAACCTTTTGTTTGCCTGTAAAGCTCTGGGTAAACTGTAGCACTGAGGAAATAAATAATGAATTTTGGCAATTAATAATTCATCCTCTTTCTTGATCTCACTATTTCACATCCAGTGACCTACCTGGCCTCCTCTAAGACTACAAAGATTCACCACCAGCAAATGTCTTTTAATGGTTGCTTTTACCTCTTGTTTACCAGGATTGTTGACCCCATCCGCATCCCATAATGTAATTTTAATGGTGACTTTGTCATCAAGGAGTGTGTCTTGGAGGGAGCTGCAGCTGAAGCTCAGAGCAGCTCTGCCTGGATGCTCCCCCTTCCCTTGGATCGGGGAGGATTTAATGTTGGGAACACGCTGAGCATCCAGAGTCTGCTGATTCCAGTGGCACTCCCACAGAACCAGGAATATTCCCCCAAAAGCTATCCCAAAAGTGGGCCAGAGGAGGGGACATTCTGGTGCTGGGGCAGGGCCGGTCTGGGTGACAAGAACCGAGTGTGGAGCTGCCCATGGAGGCTGCCTGGGGCACACACCCCAGATGTCACGGAATCATGGAATTTTTCGGGTTGGAAAAAACCCCTCAGATCACTGAGCCCAGCCTCAGCACTGCCAAGGCCACCAGTGACCCCTGTCCCCAAGAGCCACATCCACACCTCTGTTAATCCCTGCAGGGATGGGGACTCCACCACTGTCTGGGGCTCCACCACTGCCAGGGCTGGACGAACCTTTCCATGAGGAAACTTTTCCTAATACCCAATTTAAATCTCTCCTGGCACAAAGGATTGAGTTTAGCATGCTGTTTTTTTTGAGGCTGGCTGGGGGCAGGTGATGCCTGATGTCACCGTCTCTTAAAAAATTAAGTCTCTGAGTGTCAAACTGCATATCAGAGTTTGTATCATTTACAAAATGACAGGAGTAGGAATAATAGTCTCAACTGTAAATTTAATTATTCCTGTTGTATCAATATTTACTGTTAGACACACCTAGGAGGGGCAATGTTATCTACAGAGGAATTTCAGGAAGAAATTGATAAACAGTGAAGAATTGAATGGGAAAACCTTATGTCTGTATTCTTTAAAAAGAGTTTACAGAATTATCTCCAAAGTCAGAGCACAGCAGCAACAAACCATTTTGAAATTAGGTGATAGTCACTAAGAAATCTGGAATAAAGTCTACCAACAAAGAAATTGATTCAGTCTTTGAAAGGAAATTATAGTTATGAATTTATTTTTGTTGATAAAACTGTTCTGATTGATAAATTGCTGAAGTTCTTGTAAATATACAGTTCAGGAGGAAAACAAAACAAAACAAATCCTGCACACAGTAGAAAATTTTCTTTGGAAAGGATGAGTTTATTCACATATATATGTGCATGTATACACTGCTCATGTGACCCCTATGCAGCCATGTGTAGGCAATTCAGATTATTCATACACAAATATTCTGAATTTCTGCAGAATTGGCAATAATCCCCTGCAAATGTGAAAACCTGTGATCTGAGCAACTTTTAGTGCTACTAATTGGATTTCTAGAGCTTTCTAGCTCAGCCTGCTGAAACTTGATTTAAAAAAAAAAAAAAAAAAAAAAAAAAAAAAAAAAAAAAAAGAAAAAGCTGGTTTTCCTCTCAGGAGAAAAGTTCCAGGAGATCCTGCAGCTCTCAGGGACCACAGTGTGCCTTTGGAGATCTGCTCAGGTCCTTCAGCAGTGGCAGCTGGCACACTGTGACAAGCAGGGGGAACGTTGTGTGCACCATCTCAGCAATTTAATTACCACCAAATTACTCATTTGATCAGGACATCATCTCGAAACAGAAAAAGAAAATAAATTCTGTGTTTTCCCCTTCCTCCCCACGCCTCAAGAATCCACTGATGAATGCAGGAGGTGCTGAGGTGATAATAGTTGTTAGTTCATGCTGTGAAAAAGCTTCATTAAGCTTGTGCAGAACTCTGTTGGTAAATCCCTCCCTGCCATCCATCAGCAGACAGCTCGAATCTGCTCTAGATATTGATCAACCTGTTCTGCTGAGAGCTGAGCTCCTCAAAATCCCATCTATTCCTTCTCACCATAACCCAGCAAAGAAGGTGGGGTTTTTTGCCTTTTTTTCTACCCTTCCAGAGACCAGTCAGCTCCTGAATCCCAACTAGTTACTGAATAACACTGGAGATGCAAGGGAAAGCTGTTTTCTAAAGTGGTACAGAAAGTTTTGGACAGAGCAGGGAAAGGAACAAAATTGTCCTGCTCCCAGCCCTGCATCCTAAGCAGTGAGCTGTTCTCCCCTGTCGCACAAGGACAGAGCATTAGCAGGAACATAAAGCAATCCTTTTTTTTCTTTTTTTTTCTTCTTTTTGTTGGTTCAGTCTCAGGGTCATAAATCACTGAGGCATTTGGGAATGAAGCAGTAACCCAAACAAAATTCAACACTGTATTTTTGATAACTTTATGGTCAGAGCAGCTGAGCTGTGTCTCAGCTCCCCTTGGCTCTCCTTGCCTCCCCATTCCCAAGGGAAAAGCTTCTTCCCTTTCCCACTGATCCTCTCTGACCTGCAGTTGGCCAAGTGACCCGTGCAGCCACTCTGGGGATGCTGGATCAGCCTCTCCAAGGGAACACCCTGAGGAGGGGTCGTGGTTATCCCCAAAAAAAGCTGCCCAGCCGAGGCAGGAGTGAGATCAAACACAGCTCTCACAGGTGGGAATGGATAAAAAAGGTGCAAGGCAGAGCAGCTGGATCTGCCTCTGCTTTCTGCGCCAAAAACAAATGAAGAGAATACTCGTTTTCTGCTTGACTTTGTTACCTAAATTGCTTCGTAAGGTGAACCAAAGCACAAAGGAGAGAAAAGAAAAATAAAACAGGGAAAATGTTATTTGTTTTTCCTCACCCGTTCTCACCAAAGTGAAGAATTCACCTGCATGCCATGCTTTGGAGGGATGAATTTCACAGTCCTGCTCCAAGAATAATAAAATTCTTCTTTCTTCTCTCCACTCTGTGTCTCTACTTAAGCAATAAGTCAGTAGTTGCTTATGCAGAATAAAGAGAAACAAAGGTTTAAATTCTCTCCCTGTGGGAAAATAATGAAAGCCAATCTCATGTCTGAGAAGATTGTCCCAATCCCCATCATCTGTGTGTCCCCAGCACTCCCTGCTCTGGTCCTGTAGAGCAGGACAGCAATAAAAGTCAGGTTTTGCTTGTGTTGGGGAAGCCAATTGCACTTTGAGAGAGCTGAGGAATGGACACTTCTACTTGCTTTGTATTTGGGTAAAACAACATGTTTAGGCGGTCTTCTTGTTGTTTTTGAATTTTCTTTTTAAGTTTTTCATAGCAATTCAGTGAGATGCAGCTCCAAGTCCATCTTCTCCAACAGCAGCATTCCCAACTTTGCTGTCTCCCTGCTCAAATTCTCCCTATCCTCCCTTCTAAAGTGCTGCTCACTGGATGTGCCTGAATGCAGACTGCAGGCAGCAGGAGCTGCCCAAATGTCCCAGGATCAGGAGAATTGAGACATGCCCTGCTGTCTTCCAAAGTTTGACTTCCAGCCTCAGCTCCCATTGTATCTTATTACTAACGTGGTTATGGCTGTTTCTTCCTTGTATTTAATCTGTTTCTGGTCCCTGCAGTAGAATTTCAGCATTGTTTGTAATGAGGAAATGAAGCTTTGATCCAACCATAATCTCCTGTACAAATTTCTAGTTCAGGGATGTGCAACCCAGCTCAGCTCTCCTGTCAAGTACCAGAGGTTAAACATCAACATCTGCTTTAACTGACAAGATTAATCCTCTGCTCCAATCTCACATTGTGCTTTATTAAAAAAAAAAAAAAAAGTAAATAAATCTAGATTTCCATGCTCTGCAAAATCCTCTACTTGCAGAAAGCAGATTGTATTTATATTTTCCTAACTACAGTGACTATTTTGTATGAACCATTAGCAGTTCCATCAGATAATTTTTCCATGATAACCCAGGTGGTTATGACAAGCACAGGGGTTTTGCAGGAGTAGCAATGTAAGCACAGTGATGGATAAAACCAAAATATTATCATCCACTTTGGAAATTCTCTGGAAAACCTTTGTTGTGGGGATGGGACAACCAGGATATTACACACATCACACCACGAGGTCCCTCAGGGTTCTTTGTGCTGGTCCAAGGCAAATAACAAAGGGATTGGAAATTCAAGGCTCATTGGCCTCATCTGCCTGGCATTTAATTCAGTGCAGATCTTGTATTTATTTCAAAGGAATATTTTAGGAAGTGATCTTTTTAGGGAAAAGAATTCTTTATCCAAACCCAGGAAACATTCCCTAGGAGTCAAAGATGGCTATGGGTCAATGTTACCTGGCCATACAAAGGAGACACAGCTTTTCCATGTGGAAAAATCTTCAGTATCAGACTTTGGGAAAATGGGTAGGACGTGGATATTCTCCTCATGGTGATCACTTGGATGGCAGCTGCCATCCCCAGCCTTACTCCTCTCCCTTCCTTTACATGGTCTGTTAAATACTTGCTGCAGTATATTTGGCACTTTTTACAGATTTCTCCATAGATCTTAAAATACAGCATTTCCATTGGCTGGATGTTGATTGTAAACACATTCATCATCCTGCATCCATCCCAGATCCAGTTGCAGGATATTCACTATTCTGTAGAGTTAATGCTTCTTCAGATGCAAAAGTGAAAACATGTAAGAACATTTAACTTTGATTAATTAAACTGTATTAATTTAACAGATGGTGTGCTGTGACACCCACCAGGCTGAGGTTTAGATTTGTGATGCTTTAAAGAGGGATCACTGCCTCTGTTTTGATATAAATTTTGAATCTCTGCACAGCCAACAGATGTTCAACTCGGGGTTTTTTTCCTCCCCCATTTTGTTTTGCCTTCAATTCATGGTTGGCAAGTCCTGGGACTTCCAGGGGGTTGACACTGCTGCCTGATAAATCTGAGTCCTTGGTAAGGAGCCTTCTCTCAATGTGTGCAAACAAATCCTCATCTTTAAATAGCAAAGCAGAAGAATCTAGTGGAGAATGCTCTTTCTCCTAGTGGAGTGTTAATTACTGGAGTGAACCCCTGCTGTTGGTTACTTTAAGAGGAACCATCCAAGAGTTCAAATATTTCTTATGAAAAAAATGAATTTAGAAAGAAGCAAGATTTTTACTTTACAATCTTTCCAGAGGGACTGTCGCAACAATTTTTTTATTCTTGATCCACATCTATGCTCACACTGGAGTTCTGTGGTAGAAATCATATCTTACACTTTCAAATTTATAATTTCCTCATCTAGAAACAGCCAGTGTTGGACTTCTGCAGGGTGCATTGATGCACTAATATCTGGTATTTCCAATGACCTGTGCAACACAACCAAAAATTAGCATATTTTATTTATTTAACTGTCTCTCCCCTGCTTTTCCCACTGCTGTAACAGCATGTAGTAACTGCCTGTATTTGCATCTTTTTTGGACTCTTCTTGACCAGCCTCAAACTTCCCCAAGTACTCCAGATCTCCAGGAAGCAGAGTCTGCTCTGTACCAACATTTCTGATTGCAATTACTTCCACAGAGTAGATGTCTCTGGTGAGATTTCTTTTTCTCCCACTTCCTGTTCCATCAGAGGTTTCTAGAGGATTTTTAGTATTTTTGTTTTGGCACAGGATAAAGGCTAAGTTGGGAACAAGACTATTGTGTTCCCCTGTGGGACACTCACATTTTTCCACCAAGAAAAGATCTCTGCAAACCTGGCAGTTTGTGGATGCCCCATCCCTGGAAACACTCATGGCCAGGTTGGAAGTGGCTTTGAGCAAACTGGGCTGCTTGAACCTGTCCCTCCATGGCAGAGGGGTTGGATAGGTGGTTTTTAAAGGTCCCTTCCAAGTCAAACCACCCTGTGATCTATAATCATTATTATTATTATTATTATTATTATTATTATTATTATCCTGAGCGTTTTGGGGAATCCAAGGCTTATAAAATGGACAGATTACTTTCCCCTTCTTACCTTTGAGTAACAGATTTACTCACTAATTGTGTGAATGTGAAGGAAAAATAAAGCAATGAAATAATGGCCTCACTGGAGAGAAGAGAGGGATAAAATGGCACGTGCTTAAATCCATGGATTTGCAGGGAAGAATGATGTTGCACTCATGCCTTTTCTTAGGGTCTAGAATTAAGATCCAGATGCAGTTAAAGGATAAAGGGTTTTTTACTTTGATATTAAGTGAGGATTTTTATGGTGCAACAATTCACTAAGGTGGAACACGCTGAAATGCACACACACGGTAGATCTCTTACACACTTTTACAGACTTTGCAAATTAGCACATTTAACAAAGATACTCCAGTGAGAGGATTGAATGAATAGCGTGATATTTTTCTGTCTCAAAGTATTTTCCTTTAGATGGGTTTAATAGTGGTTTACAGGATGTGTTTTAGAGGGGACTTTGGTTTTTCAAGGCTTTGTGGCATTCAGCTGTGAGACCTTTAGGATGTTTGGTCCTCTGGCCTAACAGAATACCAGGATCATGCTAAAATATCAGACTTAAGGAATTACAAGCGTGCATGCTAAGGATGCTGAGAATACACAAGAGGTATATAGAAGAAAAGGCAAAAAAATCATCATGGTATCAGTACCAAGCAAAAATGCATCAGGGACCCTCCTGAACCTGTAACATCATCTGGGCTTTCACTGCCTGGCTTGTGGCACCTTCCTGCAGCCTCTGGTGCCACCTGCATGTCCTCCCTGCCTTGTCCCTCTGCTCAGGGCTGTGGTGACAGCTTGTGAACATCCTCTGCTCCTGGAGGAACATCTGCACCCCTCTCCTCAGCCCGCTCCCTGTGTCAGGCTCCAGGCTGCTTCCCCTGCTCTTCCAGCCCCTTAAGGCTCCGTGGCACTGCTCAATGCCTCTCGTGATAGATGAGTTAGAAGCAGAGCTGGCTTCTTTCAAGATTTATGAGATTTAGCTTGCTGCGAGCTCTTCACAGAATCTACAAATGACAACTAAACACAACCCCCCTGATTTGTGACCTGGGCTGTGCAATGCTCTACATGTGTTGTGGTTTTTTTTGTTTGTTTTTTTTTTGTTTGTTTTTTTTTTTGTTTGTTTGGTTTTTTTTTTTGTATTTATGAGAATCCTTCAGGGCTCCCTTCTGGAAGCTGCTCTTGCAGGGTTGGAGATGCTGTTGCAGGAAATCTGCTGGAATTTCCACCAACCCTGGCCCCAAGAGTTGCTCAGTAACTACCAGTGCTTTCCCAGGCACAGCTTCCATGTACCAAGCTCAAAGTCCAGAAAAGCCAAGCTCCAAGGCAGCTCTGAGCTTGCACATCCCCTCTGCTGCCTGATAAAGGAAATTTCACTGCTGAATTTCAGACAATTAGGAATGTATATATCCAATAGAGAGGGTGTTTACTTGGTTTAGCTCATGCTGATTTGGAAGGCAGTTTATGGAGTCAAATTAATTAGATTTACAGTGGGACAAGGGGCATTGAATACATTAATATAGGTTAAATACCTGAAAGAAGATAGGAAAAAAAAATCCATATTTATTCACATTAGAATTTGGTGATTTATTAAAAGACAGATTTAAACCTGTCCAGATTTTCTATACTTAAACCCTGTGAAGGAAGAAGGGGAAAAGCCCCAGCATGGCAACACTGCTGGGAACAAGGGAAAAGCTGCAGTGGAGGGAAGGCAGAAGAGAAACTGGACAGTGCTCAGCTTGTGTCAGAACTAGAATTAGCACCTGAGGCTGAGAGCTGATATCTCTGCAGGATTACTTTAAATCAGGATTCATTTTCTGAACTGATTAAGAAACCGCTGCATAATGAAAATTCAATTATGAACTTAGAGACTTGAAATTTTATACAGGTGAGGCAACCTTGATGGTGAAGGCAGTCAGTCAGGCAGACCACAACGGAAATAACTTCTTTTAAAGTGCATTTTTCTCTAAATAAAGACAGAAGACAGAAGCTAATCATTCAGCAAACTCTATTGGAAAAGCTTGGGAGTTGTGTCACTTCCTAACTAGTCTCCCCCCATGCAGACAGTTAAATCCCTCTGTGTCAGTGCCAAAATGTGACAGCACCAGGCTGCTGTTCCTACCTTCAAACGCAGCCCTTGCAGGATGCCAGGCAGCCAGGGATGCTGGGCAGGCACTGCAAGGAGGAGAAATGCAACTGCAAAGACAAAATGCAGCCCTTTACCCGTGCTAGCTTGCATTACATTCTTGTTTGAGGTCTAAAAATTGCGTTTGAATTGCATCAGCATGTTTCTGTTTTTGTAAGGAGACCTCTATGGAATTTTTTACTATTGTTTTTGGTAGGAATCAATCACCAATTCAATTGGTGTCCTTTGTGCCAAAAGTGACCATTTACCACCAAGCTCTGCAGGGCAGCCTTAGCCTGGAAAGCGGGCTGCTGGTGCATTCAGTCATTCAGTTGTTGTTTGCTGTGGTTTTGGTTTTGTTCCTGTGGGCATTGATCACCAAAAGCACAGCGAACGCTTCAGTCTCTGCTGTGGCAGCACCGTTTTAAACAGGGGAGATTCCATCCCTGGACGTGGCAGCACAGCTCTGTCAGCACAGCCATTATTTTGTCCCTGCTACTCACACGGCATGGCCATGAAACTCCCAAAGCACAGATTTAACCCCCTCAGTTGCCTGGAGCCCTAGCCAAGGCCCAGTCTGGGTAATTGCATTCTGTCTATTTAAAATTCACGTGTCAGGTCTCAGTTTGCTGTTATTGGACTCTTCCTCCCTGTCTCCACCATCTGCACGCTTTCAGGCAGGAGCTGCAGTTTATCTTCCAGGTAGTTGTGTTCCAGTTGTGGTGCAGGGGCTGGATGAGGGATGGCCAGAGTGCCATGGGCAGCTCAAGTGGCTCCTTGACTGCTTCACCAGCAGCTGCTCCTCTTCCTCAGCCAGGGATGTCACCTCTGCCTGTGCACGGTGACCGGAGCTCTGCCAATTCCACCCCAGGAAATGGCTGAGATTTATTTATTTTTTGTTCTTGGCATCAAATCCCTTGAAAAACACAGCCTGGAAGGAACCTTGTGCATTGAGTTAAACTTGGTGCCCTGCCACCTTGGCAGGCACAGCTTAGGAAATGCTGCTGTCCCGTCGCAGGCTGCATTGATCCCAGCGCTGCCAGGAAAAGCTGATCACTGTTTCGGTGGTGCACGCTGACCTGGAGGGCTGAGCTGCTGATCACATTGCCTGCTGCTGGCCTGTCTCCACCCCTGCAGTTTAATATTCCAAGAGAATTCCATTAACAGGAGTGTGAACTTTGCTGCAGAGCTGAAAGGTCCCAGACAGCCCTGCGGAAAGGTCCCCGAATGCAGCTGGGCGGGGGAAAAGAAAAGATATATTCTTCCCTTTCATCCTGAACTTTCCATGAGGCAGTCAAGCTATAGTCAATGCTTCCCACCTTCTCCAGATAATTCACGGCATGAAGGAGGAAAGTGAGATATAAGATCTGTTTCTTGCTGAATATATTGCTGATGAGCAGTGGCTGAAAAGCTCTGATGCACAATTGCAGGGACAGAGTCCTGGAGCCAACTGTAATTAAAGTTCTTTTGACATTACAGTAAATCCACAGTAATGGTGTCTTATTATTCCAGTTTCCTTTGACTGGCATGCCTGCAATGCCCACTGGGAATGGGAAAAACCCTCCCTGGAAACCCTCTTGTCTACTGTGCTTTTCTCTAGTTAGCCTGAGCCAACAGTGCTCACAAGAATATCTCTGAGCCACTCGAAGGATGCTCAACTCTGCTTGGAGTCCTTTACAAGCTGGAGATAATTACCCAGGAAATAAGTACAGCTCCACCTCACCCTGCTGAGCCCTTGGTTCCACCTGGGCACCTGAGAGCTGTGCCATGGCTGTGTCCATCAGGATAAACCTGAGCACCCTCCTGGTGTGTCCATGAGTTGCCCTCACCAGAGGGTTTCTCCTCAAGCTGCAGAGAGAAAACAGCCACGTATTCTTTGATTAAAGCCAGACACCTGCAGTACAATTAATAAAGCTGTAATTCATCCCCTCTAAGTCTCACCCATGCTTCAAATCTGCTGGAAATCCCTGTCAGTGGGCATTTCCCAGCACCACCACTGCTGTAGTGCTTCAAGTTTGTGGTGGGGGCAATTTCCTGGGGTTTAAGATGTTTTTTGGGGATTTTTTCACATGTTAACCAAGGAGAGAAACCCATGAACCTCATTCACTCAGCTAAGAAATGTAGAAATGCAGTCCAAAAAGAGGATCCCATATATAAATAATCACAGCTATGTAATTTCCAGTGTTCTCTATGATATCTATTACCTTGCAACAAATCTTGGTTCTTAAATATTAACATTGTAAACACTGAAGATCTGCAGTATCTCCTAAAGCAAGATCCCCAGTGACATTCAGGTGTCACTCTCTCAGGCCACGTATTTATTTCTCACTTTTACAGCATTTGTAAAAATAAGCAAGTATATAAGGAAAAAGAAACAACCCATATTTAAAGATTAAAGAAATAAGGTGGAGAATTCAAAAGTAGGAAGGGAGGAAGGAATAGGAAGCAGCTCAAAGCTGCTGGCAACAGATTTAGAAACTTTTGAAGGAAGTTCTCAACTTGTGCTTTTGAAGGAAGTTCTCAACTTGTGCTCTCATCAGCTGAGTTCAAAATAAGCATCACACCTGGGGACAGGTGGCAAAGCAGGACAAACAGTGTGGGGAATGAGGGTTAATTAGCTCTGTTCAAGTAACTGAGGGGGCATTTATTTGTGTTGTTTTAATTCTTGGATTACCCTGAACTCTACAATGTTCTATGGAATATATACAATATACACCATATATTCTATGGGAAACATACAATATACATCATATATTCCATGGGAAATATACAGTGCTTCTATGGAATTAAAAATTTATCCAAAGGTTGCCTGGAATGTCTGGAAGTGGTGGGTGGCCTAGACAGGGTAGTTTGTTCTCTAGATTGTTCTAGAACTGGACAAAAAAAATCTTTAGCTTTCTCTTTCTCTCTCTTTTTTTTTTTTTTTTTTTGATTGGTTGTTTTTTCTTCTGGCAGAACACAAAATTGTGCAATCTGCAAAACTGTGAAATTATCCCTGAACTTTTGTTTTGTTGAGTTGAGGTCCATTAAAAACAACAAAAAAAGAGCCAATTAATGGCTGCAGAATAATTCATTTAAACGCAAACAAGCCGAGAATCTCCATATGAAGGGAAAATAAAAGTCACTTTAGTGGAGGGCTGTGCAGGAAAGTACAAGTGTTCGTGCTTTTGCCAACTATCCAACAGCTCATTTTGTGCCTTTTGCAGGGAACAAAACCCATGAAAGGTGAAACAAAAGGCTGATGTAGGAGACAATCATCTCTTAATTGCCTCCACCAGCTCAGCTAATGTCTGGTGATGCCTGAGAGCATTCCCCCAGAGCCAGGCTGTTCGTGTGGGATATCCCTCAGAAAATCAAAGTTTGGGACTGGCAGCCACTTCCCAGGAAGCCGGGATGGGGTTTGGGGGTGGCATGGCAGCAATAATTATATTTCTTATTTTATTAATTGTAATTGCCCCTTTGATCAGAATCCTGTGCCATTTATAGCCACATTTATATGGTCATCCTGCACATGGGGTCTACATACAGAATGAATTCTTTTCCAAGGGAAAACCAAGGGTTTCCCTTTACTGCACACACACGGAATCCCATACATTTGGCACCAACTTGGGTTATTATCATTTCATTCTTCCTTTTTATATTTGTTTCACTGTAAAAGCAATACCACCAAATCCTTCAGAACCAGCCCTTTGGCTGATGGGCACTGGTGGGAGTCAGCTCAGGGAACACAAAAAAAAAATGAAGGTGTTTGGTGTAAATGCATTGGATGAGATCCTGTGAGGCCTAAATGCTGCTACCACTTTGTCATGAGGATATATCTCTGGAAAAACACAAATAAAGAGGACAATCTGTGATATTTAGCCTGCCAAGGAGCTAAGAGGAATGACTTAGTTAATAACTAATTTTGGTTATTTCCGAATGTTCTAAAAACATGCCCAAAATTATTAAAAATTGAAGCATCAACAAGATGCTAAAACCATATGTTTCCAATATGCTGTGTCTGAAAACTTTTCCAAGCCTGGGTGCTTTTGAGTGGGTTAAAATCCTGTGGAAGAAATTCACTCTGAGCTCCTCCATGAAGCAAAGACCATTGAATGGAAACAGGCCACCAGCAGTGAGAGGTTTTCCAGATGGACTTGGATGGGAGCAAAAATGGTTCAAATATCTAAATTACACCAGATGTTTCTGGCCAGCCCTAACTAATGAGCATGAACGACTGCACTGATAGGCAAGAACAAATTCACTTTGCGAAACTTCACTGTCATTGGCTTATTTTGGTGGCTAAATTATTAATCTGATAAGTGTGCGCCCATCACTTATTTAAAACTTTTTTTTTTTAATTATAGTGTGGTATCATCTTCACACAGGAGCTTTTGTCATCCCCTCTCCTTTTTTTATGAAGCTTTTCCTTAAATTCTGTCTTTCACCGTTGGAGTGGAGGCAATGAAATATGTCACAGAGGTGACAAGCTCAATGGGTCCTAACAGAAGCTCTTTTGCTCCACAAAAAAAACCTTAATTACTGAGGGAACTTTCTTTTCACCTACCAAAAAAAAAAAAAATTAAAAAGTCTTTATTTTGTGAAGAGGAGGAGCAGAGGATCAGAAATCCCTTGATGTCGTCAGAGCTCAATCCCACTGAACAGACCCTACAGACTTCTCTAATTATTCGCAAAACATTTGGAGCAGATGTCCACAAAATAAATTATCTGCTGTCTGCCAAAAACTACTTCTGGCAGGCAGCATACCAGGTAAATAAGATGAGAGGTTGGGAACATGAATAAAACATGAATAGAACAGCTTAGGGCGTTTTGTTCCTCGTAAATTCAGCAGCACCAGCTGAAGTCACAGAGGTGCAGAAGGCAGGGGAGGTTCACCATATGAGAAGGGGTTGGAGAAAAAGCTCTTAACAAGCATTTCCTTGTGTTAGTGGCTGTAATGCTGTGAAAAGTCACAAAAAGCACTCCAGGGCAGCACTCTGAAGCATCTACCACGGCAGATAGAGAATTTGGACTTCCAGGAGCAGCCTGAGCCCTGGCAGTCCCGTGGGCCACCACCTTGGATTCTTATATTTAGCAAAAGTTGCTAAACTGTGCTATTGGCAAGGACATCCTTATCTAATTTAGCCTTAGTTTGGGACTCCAATGAAAAATATTTAATCCCTTGCCCTTCCTTCTAGGACTGCGCATGAAGCTTTCCTAATGAAGGCAGGATGCTCTACACCATTAAAATCAGGGGAAAATTACCCCCACAACAAGGCTGAATATTGCAGTGAGTAAATCTGCAAATAGAAATGCTGCTCAGGAGGCAAAAATTAGCTTTAAAACCAGTCAGCCACATGTTGGCTCATCTAGTTCTGAGATGACCTCTTGAGTGTGGTATCATTTCAGGCAGGTTCATACAGATCCAGCCCAAAGAAAATATTGAGAGGAGGGGGCTTCCCAAACTTTGTATTGAGTTAAAGTTTGCTGCTCTGAATTCTTTCATTGACTAATATAACATCTATAGTGCTTTAGGAACAGGTATTGTCATTCATCCATATCCAAAATTTTACTGTGCTGCACAAAATGTGCTGGTTTGATGTTTCAAAGACAAAGACCCCCATAAAGTGAGGCTGGTAAATGTAAACATCAAGAAATATGAATGAATGAATCATTTTGCCTTATGGAAAAGGTTGCCACAGAAGAAAGAGAGGAGAAAAGATGGGAGGGCAGAGCAATTTGAAAATTGTGATTAAAAGAAATGTATGGGCAGGTAGGCAACTCCATAAATAATGGACCAGATTTATTCACAGTGGGTTCATTAAAAGCAGTGATAAATTAGTTCCAAGCAGAATTCTGCTTCTTTGCAGTGGTTGTGACCTATTCAGTGGAACCATTGTAGTTACTAATTCATACAGGATTATACATAATTGGGATGCCCAATTATTACAGCCGAGTTTCAGAAATGACAATGTTCCCTTTCCTTCAGGGATCTGTAATTTATTCCATTACCTTGAACCTGCGTTATGCAATCTGCCAAAATAAAATTTGCAAATGTTCTGCTAAATCCTGCTATCTTTGCTTCATACTCCCTGTGTGAAGGAAACATGTTGAGAGGATTAAAAATATAGGAAAGAATTTCCATTTTAATACATTTGACTTGTCCACCAAGAGACAATAGAATGTTTCCAGCTTCAGCAAATCCACTTTAATATATGTAAAGAGTTCATAAAAAAGTATTCTATCCCATTGTCGTCGTGAAAGCCATAGCTGGTCTGTGCTAGAAAAGCCAGGATTAGTTTACCAAAGAAATCTGAAGGTTTATTTTGTTTTGCAGGGACAGCTTCCCTTACCATGTTTTATACCACTCAAGTACTTCCTTACCATATTAATTCAGGTGAAATCTTTTATATAAAACTGCCAGCAGAAGTATCAACACTTTTAAAAGTGTGGCTGATGCCACTTTTCCCTGCACTTTGAAATTTCCAGCCTAGAATTTGGCTAATGGCTCTGCTTTTCACGTGTCGCCTGGAGAAGCTGCTGAGATATTAAGATAATAAGTGCTTGAAAAAAAGGATCTATTCATACAGAATCAATAAAGCGTTGCCAGGAGAAACCTGAAGCTCTCAAAATGAGGTTTCCTAGAAAAAAGGGTTTTCCAGGGAAGAATGGCTTGTACACGTTTGATTCTTTCTGATTGTTGCTGTCTCATTGCTTTTGTTCATGTGGCACTCAAGCCTGCCTGCTTCAAAGCAGGAATTCCCCTCAGGAAGATCTTCCAGCAGCAGAAAGTGGAAAAAAGGAGTTGTTAGGATGTGCAGTGTGTGTTCCAGGGGCTGGCTGAGAGAGAGGTGAGTGAGCAGCACCTCAGCAATGCAGACATGGGAGAAGAGCTGGGGAGACCTTTGGGTGTGATGAAGAATTTTGGGGGGAGGTGTGAGAGCTCTGGGGTTTTACAGATTGCTTACAGGGCAGGGATGAGGATGAGGATGATTTGGTCAGCCTCAGAGGAGAAATCCCTTGTGCTTTTTTTTACAGCATTTTGTGCCTGGCCAATGCTCTTGGGAACATAGTGTGGCCCTTGGGGTGTCCTCTGCAGAGCCTGGACTTCAATGATCTTCTGGGTCCCTTCCCACCCAGGATATTCTGTGATTCCTGTGATTTGCTTTCAGTGGAACAGTGCAGATGTTGTTTTGTGTGTGTTCAGGTGATGTGAACTATAGAATGTGCATAAAAGTACATTTATACCTTTTTCCAGGGTTTGAGGGGAGGTATCAGTATCTGTAAGATGTGACAGCATTATCTCCTGTTGCTACAGTGAACAGTTCATCACCAGCCTCTAAAAAACGGGGATAAATTGGATTCTTTCCTAGTCACTCCTGCAGAGTTTTCCTGTGGGGTCAGCAAGCCTTTGGGCACACAGCACACAATAAGTTGTGCTGTTGTAACCCTGCCTGCCTCCCCACAAAGCCAAAATCCTTGGATTGCCAGCCCAGCCCAAGGACAGGGTCTGTGCTGCTGTACATTAGGGCTGTTTCTTCCGCTGCCTCTGAATTCAGTTTGCAAGGCAATGACTTGGAAAAAAGCCAGAGACATCCCTGAATGTCAGAAATGGGATCTTTGAAGTGATTCTGGATGCACAGCCAGCCAGACAAGTTCGGTCCCTCTTCAAAGTCATGATGCAAGTATTGTAATGCAGATTACATCGATTTGCTACCAGTGGCTGACAGCTCGAAGGAGTCTTTTCAATATTCTCCACAGCACCCATGGAATAAAGAGCTCTATGCATGAAAAGGAAGCTGTATTTTCATGCAGATGACAGCTTGAAAAAATAGTATCAGTGTTATCATATATGTAAGGCAAAATTTAATTTTGTGTAGTGGATTTTATGGTTGTGTCAGGGTTAAGCACAAAGAGAACTTACTTTTGGCACTTGAGGACATGGTTTAATGGTAGTGTTGGGTTGATGGTTGGACTTGATGACCTTAAAGGTCTTTTCCAACCTGAATGATTCTCTGATTTTATGATTTAGGCACAAAAGAAATGCTGCTGGCTCGAACACCTGTTTGAGTGCTTGTTTTCTAATTAATGTATTGCAGAGAGGCAACAGAAATGCTAACTTGCAACATCCCCACAGCAAGTTTGCTGAGGTTCTGAGCCCTCCTTGGGCAGGACTGGTGTGCAGGTGCTTGATGAATGAGAGTAGACAAGATTCTACAATAAATACCTGAAATACCAAAGCAATGACTACTGAAGCATAAAAGGAGTGCTGCACCAGGCCATAATTCAAAGCAGCATTCCATTTACAAATGGAATAAGAGTAATAGAAAAGATTAACTTTCATAGGGAATTACAGTTTGGGTGTGTGGAAATGCCTGTTTTTATGAAGTGCAGTTTCTTACAGGCTTTATGTTGCTGCATCAAAGTTACCAGAACGATTTGAGGCTGCAGCTCCTTTCAGTGATGCTCTGGCACTGTGTATCAGTGCACCCAAGGACTGCTTCCCACTAGGACCAGGTTTTGGCTAAGATGTCTCTGTGTATTTAAAGCCTAACCATAATCCAAGCACTGGAAATTTCAGTGTGTGCTCATTTTTTAAAATCTCATTTTTTAAAAAAATTTTAAAATTTTTTAAAATCTAATGTAAAGGCATCTGCATGCCTTTGGGATTACACCTGAACACTGGCTATATAGCTGGATGCACAGATTTGCAGACTGGAGGAATGTTCTCCAAAATCTGCTTCTGTATGGAGGAGCTGGAATGTTTTAGATTCATCCAGTGACATAAAACATCCTCTGGCCTCTCCAGCTCCTCCTTATGTAAGGACAAAGTGATGCAATGTGCAACCCATGTCAGGGACACCTCCCACTGTCCCAGGTGCTCCAGCCCCAGTGTCCAACCTGGCCTTGGGCACTGCCAGGGATCCAGGGGCAGCCACAGCTGCTCTGGGAAAAGATGCCTTTGACTATCCAAACTTCTCTAATTTTTGATGCACCTGCTTTTTTTTTATTTTATTTTATTTTTTTTTAATTGCATATGAAGATGATAATTGGGATTTGGCTAAACTCCACTGAAAAGAGTCAGCACAGCAAGAAAATTCCTGTGCAACAACTTAAGTCTCTATTCCACATAGAAGATTTTCTTGTTTCAACAAGAACATTCAACATTCATTTCTTGTTTGTAACAGGCATTCCCTTTTGTCCCCAAATATCTTGGGAGATAATCACTTGGTGAATAATTTTCAACTTTCTGAGTGACAAAGATATTAAAACAGATTTGGGTTCCCCAGCCTAACTGAATTTTTTTTCTTTCTTTCTTTTGCTGCCATTTGCTCCTCTGTAAATTATTCCATGTACTCCAGGTAAGCTCCACGCCACCTGTTTTTCCAAATATCCAGTTCTGAGCTGATGAAGCTTGGGATACCACAGCCTCCAGAGGTGCTGCCGTGTGCTGAGCTCTTGCATGACTTAAAATCCAAACTGGAAGCCCTTAACATGATGGACCACCTCTAAAAATTCTAATTGAGCTGCACACTGTAATAGATTGGGGGAAATGAGGTAAAACGTTATCACTAATCTTCGTGCTAACTGCATTAAATCTCGGGGTATATTTATAAAGGCAAGGGAGGATATTAGCAAAAAGATTTATCCAACAGTGAAGGGTTTTTTCCCCATTAACCAAGTTCTAACTTTTAAAGTTCTTGCAGTTTAATTGGAGATAGTGGAATTTAGGAGAAATAATTATAAACATGACTACACAGGCAATATGCTGCTATTAAACACAAAATACAACAACTGTTTGTTTGGGGCTAGTAATTGAACCAGCACAATGGGAAAAAATTCAACTAAAATTAACTTTCATTGGAAAATGGGAAAACAATAATCAGGAAATTTTGAACAAGCTGTCAAAGGCTTAATCTGACTGCCACTGAGAGGAGCATAAATAAATGGAACAAGAACAGAAAGACAACTAAAACCAAGTGGCCTTAAAGAAGGTTAGAGGTTGTTTTTCTCAAGGAAAAGAAAGAATTTAATGTCTGAAGTCAAAGTTAGACTCAATCAATACATTCAGGGCTCTTGAGAAATTTTGAAAATAGTTTCCTACTTGTAGTGATTTAGGGCAGTCAGGCATATAAAAAGATTGAATTGGTTGTGAGAAATCAATGACCTCCCCCCAACATCCCCCCCTCCAAGATTCCCACTGAAATGAAAACTTGCCAATTACAGTGGGAGTTTTGATAAGGCCAGCAGGAGGGGGATGTTCCAGACACGAAGAAATAGCATGTGAAATGTAATATCTATTATTTTTTGTGCCATTAGGGTGAGACAGAGGCCTGCTGAATGTCTTAGCTCAAAACTCCAGCCTCCGTCTCCAGTGGCAGATTAGGGGTGGTGATGCAAAGCAAATAGCAGAGTTTACACCTGCCTGGAATAATCATTCTCCATCTTCCAGGGATGTTTGCACACTTTTGCTTCCCCACCCAGCAAAAAAAAAAAAAAATGATGTGTTCCTTCCTTGCAGCCTTCGGAACCTCCTGTCAGAACTTCCTTTGGGCAGAATGTGACAAAAAATACCACAATAGGTAAAATAACAGCTAAAGGAAGATTTCCCTTCACCGTTTAACACCGGGATCACTGGTTTCTTATTCCTTCACCACGATGGTCTGTCTTGCGCCATGCCAAACACACAGGTACCAGTTACACCAGTTACTAGGGCAGATCCACTGCTGTGGGGAGTTAAATTGTTGGCTCCACAATTTAATTGCAGAACAGGGCTGGTCTCGTTACCTGGGATGAATTTCCTGAAGCTGTGCATTATGTGTGCTCCTGTGGGGACATTTTCCAGTTTATTTTCACCTGAGAGCAACCAACTGGTGCAATGTGAGAGTTTTCCACGATGGGAAGTGATGGATATGGGGGGTGATGGGGGATTCAGTTTGCTGAGTGCAGAGGGGGAGTCCTGGCTTACAGACTGGTGCAAACATGGAATGCAGGTCACCATAGCACTGCACTCCAACCCTCTCCCCCTTTTCCATACCTTCTCCTTTCCAGTTTAGACATTTCAGCTGGGGCAGCATCCTTCCTTGACTTGCTGCTACGGCCACTCACCAAAATATCTCTCTGAGGGATCTGAAGAGCAATCAAGGCTGATGGGGATGAACTTCTCAAACCTCCACATAACCACAGATAGAGAGGACCCCAAAAATCCTGATTGCCATGGCCTCCTGCCAGCACCCAGTGATTCCTCCCAAAGGCCAAGCCCATTCCTTCTTCTCTCACCTTCCAAGAGCAGTGTTTGAGGGAAAAGCCAAGCAGCTGTGCTTACAGGATCTCACAGAGACCCCTAAAAGCTGATAATCAGGTTTGACAGTCATGTCATAATTGTTAACAATGGTACTGGAGACAAGCCAGCAGCCTCACACCCTGCTGCTGCTTCTCTGGCTGAGAGGAATTGCTCCATGAGTGCAAGTCTGAAAACCAAATTTGACATCAAGGGATGTTTCATTGAGAGGATATATAAATACTGGATTGTATCGTTGCCAGATTACACAGCAGCCTGGAAGGGCAAAGTAATGAAAGAGAAGAGGCTGCAGTGACACCACATTAATACTTGGTATTTCTGCTCTCTGCACTCACAGTTATTATGTTGTTAAGGCGTTCAGGAGCCCCATGGAGAGCCTGGTGTGCAGGTTTGGCAGAGGGAGCTGGGCAGGCTCTGCTGGGAGAGCCAGCAGAGATGGATTCATGTTGGCTGGTGATAACCTCACCCCACGAAAGGCTCTGCTCTTCTCTGCTCCTGATACACTGCACAGAGGAAAGTTTCCCAAAGTGTGATTTGGAACTCCTTGTGCTCCTTCCTGCACAGCCATCTGTCCTGGTTAACACGCACCCAATAATGTACCTGCCAGAATAAATCACAGCAAATGATGCTTTTCCATGTGGGTGTCACAAATTTCAGAGCTCAAGGTTCTGGGATTGTTTCAGGCCAATGGAGGAGACCAGCTCCTTGTGAAATTTGTTGACCCTCAGACAGCTATAACTCCTGGCAACCTTCACTGTGAAAGGAATCAAAATACAAATCAACACCATAAAAAGTGACACATGAGAACGGTGTCCTTTCTGCCTGTGTTTGTAATTCCTTCTCAATGGCTCTATTAGAACTCGTATCAGCAAACCCATGCAGATCTCTGCAGGAGCTGTTAATGATTATAGACTGTTGTTTACCTTATCAGGGAATCTGTCAATAGGCCTAGTTAATGAGGTGGGTTTTTTTTCTTGTCATGGGCATTTTATTTAACAGTTTATTAACTCCCGATCCAATTCACTAGAGGTCTTGGCAGAATTCTAGAAGATATATTATGCATATGCTCATGCTTTCTTCTCTATTTAGACAATTTCTGGTCCAGAATTATTACATCAATTTCCCAGCACTGCAGATACGACTCTGACCACTCCAATTATCTGTCTGCTCCACACTACAGCAGCCATAACTTCGAGCCATCATAAAGAAGTTTATTAATTCAGCTCCAACTGAGTGCCAACCATTTCACTGCAGTGCAACAGAAAGCGATCTGCCCACAGAAGAAACCTTGCTCTGTTCAGCTCTTGACTCTTCTAAAAGGACTTTATAAAATTTGCAAGGATGAACAGTGGCTCCAGTGCAGAATCTGCATGGAAGCTTCCCTAAATCCCTGCAAGAACAAAGGAGTATTTCAGGTGAGAAGCTGCTCTTTTTTGAGCCTTCAAAGTCAGGTTTGCTGGGGACTGCAGCATCACTGAGGCTCTTTTTCCCCCTCATTTCCAGGGGCTGGAGTTTGTTTGTTTACACTTATTGGTGTGTGCTGTTTCCCCTTGAGTGAGCTTTTGCTGGTAACTCTGAGAGCAATCGCTGAATATAAACCTCCAAATTCACTCCTAACCACATTCTTCCCAAGAAGGTTCACAATCTTAACATCCTGGGCATGGGATACACCTGACCTTCAGGCAAAATTGGGTTGAATTTCAACTGACCACTGTGCCCTGGGGCTGTACAGTCACCTGGGATGTACAGCAGCCTGGCATGAAGGAGCAGAGGTGCAGCAAAAAGAGATGCTCAGAATAGATAAAGCTGGACTTTAATGGCCAGAGTATCATGGAGGAGTCATCTGCAGAGCACCTGGGGATCACAGAGCTGGTCCAGGTGGGAGGGAAGGGAAAGGGAAAGGGAAAGGGAAAGGGAAAGGGAAAGGGAAAGGGAAAGGGAAAGGGAAAGGGAAAGGGAAAAGAAGCTCCTCAATAAAATGAAGGACCCACCCAGGGCTGTCAGCCAGGCTGTAACCCCTGGTTGTGTGTGACCTCCAGCATGATCTTCACTCTGCATCCTTCACATGACAGGAAAATTCCCAGGGATTTCCTCAGCCAGAAGAGATTAGTCTGGGATACAAAGGCATTGCTTTGCCCACAGAAAGAATTTTATTTCTCGATGTTTGGAATAGATTCTGTACTTCCCAAGGTAGTGAAGCAGAACAAAATTCCCTGAGCTCATGGCAAGTCCAGGTGCTGCAGCAAACCCAGTCACTCAAGCTGAGCACATTTTGCAGGTGAGGCTCTGCTGTCTCTTTGGAAATGTTAGTTGTCATGGGCATTATGGTACAATTACAGCCATCTCCTGTCTTCTTGAATTGCTGCTGGTCAAATACCTGTAACCCCAAACTCAGAGCCTGCCTCTGAATGACAGAAATCGGCAGCTTAAACACCATCACTCCATCAGCTGGGCACCAGCCAGGGGTAAATGCCAAGGAAGAGCTCCTGCAGGGCCAGGCAGGGGCACCACAGCCAGGGCAGAGCTTTGGGGATCTCTGAGCTTCCTGACTACACCCCAGGCAGGGTGCAGAGCACAGTACAGGGAACTGGAACTAACTGGGAGACGTTTGGTTTCCTTGACTGCTTTGAGAAGTCAAACATGAACCCCTGACAGTGGAACACAGGACTAAAATCTCTGATTAGATTTTCTGCTGAATGGGGGGAGGAGAAAAATTTTTAAAGAAAGGCAGTTCCTGGGCAGTGCTCCCAAAAGAGCCAAAAGTGACCTTGCAGAGCCCGGCTGCTGCCCAGGGTGAAGGCCACACTCCATTTCACAGGAATATCAAACATGTTTGGCAGTCAGGTCGTTTTCTGAACTGAGAGTGAACTGTTGCACTTCATGGATGGTTACTAGTGCAGATGTCTGGGGTTATGAAAGAGCAAAGATAGATTCCTGATCTTTAGGCAAGGCAAAATGGAGTATGGAGGAAATCAGAGCTTTTCTCAAGTGCAGTAAGGAACAAATGTGAAGCAACTATTTGAAAATTGCTTTGAAGCCACTTAAGTCAAGGAGAGGTTTGATTTCCCACTCACTCCAGTAAGCTTTTAATCAGGCCAATAAAGGGGAGACAGAAACAGACTGGTGGAAATTAGAGAGGTGTAATCAAAACACGTGTATCCATTTGGAAATGGGATATAAAATGGACTTCTCCCTTTGCACCATGTTTAATGTTCGTGCTTTGGAAGATATTTATTTAGAAAAACAATCAGATTCTCTCTGGCAGAGAACATAATAATCTAATAAGTTTTGCAGACTTATATGGAATGGTGCCTATAAAAGACACCACCTATAAATTAAGGTTCAAAAGGTGAGGCAGAAACAGAATATTAAATAACAGCACCTTTCCCTAAGTTGAGTTAACTGTTCCAGCAAAATTTATTGCCAATCTGGCTACAACATCTGCAGAACTAAAGGAATTGTTAGAGAAAAATGAAACTTGTCCTTCTGCCAAAGTTTGGGGAGGCTTAAACAGAAATTAATATCCATAAGAAATCCTGGAACATTTTTGAAAAATTATCTGCCTGGCAATCCCTGCTGCTTTTCAGAGAAATAAAAGCATTTTAAAAGGCATCTTTCACAGTGCAGCACAAAGTTGCTCCACAGAAATGATGGCGCTTTGATACAACTGCTTTCAAATGCCGTCCCTGTGGTAAGGTAAATTTATGCTAATCACTCTTATTTCTATCAAAACAAATCTGATGCGTTCTCTACAGGAGCAGGCGCCAGGCTCTCGTACCCTCACGGAACGTGGCACATGTTGATGCTGGATGTAAGGGATACGGATGACAATGCAGAAGCCCATCCCTGTGAGCAGGTTCAAGGTGACTCTTGAGGACAGGGCTCTCCTCTGGCTCATAAATCCTCTCTCCAGTGTGTGTTCTGCAGGAGAGCTGCCACAGCAGCTGAGGTGGGCTGCAGAGGCCTAAAAACTAATCAGCACTCGCCCATTTTTGCTTATAAAATATCCAGCTGCTTATAGTTAAACATGCTAATGGCTCCTCCTTTCAAATTCTGGAATCCTCCAGTTCCTTTTAATTACTAGATTGTAAGAGATTAATGGCACCAAGAATTCAGTCACTTGATGACATGCTGCCTCTCTTTTAATCACTGAAATCTGATGCCTACAGCCTCTACTATTTCTGATAATGGACCATAGAAAAGAAGATAATCTATATGGTTACATTTTAAAATCTGAATTCTCTCTCCTCCAAGGACACCTCTCAGAGAACTGGGCTCTCTGGGCTGTTCTCATTAGCAGGAGGCACATGTTGCTGAGGGAGATGCCCAGATTCCTGGCTCAGGGTGCAATGCCAGCACTGCCTGCACTGTTGGAAAACCCGGGTTTAAAATGGCAAGGCTCAGAGGAAAACATCGGTTGCAGCAGAGCAGCCTTCAGTACAAACTGAGATCCCAGTGCTGGGCAAGGGCAGGGGCTGAAATGCTGAATTCATCACCTAGAAAAATAAATTTTGATTAACCAGAGTTGGTAGAGGACCAGAAGCCAGGACTAAATCAACTCATGGACAGCAAAAGATACAGCATTTGGATAGCATGAACTTCTCCAACATACACAGCACTCTCCAGTCCTGTTCAATCAAACTGGGAGAAATTCTTTCACAGCATTTAAGGATCATCAGGACTGTGAACAATGATTTCTGTTCATAATGCTTTGGTTGTTATGACACCTTCTGGCTGTGGATTTCAGCTAATTACAGTAATTATCTGCAGCATCTTCAGCTCTGGTAAAGGAACCACCATTCCATTATTCATAGGCACTTCTGCACAGGGCAAGTTCGAGTTCCCCTGTGCCCACAAGGATCAAGATGTTCCAATTTTTCTTCCCAACAGAGCATCAGGGATAAATCCAAGGTGCTTCTTGATTCTGGGACTTCAAACTTGCACAGTCCTCGTGTGTAAATAAGTCCCTCATGCATATTTGATTGCTGCCTTGGGTGGCAATATCCCTGCCTTTAATGTATGTGCACATTGTGCAGTTGCTGTGGGAACTGTAACTTTGAGGTTTCACAATTTAAAAAACAAAATAGAAAGAATGTATTTATAGCCTTTATTTATTTGGCTTATGAATCAACATGTTAATATTGATGCAATGGAAGAAGAAAGGAAAACAAACTTCCAAACAGAAAGAGCAACATCAAACACTGATCTGTTTGTTTTTCTCTTCTGCAAAGTTCCCATAACAGCAAAATCATAGCAGCAGAAAGGGAAAGAATTGTAAACCCAAGGCCAGACCAAAGAGGAGAGAGTGAGCTGCAGGGAGGTGAGCAGCTGAATTAAGCTGCTAGTGATCAAGTTTTACCAGTCACAGATGACACCGTGCCTGAAGATGCTGTGACACATCCCAGCATTTGCCATCTCCAGTGTCCCCCCCAGGAGCCTCAGAGCTCACCCAAGGCCCAGGTGAGTGCCCCAGGCTGCTCAGATGATCACAGCACTGCTTTCCACTATCATCACTGAGGTCTGCGTCGTCACAGAATGTGGGATCTGGGTTTACTTGTAGGTTTGGGCTTATCTGAGCTCCTTTGAGGGGTCTGTGCTCTGAGGAGCTGCCCCAGCAGCTGTCACAGCCCAGCACTGCCCTCACTGACCGTGTGAGTGCAGCTGGTGTTGGTTCAACTGCAGCACAGGGCGAGTTCAAATCACAGCTGTGCCATGAAGGAAAGAGAAAAGTGCCCTCCCAGGTGGCCTGTGGGGTGAGTCTGGTCTCTCTGAGTCTGTGACTGAGAGATGCTCCTGTGGTCAAGTCAGAAGAGTAAAGCACTGTGGTTAATTCATTACACCAGGGAATATCACGGAGAATCCAGCTTGATCCCTCTCTCCCTCTCGGGGCCAGGCCACTTCAGCACTTCCCTCTCAGATGTCCTTCACCTGCATTCCCATCATGGGAGTTATGGCCACAGAAGATGCCTGATTTCAACAAAATGTGGAAGGAAGGGAAAATCTTTCCACTCTTGTTTCACAGAGGGCTGGGATTGTGCCAGAGACAAGGAGCTGGGCAGAGGAATGGGGAAGCAGCTCTGGTGTGTGCAGGAAGTGGAAGGAATATCTATGGTTGACCCACATGTAACCAAGGGCCATCAAGCCCTGGGCACTCTGGCTAATTGCTGTAACCAATTAATGAGTTGGACTCCATTTAGTGAAGCCCAAACTGCTCCGTGCAGCCCATGGCAGGAGCAAGGAATGAACTTGTCTGCAACAGCTGCCTGAAGGTCGAGAGTTTGGTTACCAGGCCCAGGGGTGGAGATGATCGTGGCAAAAGAATTGGTTTTCTTCTCTGAGATACTCCTGTGATACCTAAAAAAGTATTCTGCTTTCCACTGATTGAGCAAAGTCACAGCGTAGATTCCTGACATAGAATATTAAGGGTTTGGGGGTTTTTGCCCACAAAAAGGTTCAGCCATAAAGCTAAACATGTTTGAAATGCTCAGCAGTTCAAAGCAACAGTCATACCTGAGACACGAATATTTACTTCTGTGGTGGCACAGTTCAGCACAGAGAAGTTGGCAGGAAGAATTGTGTTGTAACACAAGTCCATCCTCTGCTTTCCTGTGTGATTACAGCTCATTTGGGCAGTGCAGTTTTCTCTGGCAATGAAGCCCTTAATAGCAGCCTGAGATTTCTGAAGGCTGACCCTGTGCTATTTGTACCCACCTCATCTCCAGATGCAGATCCTTATGAATAAAGCCACTTAGGGGGGACATTGTAACTTAATTCTGTGATTTATGATTTGGATTCTGCTGGTAAACAAACTCCTTCCACTGCAGAGGGACAATGCTGGAGCCAAAGAAAGGGGCAAGAGTGCACTGGCCCCTTCATCTGCTGATTATTAAGTTTTCTGGGATGTAATTTTTTTTTTCTTCTGCGATCCGTGCAGTCTGGTATCTATTTAATCTGCAATCTGTAACTACATTTTACAAAAAGTGAAAAATGAGGGATCTGATGCGTTCCTACAGGCTGGAAGAGAAGTGTGGAGCTGACTCCCAGCACGGGGCTGTTCCCCACAGCTGTGTTAGATATGAACATTATTGCCACTGTGCTGAATGGATTTCATATTATGGCACAAATCGGTCAATTAGGATTGCAATTAGCACCCCTGACTAATCCTGCCCATGCTGGGAAGTTGCAGCATGCGAGTTCCTCACCCAAATGGATGGTTTTGTTTCTTTGCTGCTCCACTTTAATGCCAGTTGACAACTGCAACAGTGGGGGATAGGACAGGAAATCAAGTTTTCTTTTAAATGGGACATGAAGGGTTGGTTTGAAGGGTTTCAGCAGAGGGCGAGGTCTTGATTCTCCTGTATGACATGAAATTCTATATTCAAATTCACAGCATGCATCAACTCCTACAGATTTTCTTTAAAATGAATGAAGCACCAAAGTTGCTCTGAACTTCATAAAGGACTTTGTCACACAGCTTTGTTCTCATGGTCTCTGATAGCACAGCTCTTAAAAGTCTTATAAAAATATGAAGTTATTCTTAACTGTATAAACACACCCTCCCCGCCATCATATTCTTCTATGGCAAAGCCTTTTTACACTCTCTTAACAGTGTAAACAGGTTTTTCATTAAAAAAATAATATCTGTAAGCAATTAATGTACCAAGATTTAATGAAGAAAATAATCCAGTCTTCAAATGTGACTAAAACATCATTTTAAAAACCCCAAGGAGCAACAAAAAGTTGATTTGGGCACTGTGTTTTGGTACAACATCCAGAAACAAGGAATTTCTTTCTCATTTTTTCATGATTTTCTTTATGCCAGTAGAGGGCACAACTGCTTAAATCACATTTATTTCATACATAGTGGGCCATAATAAAGGCAATTTAAAAATTCATAGGAAAAAAAAAAACTCCATCTATTTCCAATAATAAAAATTTTGTGGCATTTTCCTGTATTATCCAGGAACTGCTAATAGCAAAAAGAATGTTATTTAAATGATTTTGCATTCCACAACTGCAAGAGTGTCTGAGTGTTTCTATCGAGTTCACTATCAGAAGGCAAATTTTTGGGCAATGGGATTAAGAGAATGAAAGATAATGAGATGGAAGTGCATGGATAGAATAAAACCAGTGTCAATTTATACCCAAACACCCATTAAATTGCTGCTTTAAAATAATAGGAGTTGGAATGTTTCTGACTTTTTAATCAAATTTTATAGAAAAAATTGGTAAACTTTCTGTACAAATCACTTCTGCAATGGGAAAAAAAAAATCTTGGGGTAATTTTTCATTGTATTATTCCATTTGCCATCCATGTAAAGTGAATTAGAGAAACTTGGGATAAACCATGGGCTTGAAAATGACAAAACAGCAGTTCTACTTTTCATGCATAGCTTAGGATCCTTTCATCCCAGAGTTTAGTTCTGGAAAGGCTTTGAAAAATCCTCAAGTCAATAGATTAATAGCTTACCTGGAATTGTAAAGGAAAATTTAATTAACAGTAAGAGCATCCAGTGGGACAAAGTTTAATAAAACACAGAAGAAAAAAAAAAGTAACTTGTTTTCCTCCACTTTATGGCCAACATCTCTAAATTTTTGGAGCCAGCTCTGTGAAGGGTTTAAGTGAATAGAAAACCTGATATTGGATTGATTCTAATGCTGAAATTAGAGATGTTATCTTGCAGCCAACCAGCACTCTGCTGTCAAGGAAAGTTTGACAGAATTATTGAAGAACATGGAAAATTGCCAGCCATGGATGGAATTGGTGTTTGGGAGAGGGGCACAAGAAGGATCAACAGCAGGGACCAAGAAAATAATACATTTTCATCTTAAATTCTCTTAGAATATTCCTTTTATTTTAACATTCTCCAAGTATTTCAAAGTCTGCTTTCAATGAACCTTTTTTAAGGTTCACCAGTGCCCTCATGCTGAGCTGCAGGAACATTCTGGCTGGAGGTCACTGACATGCTGTTTTCCTTATTTTTCCTGTTCAAAGACATTTGCACAGGGTCGTTTGTATTCATTACTGATGCAGAGTTTTCCCATCAGGCTATTTATAGATCCACAAAAATATTAATATTTGATTTAGGGAAATATTCTTAACCTGGGCAGGAATTAAGGAGTGTATTTTCATGGAGATAAATGTAAATAGTGGCTGAAAAACTTCACCAAATCCAAGCTCCTGGGGCCCTTTTTTTGCCTTGTTTATCTCTCAGGTAGGCTGGTTTTCATTTTGTTTCTTTCCAGGTCACTGTTATTTATGCTCCTTGTTTTATCTGGATGCATCTGATCCTGCTGGCAAAGGATTAAATGAATTTACCTTTTCTTCCCCTCAGACATGTTTGGGATGCCTGAGCTAACTCATAAATGAAACTGCATAATGCTGAAGTCTGAACTTACTTTATTGTATTAACATTTAAAGTGTCAGATGATTTTTAAAGCTCGACAGAATTACTCCTTGGCTGCATGGAAGGTGCTGTGTAAGAAATGGCTGAAGGGATGAAGACGGTTCCTGATGTTTGGCTGCCATGAATTTCCCAGCTAGAAGGGAAAGCTTTGGAATGGATTAAAACCCTGCATCACATTTGCAAGCAAATATTGTCCCATTGCAGAAATCACTTTAAAAATATGGGTGAAGCTCTTTGGTGTAGAATGAAAACTCCCTGTGAGGCTAAGAAGGGAAGGAGGAGGAGCTGCTGTTTCTTCTCCTCCTCCTTAGCAGGACAGTGCCAGCCATCACATTTCAGAGCATTTTCAGGAGTATTTCTTTGTTGGTCAAATATTTACCAACCACATTTTGCTAGCAATGGCTGCCTTTGCTTTGGTTTCTGTCTTCACCTCCCCCCTCCCCCCCCCCAAACAGCAAATTCAGAGTAATTTTCTTGGATTTATTTATCCTCTAAGGGTTCACCCCCTCAAAAGTCAGTTTGAGCCCAGCAGAGGAGTCATTTCTCCTCCAGAGAGAGCCTTCTGCCCTGCTCCTCAACACTCCAAACAAAACATTTCATTTCTTTTTTAAACTAAGCTGAGCTTTTGGTGGAATTAAAACCTCTCATTTAGAAAATGTTCCGTATTTAGCAAACTTGAATAGTACATCAGGCAATTTGTTGGAACAAAGGATGGCAGGGGTTGGTGGGAATAGAATTTTGTGTTTAATTGGATTTGATTAGGAAAGTTACACAGCCCATCACTCAGCTTCCAGGACAGCCATAAAATGTCTTTGCCTTCCACTGAATTGCTGGCCAGGCCTCCAGGCATCAGGCTGGTTCCTGCTGAACACTTCAGCTCAAGGTTGCCAGTTAATGGGTAATGATAAGAACTGATCCCTTGCATTTTAATGGATGTGACAAAATCAGGCAGAAGTACTGCAAAAATAACTTGAAATATAGGGGAGTGATCGTATTTTAATGCCTGGTAGCTGCAGATGTTCAAATTACTGTAATGCTATTAAAATGAGTAGCTATTAATACACAAATATTTCAACGACACACAAAAGCAGAGTCAAAAAAACTAACCCTGAAATAATGACAAAACTAAAATTGCCTGTTAATTGGAATTAGCCTTCAATCACTTCTTTCTGATGGGCAAAAGGCTGCACATCTGACAGCACCACTCTCACTGCTCTCCTTCCCAGAGTTCATAGATTGCTTTAAAGCCTCCATCTACCTATATGGGAAATCATTTCCCCATTTTAATTTTCTTTCTCTGTGATTTCAAGATATTGTATATCAGTTTGCACTCGCTGGGCACTTAACCTTCCTATTATCATTTCCTTTCTGTGCGATGCTCTCCAGCACAATTGCACACAATCCACTTTCTTTGATGGGTTTTGGAATATTCACTGTGGCCTGCTGTAGGTCCCGCCTGCGTTAAGGACATTTGCATCCACAGAACACCACTGGGGTTATTACAGAGGTGTAAACCCTTAAATGCAGACTCTGTCAGGGCAAAGTGAGGCTTCCAGTGCTGCACGTTAATCCAGCCACAGAATTAATTTCCTTAATACAGACAGGGCCTCTCATTAAGCCTCCCCCTTCTGGCCCTTCCCTCCTGCTGCTCCCAACACCAGTTGCACTTTCCATTTATTAGCACCAGCAGCAGCTCCTGGAGGCAATGAAATGGGAATTTTAAGATGCTTGGTGATTTAATCAATTGGGTTCAATGCCAAAAATGTTACCATTGAATTCAGTGAAATTGAACCAGAGCTGTGCTGGCTGCTTCTGAGAACAGAATTATTTTAAGGTAAGACCTCCCAGGTCTGAGGAGAGCAGGATTATCCAAAGTGGAGGCAAAATCTAGCTGGCCATGGGCACGAGAGCATGGCTGATGTTGGGGTCAGTGTTGGTGATCATGGACCAGGCAAGGGATTGAATTCAGCTTATCCTGTGGTACCACCACGCCAAGGAATCTCCCCTTGGCTTCTGATACAGATATAAAAAAAAAAACAAAAACAAAAAAAAAAAAACAAAACCCAACAACCCGGGTTTTACAGCTGACCTGGGTCTTGAAAGCAGTGCACAATCTCTGTGCCTGCAGATTGAGGCCTCAGATTAGTTGGTATCAGTGTCAGCTTAAGGAGGGAAGCGTCACTTAAAAATTAGGAAGATTAAATTGACATTAAGCACTTCTCTTTAAATAAGAATCACATAAGTACAACTGGAAAGAGTCGATTTTCTACTCATTTAACTGCATCCAAAGCAGCCTATATTTTGTCCATATATTTCTGCCACTGACACTATTATGCCTGAAAGTGTGATTGGAAAAGGAGGGCTGCTCTAACCTTTACACCTAGAAGGACTGAAAACTAAATTTTCAACAGGTTTTAAATTTATTTTTAATATTCTACTTTCTAGTGGCTGTTTCAGTTAATTGAAACTGATAGTGGTTGTCAGTGGTAAGACCAGACTAATGGTCCATTGAGCCCCACTGGTAAGATCCCACTTTGGCAATGTCCTAGAGATGGTTTACAAACCAAGTTCAGCTTAAGCTTGAGGTGAGTTACTTGGTATTTCTGCCAGTGGTAAAAGAAAGTCTTCAAAAGCTAAAGCAGCTGGGAGGAAAGCACGGATTGATTTTTTTTTTTTTTTTTTTTTTTTTTCTGGAGGAATTTACGGTGTATCTGAGTCTGCTTGTTACTGGTGGCTAAATTCCCATCTAAAATTTGATGGTTTGTCAAAGGAGGACACAAAAGTTATATGGGCAATCCATGTGGTGAAAACACGAATGTGGAAAAATTGCTTGGGATTGGACACAAGCAACTAAAGCAGAGAACAGTGAGAGGGTGTAGTTAATAGGAGCAAGAAATCAGTTGATAGTTTAGGTCTACACCAGCTGCCATCAGGATGGACAGGGTTAAGCCAGGTCTTCAAAACAAGTTATTGATGGGGAAGTTTAAACATGATTTTCATGTACCTGCTTACACCTGTGCAGGGGATTTTTCCCCACTTTGATTCTTAGGAAGCATTAATTGGACAACACTAGAGTAGAAGCATTGCTGTTCTTCACATGTAATTTCAGAGAGCTGTTGACAGTGATGGCTGAATGACAAGTGAGAATTAAAAAAAAAAAAAATCATTAGCTGGAAGGAGCGTGAGGCTGGCAATTCAGTTTTTATCATTGAACATGAATATTGCAGTGAGCTCAGAAGCCCCAGCTGGTGGAAGGGCAGCACAGACTCAGGGGCTGTGTGAAAACATTCCCGGTAACCTCAGAGAATTCACGGTCTGCAAATTGCTTCCCTTCAGTAAGTATATGGTGATACTGCAGCTTTGCCATGTTTTCTGAAATGAATACAGGAAAAGCACTTACAGCCCCACTATTTCTGCATGCCTGGGTTGCTGGAAAACAAGTGAGGGGAAGAGCAGGTTTTATCCTTTTTAACTTGTCATCTTAAAGATTAGGGTCATCTTTTCAACCTGACAATCTCATAAAGTGCCTCTCTGACAAACTTAAAATAAAAGCATCTTTAATGTTGCCTAACTTGATACCTATGATAGGAATTTGAAGTCCTTAACTGAAATTGAGAAAATATATTAGTTGGCCGAAGGAGTCCAAAGATGGGGCTGGGCTGGAGGTGACAAAGGACACCAGGCAAGGCAAGCTGCAGGATGCATTTTCAAAATTTGAACAGCCCCCGTGCTTGGTCAAGCATAAAAATACAGGCTATCCTACTCACGCTGGCCTTGCACAGCTAAAGCTGATATTTCCATGTGGAGAGCTGTGCCACAGGTCCCTGACCTTGTCAGCTCTCGTAAGACTCATAAGGGTGTTGTGAATACGTGACCAGCAGAGCTCTGAGGAAGCCAAATCTGCATTTGGGGTTTGCTCCTGCCCTGTGCTCAGCCACTGCCCCACAGAGGAGTTCACAGCCACCATGCTCCTACCTGAGCTGGAGCTCGCTGGGGAGCTAAGGCTTGAGCCCAGTACCAGCTAAGGCTAATCCATGCAATAATAATTGGAATTTAGTGTTATCTTCCAGGCAAAAGCCCAAAGTGGAGTTGTGGTGGAGTTATCAGACTGTGCTACATCAGCTCTGAAGAGGCTGAGAGCACCCTCCTGCTCCGTGCCAGGGCTGAGCTGGACCTTGCTGGTAGAAATCTCAGCTCAGCTCATGGGAACTCATTAAACCGCTGTAATTCTATCATCTCTACAAGTCCTATTTGATCACATTCTGCCAATTAAAAATGCATCTTGTTTTCCTGAGATAATTTATTTTTTGACATCCCTTCCTCAGACCAGTGACACATTTCATTACAGAAGTGGCTACACTTCTGTGCTGGACGTTTCTTAATTATAGACCTGCACATGCATAGAAAAGTAAAAAAATCTCTTCAGGTCAGGGCTCCTACACCAAGTCTAGGTCAACAGATGCTGTGTCAAGTCTCTACTATCTCCAGAGGAGATGTCATTCTTTCTCAGCCAGCACATTTCAATAATTCATGACACTACTGGACAGAAGGGGAAACAGAGGTGGCAGTGACTTAAATCTTATTTGCTGAAGAAGCAAATTGTTTTCCTCATGTCCTTCCTCCTTATGCCATGACAGCAAAGCATCACCACCCTGTCCAGAATTCCTCTGTGTTCAAAAAGGACAGCCAGAACTTGCTTTCTCCCTTCTCCCTTTCTCCCTTCTGGGAAGGTCCCAGCACAGGAGGGACCTGGAGCTGCTGGACAGAGCCCAGAGGAGCTCCAGGATGAGCAGAGGGATGGAGCAGCTCTGCTGGGAGGAAAGGCTGGCAGAGCTGGGATTGTTCACCTGCAGAGGAGAAGCTTTGGGGTGAGCTCAATGCAGAGCCTGAAAGGGACACAGGAAAGATGGAGAGAGACAATGGACAAGGGGTGGAGGGACAGGACAAGGACAGGACAAGGGCAGGGTGAGATGGGATTTTGGGCAGGAATTGTTCCCTGGCAGGGTGGGCAGCCCTGGCACAGGGTGGAATTCCCAGAGCAGCTGGGGCTGCCCCTGGATCCCTGGCAGTGCCCAAGGCCAGGTTGGACATTGGGACTGGAGCACACAGGGATAGTGGAAGGTGTCCCTGCCATGGGTGGATGTGGGACTGGATGGGCTTTAAGGTCTCTTCCACCCAAACCACTCCGTGGTGCTATGATTGACTCTGTTACATCACCACTTCACTGTGGCTCTGATGACAAAGTCATCCCTGGCAAAATTCGACTTCAACTGAGGCACAGGGAGCTAATGCACACTTTATTATAACACATTCACTGTGCTTTGGGATGCTGAAAGATAATACAGTTTTCAGGAAATTTAGTACTACCTGCTACACGGAACAAAAAAAAATGAAAAAAAGAAAGACTTAAAGGAATTCTGTTCAGGCTTAATTACTCCACACAGCTCTAATGCTGTGATCAGCCAGAACCAGCTCCAGTAAAACCTCCATCGGGCTCCTGCACAGTGACCTATGTGAACCTGACTCTTTCCCTGTGCTTCCAGCCCAGAAGTGAGATGGAGTTTTTATTTAAGCCAGAACGCCTCAACTTTCTGCACGCAGCAGCGCATCCACCCTGTGAGCGGGCGTTTCCAGAGCGGGGCTCTCGGGGGAGACAGCGGAGCATCCCCGGCACCGGCGGGCCCGGCTGTGTCCAGAGGGGCTGGGCTGGGCTGTACCGGGCTGGGCTGGGCTGTACCAGGTTGGGCTGGGCTGTACCGGGCTGGGCTGTACCGGGCTGGGCTGTACCAGGTTGGGCTGGGCTGTACCGGGCTGGGCTGGGCTGTACCGGGCTGGGCTGGGCTGTACCAGGTTGGGCTGGGCTGTACCGGGCTGGGCTGTACCGGGCTGGGCTGGGCTGTACCGGGCTGGGCTGGGCTGTACCAGGTTGGGCTGGGCTGTACCGGGCTGGGCTGTACCGGGCTGGGCTGTACCGGGCTGGGCTGGGCTGTACCAGGTTGGGCTGGGCTGTACCAGGCTGGGCTGTACCGGGCTGTACCAGGCCGGGCTGTATCGGGCTGGGCTGTACCGGGCTGGGCTGTACCGGGCTGGGCTGGGCTGTACCAGGTTGGGCTGGGCTGTACCGGGCTGGGCTGCACCGGGCTGGGCTGGGCTGTACCAGGTTGGGCTGGGCTGTACCGGGCTGGGCTGTACCGGGCTGGGCTGGGCTGTACCAGGTTGGGCTGGGCTGTACCGGGCTGGGCTGGGCTGTACCAGGTTGGGCTGGGCTGTACCGGGCTGGGCTGCACCGGGCTGGGCTGGGCTGTACCAGGTTGGGCTGGGCTGTACCGGGCTGGGCTGTACCGGGCTGGGCTGGGCTGTACCAGGTTGGGCTGGGCTGTACCGGGCTGGGCTGCACCGGGCTGGGCTGGGCTGTACCAGGTTGGGCTGGGCTGTACCAGGCTGGGCTGTACCGGGCTGTACCAGGCCGGGCTGTATCGGGCTGGGCTGTACCGGGCTGGGCTGTACCGGGCTGGGCTGTACCAGGTTGGGCTGGGCTGTACCAGGTTGGGCTGGGCTGTACCAGGCTGGGCTGTACCGGGCTGTACCAGGCTGGGCTGTATCGGGCTGGGCTGTACCGGGCTGGGCTGTACCGGGCTGGGCTGGGCCGTACGGCCCCGGGGCCGTGGGAGCGGTGGGCGGGAGATCGCGCCGGGCCCGCCCCGCCGCCGGGAGCGCGGCCAGCGCCGCTCCAGAAGAGCAGCCGGGAGCCGCGGGATCCGCAGGATTACGGCGCTGGCTCCGCGGGGAAGGGCAGCGCTGCGGCGGCTGGAACGGCTCGCTTGCAGGTGGGCAACTTCGGGGAACAAAGTTGGGCAGCGGCTGAGGAGAGCGTCCAGCCCTCCGCACCCTTCGGGGGGGATGGAGCGGGGGAGCCGGGCTGGGGCAGCGGGCTCCGGGGACGCGGAGACGGCTCCGGGCGGACGGACGGAGGTGCTGCGGGAAGGTCCCTGCCGGGCTAGGGGGATGCAGCGCCGGGCACGGGCTGTCGGTCCGTGCCGCTGCCCGCCTGGGTGATGCTCGCTGGTGGCATTTGCCAGGCTCGTCGCCTGCCTGCAGGGAGCTGCTTCTCGCCCCCCACCCAATCCGCCTGTCCCGGGGGCGAGAGCATCGCCCGGGGCTCCCCCGAGGGCTGGGGATGCGCCCGGGTCCGGCGGCTCTGGACCGTGCTGCTGCTCCGGTCTGAGCGCTCGCACGGGGTTCGGGCGTTTTTTCCGCCCTCCCACCTAGAATTGTTCTGAGTCTGGAGTCGCTCAAGTTCCAAAGCTGGGCGGCTCTGGCTTTGATTTTAATTAACTGCTGGCTGTGTCGAATGCGAGAAGGCGCGTACGGAACTCGCCCCCAGCTCTGGTGTCGGAGGATCCGTCCGGCGTGTTGGTTTGGAGCAGCCTCCGCACCTCGCCGGTGACGGCTGGTTCAAAAGCTTTTTCCTTCTCCTCTCGAATGAGAATTTGGCTCTTTCTGCACGTCCCTCGCGACTGCTGGACCGAGTCCTGGCGATCGCGGAACTTTGCCGTGAGCCGGGGCAGAGCAGAGCGAGCTGGCCACAAGTCCCAGCGGTGGCTCGGTGTCTCGGCACAGCCGCTGCCCCGCTCCCCGCTGCAGCCTCAGCCGCCTCTGCTGCTCCTTCGCTCGTCTGCCTTCTCTCTTGCAACTTTACGGTTCGTGTCATACCTGGCAGGGTGCGAGCTGCTGGTACCCCCAGCATGGTGATGTGTCACCTGGTTGCCAATCCTGCCCGGCTGTGATTAAAACCTAAATAAATCCGAGCACCATTTTGTTGGGGAGGGAGATCAGCCCATTCCTGATGGGGAACGATCCAGCAATAGGTTTGGGTGGGAACTGGGTAGTCAGGATTCCCTTAGAGGTGCCGCTGACACACGCACAGAACCAATACTGATTCTTAGCTGTCCTCAACCTGGGGGTTTTACACGAGGGGGAAAGAATGTCAGTATTTTTATCATGAGTGCAAAAATGAAAACCAAGACATTATGAAGGACAACAAACTCTCCAAAGTATTCACTGCTGTGTTTTGCAAGAGAAACTTGAACTCTAGTTTAAGCTGTATGCCAAGCTTGTTCAGTGATGTATTTTTTAAATGTACATGGGAAATTACAAGCAAAATACTAAAATCAGCAGTGGAAATCACTGAACTTGTAAGCACTGAAAGTGTGTTACTACCCCAATGTGGAATTGTTCCAGAAAGTTGTTTATTATGCAAGAGACTTCCCATAGTAATCTGGCAAATGCATTTGTGAAAGCGTTTGGGGGAAGGATTGGTGGAGGTGTTTGACTCTTGCCAAAATGCTGCCGACTTGGTGTTGGGGCTGCAGCTGAAGACACAGAGCTCTGTGAGCTCTGTCCTGCCACGCTGGCTCTTCCCTATCCCTCAGCATCCCTCAGCATCCCTCAGCATCCCTCAGCATCCCTCAGCATCCCTCAGCATCCCCCAGCATCCCACAGCATCCCTCAGCATCCCTCAGAATCCCTCAGCATCCATCCCTCAGCACCCCTCAGCATCCCACAGCATCCCTCAGCATCCCTCAGCATCCCTCCCTCAGCATCCCACAGCATCCCTCAGCATCCCTCCCTCAGCACCCCTCAGCATCCCTCAGCATCCCACAGCATCCATCCCACAGCATCCATCCCTCAGCATCCCTCAGCATCCCTCAGCATCCCACAGCATCCCACAGCATCCCTCAGCATCTGCAGTACTCTGCTTCTCTCCTAGCACTGCCCTGCACTGCTGGGGATGATGAGCTGCAGGCTTGGAGCTGGAAGCAGAGACGTTTTCTGGGAATAAAGCAGTGCGAGATGCTGCTCGGAGAACAGGATCTGTGAGGTGGCAGTGCCTGGGGGGTTTTTCCAGAGTGGGTTTTGTGGATGACCACTCAGTGAATAGAACAGGTAGGGGCTGTCTAGCTGATGTGAAGCTTGTTTTCTTTCTGTGTTAAGGAAGTTAAACCACTGGGGTTTTGGGGGGTTTGGAGGTGCTGTGGGGTGGTGACAAGCTCGTGGAGCTCTGTCACTCACTCAGCTCCAGTGCTGGTGTCCTAAGTTGGGGTCTTGTCCAGAAATCTGAGTGTGCATCCAGCTGGCTGCACACCCTGCAAATCCTGGAGCTGGATGTGATACATGGACTGACCTAAACAACTTGTTCTTTAAATTCCTAAAGATCACGTCACCGTAGCTAAGGAGCAATGTCATATTTTCCTGTCACTTTCCTATTATGCTTCTCCTGGAGTTTCCACCCACAAACAAATGCTTCCAACCACTTGTGCAGGGGCGGTGGTTTTGTTGTTTGTTTTTTCTGAGCTAGCCTCACTGTCTTTGATGTTGTTTATGTTTATGTTCTTGTGGTGTGTCTTGTGGGAATTTTCCCACTGAAATACCACAAGAACATCTTAATGTTGTTGTGATACAGCAACAGGAGATTTCTGCAAACAGATTCAATCATTTTACTGTTCTTCCGGGAAGAGGCTGAGTCTTACAAGTGACATAAGCCAGTGGTTTTATATGTGTGGAAGTGATCATCAGGATTTACTTTGATACCAGAAGACACAGATTAACTGCAGTCTGCAAACAAGATTTTTTTTGTGTATTCACAGTGGCGTGAGCGGTGTCTGAGGAGGCAGCAAGCCTGCAGGGACAGGGAACTTATTAGTGATGAGGAATGACTGGAGCTGGATGTGAGCATCCCTCCTGACTTCGGGTAACTTGAGAAACAATTACAAGCCTGGTCTCGGTTTACTAGAAAATCAAGGAAAATTGGAAGTTTCTTCATCTATAAAGTAATTTTTTATCCTTCTTGGTGCTCAGCTTTGAGCTAGGTCTGTCTAGTGCTGTCAGATCCATAACCTCCCAGTTCATGTTGGGAAACCAGGGAACAGTGGATGAGAGTCCCCTGGGATGCATGCACACGTTGAAGCTGAACACTGCTGGAGATACAAGTGATGAGAAATGACTTTTTCAAGGGCCTTGTGTGATGCAAGCATTGCTTAAGATCCTGTTGTGCATGGGTGATGTCAAGATGGATTAAATGGCTGGATACTCTGAAATTAACTTTTGTTTGAAGAAGCTTAGGAACTTAATGTTTTGGTTCTTCAAAACTGAATGTGCCACAGGAACTGGCTCTGAAGATGGACTTGCCTTGGTGCTCTGTTGCTGCTGTCCTTAAAATATATCTGCAGTGACAGCAGCTCTTTTTTCAGGTATTTTCATTTGTTTGTTCTCTTTTGCAGCTCTACAGCTGAAGTTTCCCTCTCTCAGCCAAACCAGGGATAGTTCAGTCAGTGATTATCCCATGGAAAAACAATTGGAATGCAGAAAAATGAAATTGGAAAAGCTGTAGTTCCCTCCTGTGCCAACATCTCCACCTTTGATTTAGAGAGGCTGTTTAGAAATGTAGCCCAGACTTTTCCGTGGAGATTTGATGGTCCAAGTTTTATAGGATGTGTAGGAAAATTAGTTACAGGAGAAAATTAAATAATTATCAGTGATACCTTGTAATGTGCCTTAACGAGAAAAGGATTAGGTAAAGGCTGCAGTACTTTTCTGAAGTACTTTTCTGACTCAGTACTTTTCTGATTCAGAGCTCAAAATGCCACACAGTTCTCTTGTCTGCTAAGACAGATCAGAGCTGATGTATCCAGGAGAGCACTGTTGGGGTAACAAAAGTGGGAAGGGGAAAAAAAAAAACAAACCTTTGAACTTTGGCTACAGTCAACTGAAATTTACTGTATACGGATTTTTTTTTAATTTTTTTTTTTTTTAGTGTACTGTCTAATGCAAAGAAAAGACAATACAGAGTGAGGGGAAGTGGCAGGAGTTCAGATATCTTATGGATTCTCAGTCTTCTTGATGGAGTGAGGGTGGTGGACAGTTGATGAAATAATGGAGTTAATTGGTATTTTATTAGGGTGAAGTTAAACTCTGCATGTTGAAATTTGGTCTGAGAAAATACCAGTTGAAATGCAAGTCATAGTGTTCATAGCATTGGCTTTATTTTGAAAGACCAGTTAGTCTTATACCCCTGAAGTTTAACTTTTTAAATGTAATAGAGTATAATAACAGCCCTTAAAATAAGTAATACTTTCATTTGACATAGCTGATGTGGGAATTTTTCCCAAATTGTAACATCCAGGTCGTTTCCTCTTGAAAAAAGAATCTGTTAATTAATGTAAAGAATAATTAATTAAGTGGCAAAGGTGTTGCACTTCCAGCTGGGGAAAGAGGAGTGGCAGCTACTGAAGTTGTGCTCAGCCCTGGACAATCCCAGCTGCAGCTCATGCTCTTCTGGAGAAATTCATTTTATGGGAACAGCCAGGATTTGTAACTTGGCCATATATTTTAGTGTTTTCTTAATCCTGATTGCACACAGGAGGAACTTTAGTGTTTGACTAAATGATGAAGTGTTTAAAATCCAGACTGCAGAGCAGCCAGGGTAGGGGCCTCCCAGAAAATGAGATGTGGGCTGTAGAAGGTTTTGGAGTGACTGGTAATAGAAAGAGAAGAGCAGGGATGGCCAGAGTTATCTGGGGGGGTCTTTTTGTCTTGGTTGCTGGAAAATACAAATAATGCATTTCTGAGCTGCAGTTGGAGGGGAAGCACTGGCTGTGATGGCAAGGAGTGAATAGGTGTGAGCAGGAAGGAGCTGAAAAGAAATCTTTGTGTAAGTGAAATCTGACTCAGAAGGCAGTGCCACCAATCTCCCTGAGACCATGGGGAACCTTGTGCTCCCTAAAATGCTGCAACTCCAGAAGCTGGAGATGGAGCAGGGCTCCTGCAGGTCCCTCACCAGGTGTGGGAGCAGCTTTTCTGATCCCAGCTTATTTGCAGAACGAGTCCAGAATGGCTGGACTGGTTCAACTGTTACAGGTTAGTCCCTCCACACCGGGTTTAAATGAAAAAAAAAAAAAACCAAAACTAAATAAAGCAGTTTTTAACTCTAGTAAGTCGCTTGTGGGGTGCACAAAGGAAGCTGCGGAGTGCAGAGCTGCTGTGTCTGAGTGAGGGGGGATGGACACAGCCCTGCAAGGAGCACCAGCTATGGGCAGGTCTCCCACCTCTTCCTATAGAACTGTTCCTGTACCCTGTTCCTTTGGTTTTGAGATATGAGGGTGAGGAAAGACACGCTTGTACATTCAGTTTTAACAGAGAAGCGAGAACTCTTGATTTTGACTGTAGTTCTGCAACAGTGGTTTGAGCCTCGTTGAAAATTTATGGTTAAATCCAGATTCCTTTTCCACCAACATTGTAAGTAATAATGAGCTACCCTGGTATTAACTATTCTAAAAACGCTTCTCTCACTATTCCTGTTTTTTCTGACTAACTCTTTAAAAAAACCAAAGCAACCTACTGCTTTTCTGGGAGTGCTGAAATCACAGTGCCATGTTCCTGATGTGGGAAGCATATTTCACTTCAGCAGACCTTGACAATTCTGAAGAGTATTACTGCTCAATATGTTCAGGCCTTTTGTGGAATGTAAAATATAATAAATTACAGCTGTTTGTGGCTGTAAACCTCTCGTTGGAGTAAACTGGTGGGGAAAATCAACTGGTTTTCCACAGTCTGGCTTAATGTGAAGCATGTCCAGCATCCCTTTAGCTTGTGCTGAGGTCAGGACAGTAATTTCCAGCATACTGCAGTACTTGACTACACAAGGAGCAATTCCTGTCTAATCCAATCCAGGGTGGAGCAGTAAATGATAAATTCTGTTTAGCTTGCAAGCATACAGATTTTCATAGTTCATTTGCAGAAGGATCACGCATCTCTGCATTGGAAGACATTCCATTTGTTGAAGTTGGCATCTCTGAGCATTCCTGGTAGAATGTGCAAGATGAAGAATATGGTTCTAATGACTTATTACTGTGGGTATTTTATAGGGAGAAACCAGCAAATTCAGCTGGTATGGCTAGTGCAGAAACCACTGTTTATTTCCCTGGATAGTGCAAAATATTTTGATTTTATCCTGCCTTCTTACAGCTCAGTGCAGTCACCTGGATATATCTGTCCCACCTGTCTGTCTGTCTGTCCAGCTGCTTGAGGATAATTGGTTTCTAAACCCATGAAAACAGGCTCTGTTTTTGCCAGAGTGGGGGAGATAACTGCTCCAGCATCTCATAAAAATCAACTCATAGCCCTTGGTGTGGTCCTGGGTTGTGCAGTTTTCACATCAAAAGCTCATGACTAAAATATCAGCATTCCTGTGATGACTTTTTCTTTGTTTAATAGGAAATTTTTGGTGCCTGCTGCTGCGAGTGTGGTGCAGGTTGTTGTGTGGGCAAAGCAGAGTGGGAGGAGAGTTCTCTGCAGCACCCTGGGTTATTTATTTAACATCTCAGCCCAGGGTGTTGGTGTAGGTTGTAAACGACAATAAAAAGAAAAGGCTGTATATGCGTGTTTGCTTTGCCTGGGTAATTTATAAAGCAGGGTGTAATTGGGAACATTTCTGCTAGGTCACTGCTTGACCACCAGCACCTCTTTACCTCCGAAGTTTGTGTGCTCAAGGAGCATGCTGCTGGACAATCAAATAATAACAGTGACCCTGTTTTCACTTTTTAAAACCAAACGCTCTAGAGAAACAGGATGAAGAAGCATTAGCATCTACCCTGACATAGGTGTATTCCTTTCCACTGTTAAGATCAGTAGAAGACCCTGGGTTTCTATGGTTTTTAGTCCTTCAGCTGCATCAGTTGAGCATTTAAGTGCATATTTTTAGCAGTGTGCACCTCCTTTAGATGAAGATTTATTGATGCTGCAGAGCTGTTACATTTGTGTGTGTCAGTGGTGTATGAACAGCATCTGTTTGCACTCTGAGCTTTCCACCCCACCGAAAAAAGTTCTGGTTTAGACTCGAGGTCTCATCATTGGTCCTAAAAGAAGGAAGATGTACCTCGATTTACTTGCTCTAATGCCTTCCTGCTAAAAGTGCTAGAAGTTGGCTGGCTAAGTTCACACTGAAAACCTCAGTTTTGTCTGTTGGAGTTGAATTCCAGTTTACCTGGCCCTGTCTTAGCCCAGGGCTGCATTCACAGCCCCCAGGAGCTCTGTGCCATCACTGCCTGCCTGCAGGGGAAATGCACTTAAATGGGTTTTTATCCTAGACAAGATGAGGAACAGCAGCCGCTGGTGTGTAACCCTTTCCCATTCCCGGGCATGGACTTGTTTGTTTTCTACTCTTGACTAAGCAAGAGTTAGCTTTCATGCTAGAAGGAGCTAAATTAATATAAACCTGAGCTCTTTTCCCACCCATTTTTGAGGGACTGCATTCTCACGCAGCGCTGTTCCTCTCCTTGATTGTCACATCTTTCCTGGTCTAAAAATCCTGTTGAAATTGCAGTGGAAAAAGCAATGAAGCCTTACAGAGGACTGGCAAACTGTAGAATCAAATGCAGTTCTTGAATAGTTTCATACACATGGTCGTTTTCCTTTTGGTTGTGGAGCTTAATCTGTTTATAGATCTTGCAGTTTTTCAATTTCTCACTATAATTTTTGTAGCTATTTGATTTTGAATTGCACATTGGCTACTTTAGCTATTGTATTGCTGAAGAAAATAAAAATTGCTATGGCCCTGGCAAAGAGGAGTGTTTCTAATGCTTTAAAAGCTGTAGTTCAAAGTCTCCTAGAGCATCTCTTTTCCTCAGTAAGCTGAAAATGTAAACACAAGAGGTGTTACATCTAACAGTGCTGTTCTTCTGTGACTGTTAAATGAAGGAGAAGTAGAGTTTCATGCCCTCTGCTCCTGGAATAAGAGATTGTGGATTTTGCTGGGCTTTTTTTTTCCTTTTTCTTTTTTTTTTTTTTTTGTTTGTTTTTCTGTAGCAGGTTCTTCCCTGCTGCAAAACTGTGGTTCACACACTAAAACCACGAGATTAGAAAGTTCTAGTATCTCATCAGGTGCACTTGGAGACTGGAAAGTTGTTCTACATATCTGTCCTCCTACAAAACAGCTGAAGTAAATGGGACCTAGGTGAGGAAATAGCCCATCCTCTTCAGAAGAGCAGCCCTGGGAGCCCCTGTGGTGTTTGCTGAGCCCTGACCTGGTGTGTGACACCACTGCAAGTGGTGCTGGTGGCATTTAGTGCCTCTTCAGAAGGCACTGAGGTGAAAGAAAGGACTTTCCCAAGCTTGCTTTCCACGATTTCTTCAACACCTGCCAAGAGGTTTGGAGTGTCTCTCTCCTGTTTGTTATTCATTCAATTCCTTGGGTGGAATTTCATCAAGGCTGTTGTAAGTCCTTGAGGCTTTGGCCTTGTCCCTGTGCTGTCCCATAAACACCCTTGGTGAGGCCCATTGTGGGTTGATGGGTTTATGTCCAGGTTTATTTTCAGATGGACAATCTGAGCAGCCCCCAGTTGGTGTGTCTGGTGGCTGCAGCGTTTATATTCCTTTATATTCCTTTCTAAAGCTCTTCTACTTTCAAAAGTACCACCACAAAGCAGCTTCTTCGTAGTCAGGCTCCACTTAGAGATGTGGAATAATCTCTGGCTCAGAAGCTGGGTTTGCTGGGCCGTTCCCCAAATCATGCAAGGAAAACAAACATGGAACTCATCTCCTCCACTAAACCGTACCTGACCTTTCTTGAACAGATTTTTTTGTTTTGGAGGGGACTTGGGTTTTTTGCTTCTTTCCTTGGTCAGAGGGCAGAGTGACTCCTGAAGTGTCTGTCCCAAGCGTGCCTTTGACCTGAGCCCTGTTTGCCATCACTTGCTGGATGTCCTCCAGAGTTAAGAAAGTTGCATAAGCTCCTTATCTGGAGCTGAGCACCCTAAGGAAGTTGCAAAGCTCCAGCACCTCATGCTTCTCCTGTTGAGCTCCTTTAACACAGTCCTCTCTTCCCCCAGCCTCTGAACATCCTGATACTACAAGTTTTGATAATCTGCATAGTGAACTGCTTGTGCCTCTGTGTCACCCTGAAAGAACCCAAAGCTCCCAGACCTCGGCATAGTTGTGGATGCAGGATGAAAACACAGCAGTAAAATGTGTGAAACTGATAGAAAACAGTGCTGAGGTTTGGGATTCAATCTGGTTTCTCCAATCTAAATTTCTCCAGTCTGTTCTCATTGTGAGATGGACTCTTGATTACTTAATGCAGAGAAGGCATCAGTTCTGATCTGGCTCATTGAATCCCTTTAATTTCTCACCTGGTACCTGCTGCCTTTTTGAGAACCTTGGGCATTGTCACAGTAGGTGTTTCCAGCCTGAAAAAGTTATATATATGTCTCAAATTTATAAATCCCTAATGACATAGAAGTACTTACCTTCAGTGTCTGAGGATGTTCTCTGTCCAGAAGAAAATAGTCCAGGGTGACATTTTTAAAAGAACCAGTCTTAGAACTTTTATTTGGAGCATACAACAACACCCTGAACAGAAAAATGACAATTTTTTTCCCCTGCCAGCAGGCAACCTAGCAAAACAAGCAGAAGAAAAAGGTCTCGTCTGTCCTGATGCCCCCTTACAATATTGTAACAAAGGCCACCTTCTCCCAGCCCTTGGCTTCCTGCAGCAGGGACAGAGGAATCAGCAGTTCCTCCCATATTTTCAGAAAAATTTGAAGTGCATTATTCCCCAGAATAAGAGCTGCAGACAGTTAAGTGCCTGTAATTCTAAAGCAAATTTCTTTTAATTCTAGATCGGTAAAGATCCACATTTTTCTTTTCCAAAAGGCTCAAGCAGCTTGTCCAATAAGCCTAATTAAAGGTGGTAATGGACATTCCATTCTCAGATTGATTTATTCCTGTGCAAAGTGATTTGAACTGGTTAAATGGCACCTGTGAAGAGGGGTTGAGATACAAGCAAGGATGGCAGCAGAGAGCTGGTGTGGTTTTCTTACTTTTGGAAAAGAAATGTTAATGTTGCACTGATGGAAAACCCATTTACTCTTTCCTTTTGTGAAGTTTAACTCATAATGGACTTACAGAGAATCCAAGAGTGGTTTGGGTTGGAAGGGACCTTAAAGGTCATCCAAGCCCCAATGTCCAGCGTGTCCCTGGACATTTCCAGGGATCCAGGGGCAGCCACAGCTGCTCTGGGCACCCTGTGCCAGGGCTTCTCTCCAGATGTAGGAAACTGCAGTTCTGGGCACACTTATTTGTTATTTATCTGGTTCCTTGCAAACCCTCCTGAGGGATGCATTGTTCTGATAAATTCAACGAATTCTCTTTGCATTGTGTGGAGGATTTCTCAAAAAATCCAGCCCTTTGTTTCACTGGGGTATGTTTTAATAACTGAGACTTTTCTGAATAAAAGGGGTTGGTACTTGCAGAAACAAAATCCCAGCAAGGCTTTATCATCAGTTGGCAAAGCTCTGTGATTGTGTTGTTCATCTCCACGATGTCCAGTATATGGAGATCCAATTAATATTATAGGAAAGTGAAACAAGTCTTGAAAATCTCTAATATTGGGCTTTGAAAAATCCTGCTTCTCTGATTCATTTTGGTCAGGTGAATTTAATGGTCTGCTTAGTAAAAAAAAAAAAAAAAAAAAAAAAAAAGCTGAAGGCTCCAAAAGCCTTTGTAAAATTAAAATTCTTTTTTATGAGTTAAAAACATGCATTGCAGGCACAGTTTCAAGTACTCTTGTGCAAGGCTTTTTCTTAGCTGAGTTTATACTTTGTTCTTGCATTAATGGAACCACTCCAAGCCAGGCACAATGTGTTCTTCAAGGCTCTGATTTTCACCTTCACTCTCCTGTACAATGAAGGATGCCGAGTTGTCCCAAATATTTTAGCAGCTGCAGCCACTTTCAGGCCATGTGAAAAAGATGTGACTACTCAAATTGCATATTCAGCTTAGAATAGCTTTTCCCTGTGAGGAAGATGAGAGCCCATCCAGTACCTTGTGTGTTAACACACACAAATATCCATTCTTCACAGAGGGTCTTTCCTCCTGATGGTGGTGACTCCAGGAAAATGAAGTGCAGAAGATCTGGAGTTCTCTGGGGACATCTGGAAATAGTTAAGGGATGCTGCCCCTAGATCTGTGAGGTTTAGGAAGAAGTATTAGGTAGGACTGTGCTTCAGCACAGGAAAATGCAGATTTAGTGGTGGATTGAATTTGTGCAGCACATCTCTAGTCTCTGTTTATAAAGGATCTCTTGTGTCTTCTGGCTCTTCCTTTCGTGGCTCAGGACACAGGACTGCTGTTAAACCATAGAAACAGTTTGTGCTTTAAATCAAGGTGCTAGTGGATCTTGCTAAAGGGAATAAAGCAGCTCTGTGTGCCTGTAGCCCACTGCAGAAGGGCTGAGCTCTCTGCTCCAGTGGCTTTATTGGTTTTTAAAGAATTATGAATTTAGTTTGAGGTCATTTCTGGAAAAGCACTTTCTCTTGGTCTGCAGTACACGATTAATGGTGAGAGCAACGCCAAGTGCATTAAGACATGAAGTGAACCTTGGAGATCTGGAAGAAAAACAGCATCTTCTCAGGCCTGGGGCTTGCTGCTGCTTTCCTGTTAGACATGGTGCAAGAGAGTTGTTACTCTGGGAAGGAAAGGGATATTTGGGAAGTGGAGCTTTTTGCTTAGGAAAGCTCCCAGTGTAACTTCGCTGGTACCTCAGACTCACTTTGGTGCCGTGATTAACCTCACAACAGTATTATCATCATCATCATTATGAAATGAAGCTCCTGAACCTCAACATGTAAATTTGTGCTTGTTTCTCCCTCCCCCTCCATGGGCTGTCTCTGCATCACCCTTCTGCAGATTTATTTTCCTGCCAGGGCATTTTGTATCTTGGTGCTTTCAATATTTTACAAACCAATTAACCTGTCTCCCTACCTTCTTTTCCTTCCATGTTTTTCAGACCTTTGTCAGGCAGAGATTTCCTAATTTGAATTTAGTTTCTAAGTCAAGAAATTCATTTTTTTACTTCCTTAGATACTCTTAGGTTCATCACAACTGAATGTTATCTCGGTGTAGCTCTCTGCTCCTTCAAATTTCTTTAGGTTTTTGGTGTTAGTTTTTTTTTTCAGACCAAAGCTGTCAAACTTGTCCAGCGAAGTCAGTGGAGTCTGTATCACATCTAACCTTGTACTGATATTTAAAGAGATCTTGTTAAGTAATTTAAATACTTGCTTTCTTTTTCTCCCTGAAAGTGAGGCCTCATTACATGGAAAAGATAAAAGAGGTGTTCCACAGTTGTTTGACTAAAAAACCTGGTTCTTTCTTTACTGCATTTGGTGGATCAGCCACATCAGCATACATTAGTCTTGGGATGGGCTGTAACATTCACCTTTTAGTGTCAGTGGAAGAAAACTCAGTGGAACTTGACCTCTGATTTCTGCTTTTTCCAAATTATGTTCTTTATGCTGAGACTCCATTTTCCTGAAGACACAAGGACCAAAGATACCAAAATAATAATAACTGTAATATCTAGACTGTACAAAAGTGAGATGAACTTTCCTTTCTATCACAGGGGTCTGGGTACTGGGCTCCTCCAGCAGTGAGTTAATGAAGCAAATGTGTATCTAAACTAATTCTGGAATTAAATGGATTAATGAAGGGGAGCAGGGCTGTGGACAGCAAAACACAGAGGAAGTAAGGAGTGGGAGGAGGTGGCGAAGTGTTCATTAAAATGAAAATAATAATTGAAAAAAACCCATATTCTGTGTTATTAATAATAACAATAAAATGGGTTGATTTTCTTGCCCTCCGGCCATTTGCACACAAGTCAGCCAAAGTCATCCCCTGAAGATCTCTAATGGTTTTCTCATGGTCTCCTGTGGGTTTTGTTCTGCCTCCTGGTTGGGTGTTTTTCCTCTTACAATCTCATTTTTTGATTAATATCTGTGCTACTGGTTTGAAATACGGCTGAAATGCAGTATTCAAGTTCTCAGGCAATGTCTCATCGTTTCCTTTGTGGAAAAGAAAAGAAACTTTTTCATAAAAAGTATTTGAGCATTTTATTCCTATATATAAGAGAGGAAACTCTCTCAGACTGAAGAACTTTTCAAGTGAAACTTCATAGACATCAATGCAGATTAAGCTGCCTTGGTCTCAAGTAAGTAGAAGGGAAAAGAAAATTCTGAAATGGGTTCAGCTCTAACCATTCAGCTGTGACTTTGAGCTTTTCTTTCCTTTCACATCAGTGCTCTATGCTGCTGGGGATTATTTTCCTGCATGTGACTTGGAGGGAGATAATCACAGACAGGATGGATTAAGGGTACCTGTGGCCATATCTCCCAAAGCTCAGTTCCTTGCTGAAATTGGTGAATATTTCTATCAAGCTCCTCCATTCCTATATATATATATATATATATATTTGAAAAGAATAAGAAAAAGCTGGCAAAGCTGTATATGAAATGTAAATTTCACATCTTTTCCTTTATTCCTCTTACTTGCTTCCCTGCTTGAAGCATCTATCCTATTTTTCTCTCTTGCTGTATTACTTCTTGGGAATGAATTGTTCTTTTGTGATTAAACAGAGATAAAACATCTCCTTACCTATTGCATGTTGGGCTGTAAACAAATGTGATGCTGGAGCATCAATTTTATGTCAGCTTTGGTCTAGGGAGTTTTGCTGATACCGGTCAGGAAGAAACAAATGTGTAATATAATAATGAAGTATCAAATTCACACCATGTGTAAGACCCATTTAGAGGAGAATCATCTGCTTTTGTGATGTATCATACATTTATTTGTTCGAGTTTTTGATGGATTGGACTCTCTGATGTTAAAAACCCCAAATAAAACCAACCCAGCCATCAGACATCTGCAGGGCAGTGGGGAAATTCTGTCCTGTCTTGCTCCGAGTAAATTGGCCAGAAAAGTCTGCATTAAAATGCATTATTAAAGAGTTTAAAATCTGAAAGCTTTGAGATTTTTTTTTTTTTTCATTTAAAAGCCATGTTGAGGCCAGGGCTTTGTGGGAAGCCCCTGTGCAGTAGTGGCATTTAGGGGGAAGAGGTGGAGGTTCTCATCCTCACATCTGTTAGGAATTCTCTTTAATTTCTGTTGGGACAAAGAAGTATCTGTACTGCTTTTTCTAGAAGATTCCTGGCTAATGCAGTGCACAGGTCAAGTTTTAAGGTTGGGTTGGGTGTTTTAAAGATGTGGTGGTGTATAGAGGATTTCTTCCTCTATTGGTTTGGTCATAGGACAAAAATGCCATTAAAATGGAATAAATTTTCTTGTAGACACTTGAGCATTAATGAGACTTGGAAGGAGGAAAGAGAGGGTGAGAAGGAGGAGATTTTTCTGCCATTCTGTCTTTACTATGCATTATTAAACAAACATATATATCAATATCTCTCTGTAAATACATGTGTGCATATGTGTAGGTAGCAACACATTTTACTGTTTAACCTAAAAAGTCTCTGGAGTTTTTTCAATCCCTAAGTGTCTGACTGTTTAATTTGTCAGCTCTAAAGGCATTCAGCACAGAGTGATTTTTCTCATATATTGCAGTTTAAATTGTCAGTGTAGGGGAAGTTTAGTGGGTTGGAAATGTTGTTTCTGTCTGCTCTGAGCGAGTTTCTGAGTTTCCTGTAGTGAGAGGGACCAGGCAGGCTGCAATGCTCATTTTGATAAGGGTTTTTGGGACTAAGAGCAGCAACAGGGTGCTCAGTAAATCAAAGTAACTTTTCCTAAGAAGTTAAACACAGGACCCTGCTGATGCCAGTTTTGGTACATTTGGATGTTGGCAGTATCTTTGTGTTGAGTTTTACATTCTTTTAAGTTGCAGAGTAATATTGTCAGCACTTTTTGAGTGAAGTGTCTATGTCGCTGTTTCACAGTGTTTAATGGGCTGTCTATGGTTGTTTTTTGTTGTTTTATTTTTAATTTCTTTAAATCTTTGTGCTGGGAGGGAGCTGGGGAGAGGCTTCAGGTTTGTGTTGGATTTTTTTGTTCCGTTTATTCAAGTGCTTGCTGTCCTGTTGTCACTTTGCTCCCTGGATGCATCAGTTCAGGATCTGAATTTTACTTCTTGGGATTGGAAGCCCATCTCAGGTGTAGGATCTTGTCCTGTGATTTTTGAGTAGAGACACGGGGGAGAAAGGCACATTTGAGGTAGACGGTTTTACCTTGGGCTGCAGCATCATTGGAAATTCAGCAGCCTCTAAATTTTTGATGACGAGGGAACTGCTGACAAATTGCTGCAGGTGACCCTTGGAGCCAGGGCAGTGAGCACAGATCAGCATTCCTGGGGATCCGTGCAGGATGTGGGTGTTAATTCTGGCTGGGACACTACGAGAGGCACGGATCAACTTTGTTCTGGCCAAGGAATATCAAAGTGGAATTATGTATGCAGTGGAAAGTGATGAGTTTTTATTGGGGCAACTGTGCAGGATGAAAGAGGCTTTTGAAGTTGTGATTTGTAGTAGATGGAACCAAAGGTGCTTGGAGAGAAATGCTGATAGTTGTGCCTCAGCAGAGAGAGCTCTGGGTGTGTTGGTAAAGGCTATGGGGAATGGATCATGAAAGTATCCTGGGCTGAGCCCAGCAGGAAAGGGGGGATTGTGTCCCCGTGCTCAGGTGAGACCCCACCTGCAGAGCTGCTCCAGCCCTGTCCCAGCACAGGAGGGACCTGGAGCTGCTGGACAGAGCCCAGAGGAACTCCAGGATGAGCAGAGGGATGGAGCAGCTCTGCTGGGAGGAAAGGCTGGCAGAGCTGGGATTGTTCACCTGCAGAGGAGAAGCTTTGGGGTGAGCTCAATGCAGAGCCTGAAAGGGACACAGGAAAGATGGAGAGAGACAATGGACAAGGGGTGGAGGGACAGGACAAGGGCAGGGTGAGATGGGATTTTGGGCAGGAATTGTTCCCTGGCAGGGTGGGCAGGGCTAGCACAGGGTGGAATTCCCAGAGCAGCTGGGGCTGCCCCTGGATCCCTGGCAGTGCCCAAGGCCAGGTTGGACACTGGGGCTGGAGCACCTGGGACAGTGGGAGGTGTCGCTGACATGGCTGGCGTGGGATGGGATGAGCTTTAAGGTCCATTCCAACCCAAACCATTCTGATTCCAGGGGTCACCCTTCTTTTCAGGGACTGGGAGTTGACTCAGCAGCAGCATCTCCTCCATCCCAAGGCTCCCTGTGCTTGTGGCAGTGAGTCCTGGCAGCCCTGGAGAGTTTGGAACACAAGTCCAGACATTGGAGTCACACTCCACTTATGGAAATAACAAACAGGGCTCCCCTTTTCCCCCCACTGCAGCTACATAAGCCAGAGTTCAGCCAACTTCATACTTTTGTTTTTTTTTTTTTTTTTTTTAAATTACAACGGCTCTGATTTATTTATCAGAATTCTCAAGCCCTACATTATTTTGAAGTAATTTGTGACATGCTGTCATGTGGCTTCACAGAATTCCTGACCTCTGGAAACACCTGTCTTGGTACATCTGGCTGAAGGTGATGATCCATAAATGTTACCAAAAGGGTGTCTGGAATTGGTAGGTCACAGGGGAAAGGCTTCAGGCATACAAATTACAGCAACAGGCGCCTGAAAATAACAGGGGAAATACTTGATTTGTGTCAGGTCACTCTTTTGAGGAAAAAAAAATTCAAGTCGTTTATTGGTTTGAAATACTATTATTCCAAGAAAAGGAGAATTAATGGGCAGAGCACAGGTCACGTCATCAAGGATGCATTGCAGTTTTAACATTTTTGTGTTAGCATGGATTTAAACGCAAAAGTTTGTGCTGTCATGAGTTGGGAAGGCATTTAATAATTACTGACATATAGAGAAATGTATCTGTACAGAGAAATAAATGGAAATATTTAAAGTAGCAGCCGAAATTGGCTTTTGGCAGTGAAGTACAATTCTGGCACTGAGTGAAGGTTTTGCTTGGAGACTGGGAGTGAGTTTGGTGTTAAGCAGGGCGCACAAGGTCTGTGTACAGATGGGATAAAGATTTCCACAGAAGTTCAGTGTGTGGACATTTCACTAAGTAACGCAGAAAAGGGCAATCTAATTCTAATTTAATTTAATAGCTGCATTTTGAATTTGAAAAAATGAACCTGCTGTATCAGTGTAACACCTTCACTGCACCAACACCAAAAGCAGTTTCCAGGAACTACAGGTGGCATAAGATTTGGGTCAGTGGGGTGGGAATTGGTCTCCCCTGTTTTTTGGGCGTTGGGTTGCTGTTGCTTCAGAGTTACTAATTTTAAATTGTATCTCAGAACTGATTCAATGGCAGGAGTTTGAAGAGAGTCTGATAAACATTTCCTGGTAAACTTTGGGAAGAACGCCAAGCTGGTTCTTGTGTGAAGTGTTCCCATGGGTGTCCCAGGGTTGATAGAGCTGAGCTGTCTCCACAGGTGCTGTAAAAAGAGTAAAAACCTGTGGAAGATGAAAAGAGGCTCTGGAGTGGTTGATGCACAGAGCCGTGGAGGTGATGACCTTAAAACAGAGCAGGATTCCTGAGGACTTAAAGATAAAGTCACTCTTAAATTATTTTCTTTTTGCTGTTGCTGAGGTGGAATAATTCCCTGTGGTAAAGGCTGAGCTGAGCTCAAGGTTTTGTAGTGGTTATAGCTGCGAGATGGCAGAACTGCAGGTAGGGAGCTCAGAAAACCCTGGTGGTGTGGGCAGGGGCTGGACTGGGATGAGGAATGAGAAATAAAAAGCAGAGGTGTTGTGACACCCGGTGTGGAGGGGTGAGGATGTGTGGAGAGCAGGCATTCATCACTACAAATGTTCTTTGGTGCACTGGGAGGAGGAGGGACTGAGATAAGTGCAGGGCCAGGGAGGACGTTGTGCAGAGCAGAACCACCTGTGTGAGAGGTGGTCCAGGGAGATTCAGATCAGCTGCAGAGGATGGATGGATGGGCTGGGGAGGCAGGGGACCGTGCCCGAGAGTCAATAAATGCAGCCAGACAGGAGAAGTTGTAATAAAACTCTCCACAGAACAGTTGCTGCTTCTTCCATATTAAGCTGTTGTAAATTAATTTTGTATAAAATGATGCTTTTAACTAGGCCTGTGCTAATGGCACACTGGAGAGAACTTTAATCGTGCTCAGTGCTCGGTAATGGAGAAGTTTCGGTGCAAGCTGCTGGCTGGTTTTTGTGCTTGCAGCTGGGTCAGAGGATGTGTCTGCTGTCAGTGCTCCTGCAGGGACAGGAGGATGAGGAAGGACCACTGGCACCTCACAGGGGCTGCCTGGGCTGCAGCTTCCTAATGAGTGATGCTGCCATGGAGCAGGGATCTAATGAGACCCCAAAGGACTTGGAGCAATCACATTTTTCCTTGGAGCACCATTTTAAATTTATCTCATGAACAGGCATTGCTTAGCAGGTTTTTTTAAGTCTGTCCTTTGTCTTGCTGCTGTAGGTTTTAACTGGTCAATCCTTTTTTATTTGCAGCCTTTCAGGTGTAGTGGGTGCATTTGTGTTTCTTTCAGAAGTGTGCTGCCACTGCTGGCACTGTGCTGGTCAATATTGCTTCTGTGTTTTGTTTTCCAAAGCTTCTGCAATCTCTAACATGAAATTACTCTGATATCTTACTCTCTACATCTGCCTGGTGGATGATGTCAAATTGAATTAACTCTTTCCTTCGACTGGCAGAAATCCCTTCTAAATTCTCTTCTTGAACTGGCATCACCTCTGCTTCAGTGCAACAAATAACAGATAGATCCCAGTTTGATTTTGGTAAATAATCAGTGGTCAGCTGTGGCATTGGACAGTCTGACCTTGCCTGGATATTGCAGATACTTTTAGCACTTTTGAGTTGGATTAATCTCAATGCAGACAGATGCAAGTGAACTGGGCTGTGCTGGTATCAAAGCAAAATCTGGAGATTACCTGGTATTAGGGAAAGATTGGCTCAGTAAATCAAGTACAAATGGAGAACTACCACAGTGGATTGGTTTTCTTTCCTCTGGGTTTGCAAACACCTGTGATTGTAGCATTTTTATAATTATTTTTAGATTGACCATGGGGAGGCAAGTGTGGAGTTCCCATGCAAAGCTGGAATATTTTCATCAGGCCTTCGGGTTTGCAGTAGGAGGCAGAGGCTGGATCCAGTGGGGAGGGAAATTGCCAGCTCAGCTGTTTCCTCACTGAAACCACCTGGATTGGGTCACTTTCCACAAATGCTGATTTCATTTTGAGGGGTAGCAGAAATGGGTATCACTCCCCTCCCTGAAGAATGAGCAAAACGGGCTGCTTGAACTTCTCGTGGAGTGTTCAGCACCTCATCTTTTGATGCTGCCCTGAGGAGATGAGCATTTACTTGAGTGTAAATCTCATAATTTATCCAGGTAAGGCCCTGGCACAGGGTGGAATTCCCAGAGCAGCTGTGGCTGCCCCTGGATCCTTGGCAGTGCCCAAGGCCAGGTTGGACACTGGGGCTGGAGCACCTGGGACAGTGGGAGGTGTCCCTGCCATGGATGGGGTGGGATGGGATGAGCTTTAAGGTCCCTTCCAACCCAAACAATTCCAGGGTTTTATGAGATTTTAATAATTCCCTGCCTTAGCAAAGATCTGCTGACCTCTAGTGTCAGGACATCACTTGATTTTCTGTGCTGTGCTTTGTGATCAATACAGAAAAATAAGTTCTGGGTCTCCAGAGCTCTCCTGAGTTCCAGGAATTTCTGATTAATTTAGACTCGATGACTCTACAAATTCCTCCTGTTCAAACTCCCAAGTTTAAAATGAACTTGCCAGCCAGTTCTGACAAGTTGCAGTTCTATATATAGAAATAAAAATTCCACCTTCAGGGAACTGCTGCTTTTTATGTTTGACTGTGTGTAGTAAAAATTAAGGTCACTGAATAAAATTACTGACTCTTGAACCTTTCCCAAACTTTATATTTCTTTCAGACATTCATGTGTATCACTTGCCATATTATATGAACTGAAAATTCAAAGGTCTGGAAGGCTAATTTTAAAGGAAAGAAAAAAAATAAGAAGCTGTATTTTTTTTTTTTATATGTGCTCTCATCCTCTTTAATTTGTTTGGCTGGTAGTTTGTTTGGATTTGTTTTTTTTCTGGAAAACCGGTTGTTCCCATCAAAAAAATGGTTAAAGCAACTCATAAGAATTGACTTTTCTCTCAAAGTTAAATAAATAAATAAATAATAAATAAATGTAATCTGTTAACTTTTCCTGGTGTTTCTTGCACCACTTCACAGCTTTGCTTTTTTACTGCCTTGAAATAACTTTGGCTTCTAAAAGCAGAGCACTACCTAATAATAGGAAGCTTTCTGGCTTAAAAAATAAATTTCTATTTCCTTTTGCATATTCTGTGGCTATTGCTTTGGTTTTTTACAATCTTTTCTAACCACACTAGTTGCTGTTTGTCTTTATTCTCTCTGGCCATTATGTACAAAGTGCTGAATGTTGGGGGTAGCCAGTTCAATTTTATTTCCAAAACCCCCCAGATGATGTCGTGGATCTGCCCCTTTGCTTCTGGAAATGGGGACAAGGAATTACTCTTAATATGAAGAGTGATTTTTATAATAATCCGTATTTCATTATTAATATTTTAACATGGTTATTTTAATATTAAATTGAAACTTAATTTGTAAGATGGGACATGTTGAAAACAAAACCTAGAGGCAAGGGGCTGGGACCTGAGAAACATCTGGGGTTTTGTGGGAGCTGTGAAGGTGATAGAGATGCTCAGCGTTGTCCTTGGATTTTGGATTCCTGCACTGGCAGTGGATTTCTTTGATGCAGGTTATTTCCATGTGAGAAATAATTGGAATATGTATCTTACAAAAAAAAAAAAACAACAACAAAAAACTCGCTGAAGCCTTTCTAATACAATGTTTTGGGGATTTTAACATCTTAGATGTTGATATGAAATTTTGATCTAATTTTTAGATCATCATGGTAAGAAAGAAAATGTTACAGCGAAGCTGAGCTGCTGTGGTGTTCAGTACTTGATTTATTTATTTTTTTCTCCTCCTTTTTTGAGCAATTTCCAAGGCAGAAACTTTCTCCAGTGCCAGGCATTGACCAAGGGTCCATAAACAGCCTGATCCCACTGACTTGGCCAGGGGCAACTCTGCTTTGTAGCCCTTCATGTACCTCTGCAGAGAAGAACTACTTTGGGCTCCTTTTCTTTATAGGGAAGCAATGAACTGAGGACAAACTTCAATAACTTCATGCTTTGGGTGTACATCTGGGTTTGCATCTTAGTAAAGAACAGTATTATTGAGCACAAGGGTGCATTTATCTGGCTTAGAGCTGGAAATTTGAGCACTCCTAAGTGTGGTGCTTTTAAAATGAAGCAATGGTATTCGGGGATAGGTCCTAGATTAGCAAAACCTCACAGAACACAGGGAAAATGAAGTGCTTAAAGTAATTTAAGTCCTACAATGTTAGCTGGCAGCTACTGTTCTCTCTTTAGATAATAAAATTTATTAAAATATAATGCAGCCAGAGGTTGGGATGTATTTTTATGATTTTATATCCACATACAAAGCTTTCAATTTTTTAATTTTTTTTTTAGCTCCTACCAAAGTAGTTTTTTTCAGGCCTGAAATGAATCTATCATGTTCTGCTTTGCCCAGAGCACTTAGAGAACAAAACCAAATTAATTTAGCTTCTCCATATTTTTTTTTTTTCCCTTGCAAGACTGTGAGAAAGCTGACACACAAGAGTGACCTACTTTAATATTCGTGCTTTCCTTCCTCCCCTGTCCCCTGCCTGCCCCTCTGGCTGCCCTCACTGCTCTGGGCAGCTGTGGAATTCCAGATTCCAGGGGCTGGGGAGGTGATGCTCCAGCAGGATTTAGCTCTGCAGCCCCAGGCTGGGCTGTTCTGGGATGCTCCTGGTGCTGGAGGGTGTCAGGCTGGCCATGGGTAACATTCCCTTGGGAGGGCTTTGCTGGTGCCCCTTGGAAATTCCAGTGGTGAATGGCCAACTCCAAGTTTACAGCTTCAGCAAGAAGGGTTTTTTTTTTGTTTGTTTGTTTTTGTTTGCTTATTTTTTTTTTTTTTTTGTTATTTCAGTTTGCCCTTCTTTTGTGGGGTTTGGTTTTGTTTTGATTCTATCGGTTTGTGGTTGTTCTTGGTGGGTTTGTTTTCCTAAGGTAAGAATAAAAGCAAAACAAAAATCCAGCAGAAAAGGAGAAATGTAAAGCCCTGAACTTGAAGGTCTGCTACAGAGCAGGTTTCTTTGTGACCTCACTTTTTTTTTGGCTCAAAGAGAAGTTTGGACGGTGCTCTGAGACACAGGGTGTGATGCTCAGGGTGTCCTGTGCAGGGCTAAGGGTTGGATTTATGATCTCTGTGGTTCCCTTCCAACTCAGGGTATTCTGTGAGGAATTGCACAGCTGCCAAAGCACAGTTCTGAGGTTTTTACCATGCAAAATTAACAGAATTTATGGTGCTCTCATCGCTTCTTTTGGAACCCAGTAACATTTTTCTATCTGACATGGGTAAGAACCTGGGTGAGGCTCCTAAAATCGTCCCTGGGGAGCTGCCCTGGGGTGGGGTATTCCCCTTCTGGATTGAGGTGCCTGGGAATTGCTGCATCCCTGCAGTGAGCCTGGCAGCAGCTTCCTGCTGGGGGATCAATACCTATTACTTGATAGAGATGTGAGGGGTTGGATTTGCTTTCTTTGCTGGTTTAGGAGCACGTGGGGAAAATGAGAGAGCAAGAACTGGAACACTGGGTGAAGGATGGCACTGCCAGCTCTGTGTGGAGGTGACAGTGGGTCCCACAGGAGCCAGGGATAGCAGGATGAGGAAAAAAACTCTTCTTGTGGCAAAGGGTGATGTGTTCTGGAGGAGAGTAAATTCTCCTAGCTAATCACAGGTTGGGGCTGTACCAGGGAGGACCCTCTGAATTCTTTTTCTGGAGAGCTTAGCTAGAAATTCAAACTCTTGTTCTACAGCAGTATTAAACCCTTAATTCTAATGTAAAAAAAAAAATAAAAATAGGTAGTTCACATGGTAACATCAAGTTAGACAGCTCAGCTTTGGCTCCTCAGAATTAGTAGTTGCTTTCTTGACCTTTATATTGCAGTGCAGTGATCTGTAGACTAATTACAGAAGGGATCATTTAGTCTGGGCTGTGTCCTGCCTGTGTCCCCTTCCTCTGAGGGAAGAGGATGCTGTGGAAGTGACATCCATAAAATACAAAGGCCAGAACTGTCCTACAACTAAAGAAAAATTACTGTAAAGCTTCTTCGGGAAAAAATGCAAGTAAAATAATATCATAGCCAGGTTGGTAGGCACAGGGTTTATCATCTGGCCAGTGACTAAAGTGGCAGTAAATTGGTTCATTGTACCTGCTGCAGAAGTCCAAAGAGGAATTAAAAACTGAAAAAGCCATCAGTGAGCACATCACACTCCAGTACATCAAAAAAAGGATGGGTTGGACATGGCTTTAATTAAATCAGTTACTGGTTTGTGTTGTTGCCAGCATGGTTTGCACAAGGCAAGTGCAGCACAAGCTGCTCCTCCCAGATGTGTTCAGCTGCTGAACTGTGTATGGCTGCACCTCCTGTACTCCCTTCCTTTAAATCCACTGTATCTCACAAATAAATCAGTGCTGGAGCTTGGTGGGAAGTGGGAACTGCAAAATCAACTTAGCTCTCAGCTCTGCTCCTGCTGGAGAATAAAACTTCCAGTAGCTCATGTACATGAAAAAAAAAAGGTGAAATATGAATGCACCCTTCTGTTGGGGGATTAAGTCCTGGAAAAAAGAGGAACATTAAAGGATCTGTCAACTTAGTATTTATTTAAAAGTGCATTAACAAGGAAGCCAGTTCTTAAGGACCATTGAGGGACTCAGTTTTATGTCTGTTCTTTTAACAGGTTGAACCTTGCCACCTGAAAGACTTAAACACAGAGTTCCTCTGAGACAGCCAGAATCACTGAATTCAGGAGGCTGAAGATGCTGCTGCTGCTGTGGGAGCAGCTGTTCCTGGTGTCATTTGTTGGCTGCCTTGCAGGTAACAATGATCTCTAACTCCTCTTTTAGAACTGTGCACACATTGCCAGATTCCAGGTTTCAGCTGCACTTGAGGAGGAGAACCCAGAGGCTTTGAAATGCACAAGTTATGTAGAGTTTAGGAACCAGGCATGCAACAGACGTGTTAAATAATGCAAACTATTAAAAGTGAGCGAATTAAAAGTACCTTTGCTGTGTAGGGATGCGCTTTCAAAGCAAGCAGAAGATATTTGAATGCATTAAGGATGCTGTTGGTAGCAGTGCATGCTAGGTGTGCTGATGGAAGAGCTGCGATGTGTGTTTGTCTTCAACTGGACACTTCAGATTCTTGCTGCGGCTGATTGCTGCAGCTTTTCTCAGAACCCTGCTTTAGAATGGCATTTATTCCCGAGGAGCGGAGCCGTGTTGCTGCTGAACTGGTGCAGAGATTTGCTTTCCTTGCTGTAGCAGACAGCTCTAGAGTTTGGAGCTGGTGTTGCTGCTGAGGTCTCCTCTCTGCTGCCACGTCAGTTCTGCGGAGTCATTGTTCTTCACCTGATGGAGCTCAGTGCTCACTCACAGCAGCACAGGGCTTGCCGTGCTGATCTCCGTGCTCAGCTTGCTCTGCTCCAGCATCCCCAGAGATGCCGGGTGTGGGAGGGGAGAGGAAAAACTCCTGTCCTGTCCTGGGCTTGGCTCTGGGGGTTCTGTGCCCCTTGGCTTGGCCAGGCCTGCCAAGAGCAGGGCAGTGCCCAGATGGCCCCTGTGCATCCTCTCAGGATGGGCAGCAGAGCTCTGGGGAGGAGGGCAGTGCTGTACTGCACGTAGCGTGGAAATCCAGTGGTTTATCCCACTGTGTGGGATATCCACTTATCCACTGCTGTGGATGGATGAGTTTGCTTTCCAAGAACTCCAGTGCAGGGAGGGATGGAGGAAAATGCTGTGGATGCCCTCAGTCCCCTGGCTGTGATTTCCTCTTGATCCTGTGCTGTGCCAGCCTCTCCTTCCATCATCCCCTTCCTCCCATGAGCAGTGCTTGTGTCCTGGCTGGGCTCAGGGAGGTTGGAGTCCTGCACGCAGCTCCAAGGTAGATGGATTTAGCTTTCCATGGAGGCTCAGAAGGCCAAGATTTGTTTTTTGGGTTAGTCAGGAATTCAAAGAATGGGAAGTGACATCGTTAAACCAGTGTGCATCCTCCCAGCCCTTCTTTGCACCCATTTCAGGTCACTCCCTGCAGCTGGGTACTTGCCAAACATCAGTTTGGTGGCCACGGGGAGTTGGTAGATTGGAGATCCAGCAGGAAGTCCAGTGGAAAGCTGCTTTTCCTATTTCCAAAAGCCAGCTGGCATGGTGGAGCAGGGCTGCTTGGGCTGTACATCCCTGATTTAATGTTGTATTGCTGTCACTGAGGAGGTTCTGTGGAGTCCCAGTCAGCACTTGCAGAGACAAGAGTTGAGCCAGATGCAATTTGAGGAACTCAGCATTTCCAGCTGCCTGACTTACCTGCCCCAAAACTCTAAGGTCTCAATCTGACATAAAAATCTCCTGATGTTTGGAGCCTGGATGTTTGTTCAGTGCTAACATTACCTGTGTGCTTCAATTGCATGAATCCCTTCAGTGGACCTTCGGAGCAGCTGGCTGCTAAAATCCACTTGGGAATCCTGGAGTTGAATTGATTTCAAAACAGATTCTAGTAAGAACACGCTCTAAATGTAAAAACAAGTTGTCAGACAGTTTGGAGAATGTTGTTTTAACCTCTTATTAAGAGAGATCAGCAGGTATTCTGCCTCTCCATAGAAAACCATTTTTCTTTTGCTTTTCCTATAAGCAAAAAGACAGTTCTTGTAAGAGCTGTCTGCAGTTCAGTGTTATGAAATAACATCATAGCTGCAGAAAAGGAGATGATGCTGATCTTGGCTTATAAACCCTGACATTCTCTGTCTTTGCAGATAATGTATTTCAAACTAGGCCCCTTATTGCAGTGTCCTATATTGAATTGCTTTTCCTTTATCTGTTGTGAATCTTCATAGTTCATCAAAGAGGGGAATATGAGAGGTTCTAATGAAAATAAACAGTGACCCTTGGGGTTTTGTTCACTGAAGTATGATTACATCTGTAAGACTAATGATCCCGTGGTCTTTTTGTCCATTTACCTCGGGGAGCAAAAGGGTGATTACTGAGTATTAAATATATATATGTATGTGGGGTTTCCAAATGTCTGCCTTGTTAGGAGAGGCATTTCAAAACACACACTTTAGCATTATTATCTTTAAATTACTCTGAAGACCAACTTCAAAGATAAAAATGACTAAAATATGCAGAACACCATCAGTAGGGAAAGTGCCAAACTAAGCTGTGGTGAGGTGGTGAATTAATTCCAGGTGTAACTTCTTAGAAACTTCTGATTCTTGTGGGACCTTCGCCCCTCCTGAGTGCCCTGGTTGCAGGTGGTCCTTATGGGCACTGGGCAGCAATTCCTGTCTGGAGCACGTCAGGATGAATTTGATGAGCAATTTGGTGAATTTGTGAGTCCCCATCACATGAATATATAAAAGTTCCCTGCTGCAGCCCTGCAGAGCACAGGCACTGCTTTCTGCACTTCCTTGGGATGCTCTGCTGCTTGCTGCTGCTAAAACCAGCTCTGCGCTCTCCTCCTCAGAAAGGGATGTTCTTAGAGCTTCTCCTGAGAATTAAGGGGAAAAACAACTTTTGAAGGGGAAGGGAAGCTGTGAATAAAGGGAGAGTTCAAAGAAACGGAGCAAGGAGGATTCTGTGTGTAAATGCATAAAATTTTTCTCCTTCAGGAGATGAAAGGGCATATTTCAAACGTCGTGTCCAGGGCGAGACCTGGAGGTGTCACTTGGGTTGACGTTATCCCCCAAAATTCTGACTCCTTGCCACCACAAACAGTGTCTTTGCTGCACTTTATTTAAAATAGAGAAAACCAAAAATAATTATTTTTTTTTTTTTATCATCCAGCCATTGCAAGCCTTGGGGGAAAAAAAAAAAAAGCAAAGCCACAAAGGAAAAACCCACCCAATGCCCTACTGTAATATATAGAAACTATTTGGATGTTGTAGTCTGGTTCCTGTTCTATCACTTTATACTAAAATTTGCCAGTAGGGAGGTTTTTCTTCTGATTCCTTATTCAGCAATACATTTGAGTTCAGAACTAGATCATATTCTGTGTATTTCTTTATGTCAATTCAGGTGTTTTTATTGCTTTCATTTTCATTTTTTTATTTTGTTTTCTCAGGCTAATAGAGAAATAAACTGTTAAGCCCTCAGGCAGAGCAATGTCATGTATCAGATTCACAGTTCTCCTCTTTTTTAGTATCAAGTTTAGGAGACTTATGAAATTGGAAAGCATGATTCTTTCTTTATTTTCTAAAGAGCATGAAAAGAAACCTTCTGTGTCCTTACTGCTCTGATGTTGTGATTAAATCATGCCACAAGGAAAGCAGAAATACCCTCTTCAGATTTAGTCTTCGGTGGGGAGTTTCTTTTTGGATAGAAGTCCATTTGTAAGAAAAAAAAAAATAAATAACATCATCTACTACTCTTGTTCAAATTCAGTTTTCATTAAGAGTTACAGCCTTCAGACAGAGCCAGCCTGGCTTTTGATGCATAATGCTTTTGCATATTAATAATAATCTCCTTTTTGTGCATTATACATGTCCAGCCATCATGTTCAAGTGCAGCTATGCCAGTAGTGACTGTCAGAATTGTTTAGCTGGGATGGCTTGTGCAACACTGCCAGGATTCATTGCACTGACAGAAAGTTTGGGTTCACTTAGTTCCAAAATGACAAACCGGTCTTAAGGGTTCTGCTTTTTTCTGAAGTGTTTGGTGCCCATTTGGGGAGCAGAAGGGTGATTACTGAGCATTTTAAAAAAATTAAAAATATATTTGTGTGTGTGTATATATGTGTACATGTATATAAATATGTATATATATGTATGTATATATTTGGGTGTATATACATATATATGTGTATTATATATGTATATATGTATTATCTATAGGTATATATCTGTGGAATTTCAAAATGTCTGCCTTGTTTGAAATGTCAAAACATACACTTCAGTATTATTATGTTTAAATTACTCTAAAGTGCAACTTCAAAGATAAAAAGGAGCAAAATGTGCAAAACACCATCAACAGTGGGAGTGCAGAACTCATCTGTGAGCTGTGGTGAAGTGATGAATTAATTCCAGGTGTAAATTCTTCTGATTCTTGTAGGGCCTTCACTTCTTGCTTTTTTTTTTTTTTTTTTTTTTTTTTTTTTTTTATGGTTTACTCTTTACCAGGGTAAATCTTACCTTCCTCTGCAGCTCCTTTGTTCCTCCTGTAGCAGCCTTGGGCACTCCTGGGTGAGGTGACCACATTTAATCCATTCACTTGGAGTTAGGTGAGGGGAAAAAAAGAATTTCCTTCATGAGGATCTGTGTTTTCTGGTCAGCTAAATATAAACTTGGCCCTGGGTATAAATTCAAGTCCAAAGCCCATGAAAAGACCTTTGTTGGCATCCCAGCCTTTCTCCAAGTTCCTGGATTTCCAGGAGTCTGGGTTTCCATGCTGGGTGTGCTCTTGCCAGTTACAATATTTAATTCCCTAAGTGCAGAAAATGCTGTTAGATTCAAATTCTTGTTGAAGAGAGACCTTCCATTGCTTTTGAAGAGTCTCCTTGGTTTCTGCTTTATCTTTCAAGCTGAAGAAATCCTCCTGTTGAAGAGCAGCTCTCTCGTGCTGCAGATACTGTCTGACCTTAAAGCTGAATCCTCACCTTCACACAATTAATACTTCATTTCAACCAGACAAATGCTGCCTTCATCTTCATTAATTAAGCTTATTGCAGATTTGATGACATTCGAATGGAGAAATTTTGGCTAGTGGCAATTCCAATTTTCACAAAAAATTACCAAGAAGGAATTTCCAAGCGGTTTAGCCTGCAATCAAATTTTGTTACTGCAAATATTACTGAGCATGAAGGCTGTATATTTGTACTTACACAGTTCTTCTGCCTCCTGCAGTTTAAAGTACAATACAATCGAGCAGATTCTTCCAATATATTTCTTGTAAAAGGTTATGGAGCTTGAGCACATTGAATAGTAATCCCTACTGGAAAATACTTACTCCAATCCACAAGCTAAATATTGATTTAATAGGAATTGTGATAACTCCCACGGAAGCCTTAGGACTTCTGTTTGCTGAATTTTTTTGGTAGATAGGTCATTGCCTGGTCTGCTTATGGCTACTTATTTGCTGTGTGACTTCAGCCTTTTTTCCCAGACACTTTGGAAACAGTGACTTTTGAAAATTCCCACCTTTCCCTGATTTCCCTTAGCATGAAGCCAGCCTTGCCTGTGACAAGGACAGGACAGGAGCCTCTCCATGGTGTTTTTAGGGTTTTGGTGTGGGCCAACGCTGTCAAAGTTTCAAAAGAAGTGAGGTCCAGGAAGTTCTGGGAAGACTTTTAGCTTCCACCCCTTCCAGCCCTTTATTTGGGAAGCTCAGGACACTGTGGAGTTAAAAAAATCGGATTAAAGAGGCTGTGACTGACAGCTGAAAAACAGGGGAGGTACACTGAATTGAAATCTAAAGCTGAATAATTTGGCAGATGTTCAACAAAACAGCAGAACTGAGAATAATTCAGTTTTGTATTTAAAAAATGCTCTTCAGTAGAAACTGTTCTGATTTTTCTTGTTGTTCTTAATGATGATGTTCAAAATGAACGCTTGAGGTTTTTAAATTTTGGTGATTTTAAATATGTGGCTGCCAGTGCCTTGGACAAAAGCTTTATTTGTGCCATAATTAACCTCTCAGTTTTTTGTGTAAAAACACATGTGTTAATAGTAGCCTTTAGCTCTTCCAATACAGGACTTGCATACCAGCAGTGAGATTTCAGGGATCAGTGTTTATCAGGGATTAGAACACAATTTACACACTGTTTTTTCAGTAACAAAATAACACAACGTTGTAAAGTACAAAGCTTAACCTCAGCCCTATTTACTAAACGTGTTTGAAAACCTAACCGAATAAAAGCTCATTTATATTCTTGTCTGATTAGCACAATCAGAACTTATTGATGCTAAAACGAGCCAAATTTCCATAACTATAAACAGAATATTAAAATACAGTTGACTAGCAGAGCGTGATGTTTTTCCCCTCCTTGGGTGGAACATGTTGTTGTGACTTTCTTGGTGACTTTTTAGGGGTCTTTCAAGAAAAATCAAAGGCATTTCAAAGCCAGGCCTTTGGGCAGGGAAGCAGAACTTTTTGTAGGCAAGTGTTTTCTGCCTTGGAATAGAAAGCAGAAGATGAAATGTAGGTAAATGTGTTTGTGCTTGGCTGTCCTTTATCCGTGCATTGTTGGGGGTCAGATGTTCAGGAACATTTGAATGTGGAAACCACTTTATCTGAAGCAGCCACTACATTAGTATTTGTATTTGTATTTGTAGTATTTCACTCCATGGATGGGAGCAGAAAGCCTCAGTGAAGAACAGGGGGTAGGGAGAGGCTTTGTGCAGTCATATAAATTAAGGAATTCCATACTGAAGCCAACTGGGTGTTTCCCTGTGGTGTAAAAATGAGAATGACAGAATGGTTTGGGTCGGAAGAGACCTTAAAGATCATTTGTTTCCACTTCTGCCACAGGCAGGGACACAGAGACATGGAATCATAGCACAATGCAGGGAGTTTTGGGGAGACCTGGCTTGGAGTGTGATGGCTGTGAGCTGGTGCAGGTGACCCAAGTTTCTGTTTTAAGTTGCCAGGAAAAAGCCCAATGGCACTTTGGAAGTTTTTGTTTGGTCCCAAGGGTCTGGGTGAAAATAGTCCCAAAGCTGAGACTTGCAACGTTTATCCTAAATACACATCAGCCTTTGTTCTTATCTCTGAAGTGTCATTTTGTTAAAAAGTGCCATGTGAGGAACGGGCATCACTTCTACTCAGCAGAGACAGCTGAGGATCCTGTCAGGATCCTGTTTGAAATCATCAGAAAATTCTGCATCTCCAGTGCTGCCGCTCCACCCTCACAGCCTGTGCCCCAGTCACACTTTGCACCTGCTTTGCAAAATGATCTGGTGCAACTTCAGCTGCTCTGCATGCACCAAAAAGCAAAGGACTGCAGAGAAAAGTGCAGCATTCCCTTGCCTTTGGCAGTTGTTGTGCAATGAGAACCTGAAAATTGTTTAAACCTGAACTAAAAACGGCTTCATTTGCATAGTCAAGGGTAATTAGTGTATATTTTATCCTGATTCCTCAAACAGCTATTTATAACTCTGAAAGCAAAAAAAAGAAAATCAACATTTTTGTAGTTTGATGTTTGATTCAGTTAAGGATTCTCCTGTAGCTCAGAGGTGGCACATAAAGATCTCGCTGTTGGTAAACACCTGGATGGCAAATTTTGATATTGGAGATAATGGGTATAGCTTGGGAGAGATAAGGTGCAAATAAGAATTCCTCTTCCAAAACTGTGCATGTCCAGGAAAAGTTTTTATTTTGATTATTCCAGATTACTTCCAGGCTTCACGTTGCCAGAGATCATCCACTGGTGGAGACTTTATGAATTGGGTATTTTAAAGTTTCATCCATTTCTCATTTTTAAGGTTTGCTGTGTAGGGAGATCATATGGCCCTGGATTTATTGAGTCAGGGCAGCTCTGGGGGTGTGGAATGGAAGGAAAGACATTTTCTCTGCCCTTTTCAAAATGAGAAGAAACATTTATCCTGTATCAACAACTTGAAAATGGGACAGATTCATTCCTTGCCACGATGTTTTGTGCTGGCTGGGAAGTGATTCCAGCAAGCACTGATAAGAGACAGTGTTTTCTGAGATAAACCACTGACAGTAATGGTGCCTCGACTTCTTGAGGAGAGGGGGTGTGTGACAGTTCTTTCAGAGTTTATAAGAATTGCCTTTGATTGCAGATGTAGGGAAAAAAAAAAACCAAAAACACCTAAATCTGAATTTCCTAACTAGCCTATGTAAAACCTTATTGTAGACCAGAGATTGTAGTTAAGAGTAAGACATTTACATGGCTGAATCTATTTTTTATACATAATTTGTGTATAAAATCTAAAGATTCATCTCCAATTTCACGTCTACATCCACAGCATTGCTGCAGAAGGGACAAATTTCAGCTTTTGCAAGAGTTTGCCTAGTGAGTGACAGTAGTGAGCAGCATATTGGAAAATATTACTTCTAATTCATTTTTTAAAGTTTTTTGAGTCTTAACGTGAAATATTGTATTCTGTAAAGAGATTCTGACGAGAAAATGAAATTACATAAAAGCATAGAGGAAATGAGGGAGAAAAAGCAGTTGTTTCAGATCATAACCTCATTGGTTGGGGTGACAGTTTCAATTCCATCTGAGTTCTCTCCAGTTCTCATCCTTTTTATGTTGGATTAAGTAACAGTTTTTGTCTTCTTATTCCCATAGCAACCTTATCTCTCTTTATTTTTTTGATGTAAATCTGCTTGTCTCTTACTATCTTTCAAAGCTTGTTCATGAATAGCTTGTGAAGGAGAGGAGTGTGGCAAGGAGAGAGCAGAGACTTTCTGGCATAGAAAATAAGGGAAAGAATGTTTTGGAGCTAGAAATACAGAGCTAAAAAAGTACTTTTTTTCTCCCAAAGCTATTTATTACATCATTTTCCCATGTTGCTTTTTTTAGAAGGCTAAAGCTTTAGTGCTGTTTTAGGATGTTGTGTGAGCTTAACTCCTCCAAAAAGTTTAGGCCAGCCAACGAGCTCAGCCAAAAATACAGATTTAATGATGTGTAGCGTTATGGTTTCTATAACTTGGGAGAAGTGCCAGTCTGAGCAAAGGCAGGTCTTGCCTTGCCATGATTTTGGTCCTCATGGAACTTGGAATCTCTTGGGAAAAAGTGGAGTTTTGGGCAGGACCCCCCAGCTTTGTGTCCAGCCTTTCTCCCCGTTGGTCCAGGGTCTAGAACTGGGAGAATCCTGGTCCTTGAATCCTCAGAATCCTGGTCCTTGAATCCTTAAAATCCTGGTCCTTGGATCCTCAGAATCCTGGTCCTTGGATCCTCAGAGTCCTGGTCCTTGGATCCTCAGAGTCCTGGTCCTTGGATCCTCAGAGTCCTGGTCCTTGGATCCTCAGAGTCCTGGTCCTTGGATCCTCAGAATCCCAGGGATGAGGCTCCAAATCACAGCACAAAGCCTGCTCCTACAAAAGGCTGCGCATGCTCAGGGAGGAGTTGGTTTCAGGCAGTAAATGAAGTTGAAAAACACAGCTCCCTACATCTTTTGTCTCCCTACATCTTTTTCTCCTATTAAATACTTCCCTTGATTGAACTTGTTTAATGTAAGATGTGTCTGAAGTGCAAGGGAGACAATGGACACCAATGATTTTGTATTTTTAGACTTTATGCCTAAATTCGGAAATCTTTTTGCCTTTTGAAATGGTGGCTTCTTTTCTTAAATAATATTTATAAATAACTAAAAATTTCAGCATTTCCTGCCCATTTCCTCACTTGGTAAAGCTCTAAATAAAAAATACTTTTAATTCTTTTTTGTGTATGTGCTTCGTTTCTTTGTTTAAGAAAAATAGTGACATTGCTTAGGATTTTTGCATTGCAGGGCTGTTCTTAAAACTCTGAAATATGGATTATTTGGGAAAACAGACCTTGTATTCACTGAAAAATCAAAGCAAGTCCTTGCTAAGGAAAGTATTTCAGGCCTTGATTTGTTTGTCAGAATTACCCTAATGGGGTCTTGTTAGCCCATTTAACATGCTACTGATAATATTAAGATAATACTTAAAAATGTTTACATTGCAGTAATACCCCATTAAGGGCCTGATCTAAAGCCCATTGAAGTTAATAGGAACATTCAGTAGGAATTGAATGCTTTGATCTTTCAACTGTAGTTTTTGCAAGTAAAAAAAAAAAAAATCAAACATGAAAATTGTTCCAGTCAACAGGAACACGGCATTGCTGTGTCCTGCCCCACCCTTCAGGGCTCATAAAGTTATTGGATTTGGAGCCTCCTCAAACTGAAATAAAGATTTAGAATATCAGTTTGGAATGCGTGTTACAGCAACCAGCTGTGATGTGGGAAAAAAAGGAGTTGTTAAAAGGCTTTTGATGAGGACTTAAAATGAGGAAAAGCTTGGCTGGGTGGCTGAGAGAATTTGACTGACTTGAGGTGTAGAGTGCCCTGGCAAGATTTTAGACAACATTTTCTTATTGAAGGTGTTCTTCAAATAACGTAGAGCAGACGTCCTTTTCTTTTGAGGTCACTTGGAAGATGTGTAGAGGGGGATTTAGGGATGTGGCTTAGTAGGACTTGGCAGTGCTGGGGAATGGTTGGACTCGAGGATCTTGGAGGTCTTTCCCAACCTAAATAATGCTGTCATTCTACAACAAGCACAGGCGTCCTGTGATGTGCAGAATTACGTTGATATTCAGGGAATTTATAAGAAATACACAGTAAAGTTTGACTGAATTAACCCCTGGCTGCAGCCCAATAAATGTGGACAGATTGCAAATAACAATTTCAGTGCCTTCCCTGGGTATCTCCTTACTTTAAATATACTTTTGCAGAGTTCCAGTTTGCTGCCAACCTGTGTATTTTGCTTGCTGATGTTCATTGCAGAGCAAAGCAGGCGTCTTAAAACTGAAGCAGTGGAAGTTAGAGAGCTGCTCCCATTACACTGCATTGCTTGTGTCTTTATTCTTGTATTGATTATGTATTTATGTCTTGTTTCTCATCCAGTGTGGCGCTGAGCAGTTACAGAGAGCACAGGCTGGGACTTGTGGGAAGTCTCATTTAATAACCAAGGAAATTCTCTGTACTTATGAGAAGAGATGCAGTACCTGATTTTATTTTCCTGTTATTGCCTCTCTCAGCCCTGTGCAGCCAGACATCTTCTTTTTTTATGGAGCTGCATTTTTTCAGCCCATGACTTTTTATTAAATTGCAGTTAACAATATATTTCTGAGGATTACATCACCCTGAGAGGAGGAGTTTGGCTTAGGGTGGGGATCAGTCTGTACATGGAGCATCTGTCACGGAACAGTTCTGCTCAGACACCAGCAAAAAGATTTCGGGTCCCCCTGTGTTTTGGGGGTTTTCTCCTTATGTACTGTCTCAATCTATTAAGCTCTCCTCAGCAGCACTAGGATTATATTTGTTTCTCTAAATGGGTTAGCAGAACTCCGATGTTTCTTAGGAGTTGCATTTTTTCCACTCCTGCAGCCTCTGTTGTTGAATGGTCTGATGCTGAATTTATTAATCTATGCCGTTGCTTGCTCAGGTGTAATCTCTTGTTCAGCCACATTTATTCATCCACTGAAGGATGTGCACATTGGTCCATCATGGCACATTAAAGGTTTGTCTCCTCCTGCAACAGCTGTCATCTCTTTGACCCCTCAGTAAACTAACAGTCTTCCACATAATTTTGCTTTCATTCAAGTGTAATGCCATTACTGCAGAGGCAGACAGAATGCAATTCTCTGAAGATCTTGTCTCATTCCCTTCTCTTCCAGGGAGGTTAATGTGCTCAGATGATCCCTGCATTTTCTTTTTGCTCTCTTGCTGCAAGAAGCGAAAAAAAATAGAGTGTTCCTGGATAATCTGTTTGGACTGGCTTTTGGGGGATGGAGCAGACTGAGAACATGAACTCACCAGCTGGGTAGAAGCTCTCTTTACCACTTGTGTTTCAAATGCCTTCATCTGTTTCCTTAGCACTTTCTATTCCTACAACCTTTTACAAAAATGTTATACAGATGTTTTCCTGAAATGGAAATAACCGAGTCAAAACCTCTTTACCCAAAACAAACGAAGCCAGGTTTAAATATTAATGATGTGTGGGGATCACTGGAGTCTGAAGCTGAAGCAGTGTTCTGCCCACAGCTAGCTGTCATTTACAAGTGCTACCATTCCAGAAAACACCCAACCAACCATTCCCTCAGCTTGTGGGGAATGTCTGCAGTGTCAGAGCTGTGCAGCCTGTGGTCAGGAATTCCTGATTTTGGGAATGAGAGCTGGGAGGTCAGAAATGAGCCCGGGGACATCAATTCCAGCCCCAGCAGGAATCGTGTCCCTGAGAGCAGGTTCCCTGGATGAACCTACTGTCATTTGTCACATCTACTGACTTGGAGTTGCATTGATTGCCTTTACTGTAGGCACTGCTATTTTACCCTCTAATTAAGTTAAAAAATCAAACGAGCCAGTGATTTGTTGGGTGTAGGGGCTCGTTCTGCACTGCCACAGCTTCTCATCTTCTGGCTGAACTCTTGTGTGATTTGCCAGAGGCTTTCCTGGGTATCAAATGAGTGTGTGATATGATGCTTTTGATTTTTAATAATCTGATATTAACAGTGATATTTTGCATTTCCTTATCTGTTGTTAACACTCCTTTGCATTCAGCTGGTTTTGAACGTCTGATTTCTTACTACATCTCTCTATCTGATTTTATTTCAGATTCCTTTCAGAAGAGTTTTTATGCTGCTTTAGTTAGCAAAATGTAGCATTTTTCTCTTTAGTATTTCATAACTTCAGCTCTTAATAACACATGCTGCTCTCACTTACTCTTTCATCTTTTTGTGCATCTCCTTTCTGCTTCCATTTAAAATAACTTTAGCATCTCTTTAAGCCAGTTGCACCTTTTCCATCCCTTATTTTTCTCCTATCTTTCCTGATGGGGATTCAGTGGAATTACTGTATCATTTCTTCAAGAAACCTTTTTGCCCCATAATAAATCCTTCTTTAGTAAAAAAGAAAAAAAAAAAAAATTAAAAATCAACTTGTCTTGTGATGGCAGGTCTGAGCTTTGTATCTAAACTTGTGGGACCTTAGCATCCTTCCAAGCTCTGGTATTTACTGACTCCATGGCAAGGGTAGAATGGGTTTCTCACACCCCAGTGTCTGCAGAGGCTGGGAAAGGGCTGCTCTGCTCCCAGCTGAAATTATTTCTGCCAGGCAGGTGGGCACAGCGAGGTCCTCGTGTGCCACACGCCCCGAGTGCCATTGATCTGTCTCTGTAGAAGGTGACCAAGCAGGGCAAGGTACCGAGTTCTTACCACAAATGCTTTGTGTAATGAATTTCATTTATTCCAAGTCATGCTTGCAGGGGTCTCCCGCTCTTCCTCCACCCACTGCAGACCCCAGTTCAGTGTGAGCCAGGCCAAACGCAGTTTTGTTATCTGTTCTTTGTTTAATTTTGTAACGATTATCGTCCCTGCCCTTCCTAAAGCAAAGCATGGGATTTGTTATCTGCATGGGGATTACACTGATTGAGTTTTAAACGTGTCGCTGTTACATCTGGGTCAGAGTAATGATTAATATTGAAAGGGAGGTTTTGTAACCAGGCTGAAGCTCTAGCACATGTCCTGAAAAGGCTGCTGTGATTTTAGAGAGGCTGTGAAGGGCACAAGTGGATGTGTGGCAGAGCAGGTGGAATTTGGGCTTGATTACAGGCAAGTGGAATTTGTCACCCTGGTCGGGCTGATCAGCCTGGGCTTGTCACTGGCAGGAGCAGTGCTCTGGTGGGATGGAAGGCAGTGCTTGCAGTACTTAGACTGGAGAAAATCAGCTGTGCCAGAGGTTATTCCTGTCTCCCTCTGCTGAGAGGTCCCGAGGAGCTGGGCCATGTCTGTGTTGGTATCGCAGCACTGTTTTACTGCATGACCCCTGTGTTGGCCCCTCTCCACTTTACATAAACTGACCTGGGGTTGTCATTCTGACTCGAGTTTGTCTGGCTGCAGCCTTTGGGTCCATCCTGCCTCAGAGATGCCACCAGGATCAAGTGCTTTGACTCTGTGATGGGCAGGCAAGCGGGAGCATCCTGCAAAGAGCTGCTCTGGGCATCTCCTGGAGCTGCTCCCAAATCCCTTCACCCCACACCGAGGAGCCTTTGCTGCCTGCTGGGAGCTGCTGGTGGGAAGGACAAGTGTGAGAAAGTTGTTTACACAGCTACAGATCAGCAGAGCAGCATCCACGGGTCCAGCTATGCTTGTTGGGGAAACTACAAGTGGCCACTGCTCCTCTGGTGGCCCCAAACATCCTCCCAGGAGCACAGAGCCAGAGCTCAGTGCCTGCTGCAGCTCACCCTGGGTAAAGAATATCTTCACACCTTCCACTGAGCACTCAGGCTCTCAAAAACTAATTAAACACACTCAGCAGCACTTCAGAGGTTTCCAGGTAAGACAGGGAAGTGTCTGCTTTAATAGCAGGAAGCTCTGGTGTGAACCATCAGCCCTCGGTGCTCAAATCTCACTGCTGGGGCTTTTGGTTTGTTCCTCTGCCAATACCTGTGGTCTTAGGCAGTCTTAATTCTGGTAATTTTTACCTCCAAATAACTGAGTTTGCATTCTAAGTGTGTTCTTTTAATTTTATTAGGGACTAGAGAGTAATACATTTACGCAGTACTGAATAGGTTATGCAGTGGTTTTCTGCTTTTAATTAAATAATTAACAGCTCATGCTTGTGCACAGGTTGGAGATGTGACTTCATTGGGAAACTTCATCATTTGGCTTTCATCTTCAGCACTGAAGAAATGATTCTGCCTCATGGACTCCTCCATGGTCTGCCTCCTGGAGATAAAGTTCTAATTTTCATTTTTGCATTTTTATGTGAACTGGCAAATTGTTATTGTTTTAAACATCTCCTCTGTCCACATCACAGTAACACAGGGCTTCTTTCAATTTTTCTGCCTTATCTGCCACAGAAAATACCAGTTTTGCTTGTCAGCTGCAAATGACATCAGGATAAGAAATGCCTTTCCCTGCATTCCTGTTCCCTGAATACTGTAAGGGAATAACTCCAGACCTGCTTTAGCCACTTTTTTGCTACTCTGAAGGAGGTGAACAAAATCTCTTCTGGCTTGCTTTGATGTGTTCCTGAACATCCATTAAACTACAACCTCAGTGTTGCTGCATGGTGCTGGGATAGAAATAGATAATTTTTCTTATCTGTGCTGTCCTTCTGAGCCTGTTAATGTAGTCTAATCCCAGCGAGTAACCCCAGAGATTTATAGTCAGAAATGTTTGCAGCAATTTTCCAGAGCCTGTTTTATGCTGTGGTGACATCTTGGTGCTCACTCAGATCCTGCTGGGGTTGGAGTGGAGCACATTATATCCCTGATTCAGAAATGGTAGGTTTGAACTTCACAGGAGCAATTAATGTCAGTCCCAAATGCTGCATTCAGGATACTGAGTCTGAGGCACTTTAATTGTCAAACATGAAAATTCACCCACCTCTTCCTTCACATTGTGATGTGAATAGTTAATACAGTGAAATAGCTCTTCTTCCTCTGCATGAGCCAGGCAAATGTGCTCTGAAAATTACTTTTATTTCTGCCTCTTTTTCATCTTCAGTAGTAGAATTAAGTTTTAATTTCTCCTAAATTCCTCTGTAAATATTATTTTTGTTACAGTATGAATCTATCCTTGCACTTTATCCTCTCCACAGCTTACTTCAAGTGGATTATTGAATTCAGTTGTGTAGAAATAGTCACCTTCCTTCAGCTTCCCTCATATTTCTTTATTGTAATAAAGAGTTGAGGCATAACATACCTGGGGTTGAGAACCAGTAAACTGGAGAATTATTAAAATAAATACAAAAAATTGAAGTCCGTGCATATTTAACATGTACTGAACAGCAGCTGGAACTGGAAATCAAACCCAACTGATTTTTGGAAGAGAAAATGGCACGGGTGATTCTGGCAGGGTAAATAATGGGTTAAAGTTTGATCTCTTATTCCTGGCACATTATTTCACTGTTGTAGCTGATGGATGGGGAGATGATTTGTTTCATTGCACATACCACAAAATATTTCATATTGCTTTGCTCAGCCCAGGTAAGGCCACCCATTTTGATGAGAACACAGCTTTGGAAGGCTTGTGAGCCTTGGATTTTTCTGCTGACTCGCAGGCTGGAGGTGTGGAGAGCAGCTGGGGTGAGACATCTGTGGGCAGGACACTTCTCCATCTGCTCTGTCTGTTCTTTGTCACTGTCACATCTCTGCTGGCCCACGTGGCCCCAGTCAAAGGTGGGATCTGTGCCAGGTGCTCCACACCTTGAGAGATGAGGAAATGGCAGATCCTGGTTACCCAGACCTCTGGAATCCTTTCTGGTGATGAAATATTCTGTAATAAATGGGGCAGAATCTGTCCGTTTCTCTGTGGAAAGGTGGCATCTCTGGAAACATAAAAGGACTGAAATCAGTGGCAGGGGAAAAAAAAAAATCCCACTGTCATCAGCATGTTCCCAGTGCTTTGAAACGGAGCTATTGTAGGATGACTTTCATTGATTTATTTATTGAGGAAAGGCTTTTTGGGAACACTGCTGCATATTTAATAAATAAACAAACCTTCACATAATTAGAGCTAGGTCTGGCAGGGTTTTAGCCATCTGTTTAACTATTGAAATGTGAATAGCCTGGTGTTCTTCAGCACTAAACCTGCTTTGTGGTTATGAGGGCTGGTGCTTAGTAGACTGCCAGGATATTCTTAGGGCTTGTTTTGGGAACATGTTAGAGGAAAAAAAAAAATCTGTGTTGCATCTGAGAAGTCGACTGTAGGATAATTTCCTTGAGCAAACATCCTTGCCTCCTGAGATACTTCTCAAATTGCTTGAATTGCTTTGTTCAGCACTGTGTTTGCCTGGAGTTGAGTGGTAATTCCCAGATAATAAGAATTTGTGAAAGGCGTATTTTTGGAAATACCTATTGGAGAACATTGTCCTTTCAAAACATGCATTTCCCTAGTAACACTGTTAGGGTTTGGTTTTGTTTGGTTTTTTCCCAGTTCTTTCAGTGTGTTTTTGCCAGTGGAAAGCGTGGTTAAAGAAAAAAAAAATACTCCCTACTTATCAGATGTTGACTAAACTTTTATGCTATTAATATTCTTTTACTGCCTTTTTTTTTTTTTTTTAAATCTCTGGTCCCTTCCTTCAGTTCCACAGAGCCCACAAATCACCTTATCCATTTCTGTCCATCTTTCCCCTTGTTATTGCAACTCTTGTACCTCTTCCCATGCTGGCATCTCCTGTTCACCACACTCTGCTACACCTGTGCCGATTTATTTTTTAGCTTTTCCTATTTTTTTTTGTGTTCATATAACACAGACTTTTGAATTATTCTCCTTTAATTGGTTAAGTGCATTTAATTTTCTCCTGTTTCATATTTTCCTGCACCTCAAGTTGATTTGAGGGAAGGGAAAGAGTTTCAAAGATTTTTAAGGTGTTTTTGCTGCTCTTGGCTGGTTATTCACTGCACCTGGCTCCAGCAACCTGTTCATCCCAGCAGGACTCACCTGTGAGATATTCAGCTTTTCCTGGGTTGGAAACAACCTGCAGGGTCTGTTCTGCACTGAGATTTGCTGCATTTTATTGGCAATATTTCTGTGGGTGCACAAACATTCAGATGGGCTCTGCTGGTGGGACTGATGAAAGCAGAGATGGGAGCAATATTTCAAACTCCCAAGTTGTCAGAGTAGCATTTTTTGGGTGTAAAATGAGCCTTGAAGGATGGGAGGTGGTTTTGCTTGCCCTGTCGTGGAGCTTTCAGGGCGTAAAATGCAAGTTCAGCCTTGCGGCAGGGCAGGGCAGGATTCTGTAGAGGTTGGTGTGGAATTCTGTGATTTCCCTGTAGAGCCAGCCTGACCAAGTGAAAACCTGGAGATGCTTCCCCAGCAGCCTCTGGATCTCTCCTCCAGTGACAGATCCCCCCACCCTGCCTGCTTTGAGTAGTGTTCACTCCTGCGCTGTCCATATTTTGGTCCTCTCTCTCAGCCCAGCAGAAATTGATTGCAGAGATCATTTTTTGGTCTCATCCCTCGCTCCTACCTCAGTGCGATTTTTCCTGGCCCTGAGAAGGCAGCAGAAGGTTTTTCACTGGCTCACCTGCTGCCCTGGTGTGTGTTTTTCAAGGCAGTGTGTTGGGGTTAACAGGCTCTGTATCCCAAATATCCTGGTGGAAATTATTTATGTAAAGTGTGCGTTCAGTTTTGGGTACCTGTCTAAAGAAATTAAAAATCCATGCCGCAGCAATGCCTTGGTATAGCAAATTTTGGGGTGTAGGGTGGTGGGGGAGAAGGTTTGTTCATGCACACAGGTGAGTTAGGGGCTGGTGGTGAAGGTTGTTTAGTTTTGCTGTTTGTGGCTTCCTTTTTTTTTCTTTTTAAAGAAACAAATTGGTGTTACTCTGTTTTCTCCAGCAGTTCTCATTACCAACACAGGTATTACAACGTGCTGAGGCTGTTATTTGCCCTCAAGAGCTGAGAGAGTGGAATTTCCGATCTTTTTAATAATGTGACTTTTTCCAGGGAGAGTGGGCTGTGAATTAGTGCTTCATTATGGGCTGACATCAAACAGAGTCCCCACTTCAGAATTACCCACTCAAGAAAACAGCTTAGATTTGGTTGTCTGACTCATTTAGGCACTTGAACATCCTACCAATACAAAATTATACCTAAAGTGTATTTAACGAGTTCTGCTCCTTTGAATAACAGTGGGTCTGATGCAGCAATACAATACATATTTTCATGGCTATTAAGGGACAATTATGTTTGTAGAGCTTGTATCCTTGTTCTACAGTTTTCAAAACATGGTAGAATTGCTAATAAACATGTTGACAATAAAGGGCAGTTGATACAAGCGTGATGAGATGCTTGGACTTGGAGTTAGAAACCTGAATTAAAAAAAAAAGTCGGAAAACTGAATCCTCCTCCTCTCACTGTGTATTGCTTAATAAAAAAAAAAAATAGTATTTGGTGTAAGTTCAAGCAGTGCCTGCAAATCTTACAGAGTTCCTGTGTACAGAATTGGTGTCTGGGGGTGAAATATCACACAGGTTTCTTGACAAAATACGACATAACTCAGCATTGCCAAAAGCCAGCAGCTGTGTGTGTGGAGCAGCTTTGTCATCAGAAACGCTCTGAATTTTTCATAGGGTGATGTTCTGTGTCTGTTCAAAGCATGGCTGTGGTGTTTGATGTGATCTTGCCCCATCCCTTCTTGATTACACGAGGTGACAAAACAGAAACATCTGGGAGGTGCTGGCAGTGAGTGTGGTCAGCAGGCTCTGCTGATGAGTTCTGATTTATTCTTTTATAAAAATGCCACTGTTTGCAGTCTCGTTTGCCTTGCCGAGATGCCCCAGGTCGTGTTTTGCCCTCGTGAATCCACAAATCCTTGTCTTTTAATTGTCCTGAGCATCACAGGGGTGTTCAAATGCAGCTGTTGCAGGTTTGATACTCACATTACCGTCACTCCACACTTTGGAATCTTTCTCAGCAACTTTGTCGTAGTGCTTGAGACTGAAAACGTGGCTTATTCAACAAAAGGAGAGAACCCAGTGGAATATGCAGTTTTCACTGCCCTTTTTGCATGGGCTGGAACTCATTTTTTTGTTCACACTTTGGGCAGAATCAAAGACTTTTCAGCAAAGCTGAATTGTGGATTTTTTTGTTGTTGTTTTTTTCTGTTTTATTGCAGTGGCGTGTGCATTTCAGTTGATACAACTTTATGGACTTGGTACTAAAGCAATGAGGCAAATGCATGTATTAGCAGGGGAAAGGAGAAGAAAATGCTGTTTCAGGAGTCAGAAAGCCTCAGTTGCTAATTTTAAACTTCCTTCTATATGGCAAACTATAAATGGGAAATAAAAGCATTTAATTTGCAAATTACAGTTCTAGCTGGTTTTATGTTGAATTTCTTTTTCGCCTTGTAGTCAGAATTTTTGTAATACTTTTACCAAAGTATTTTCGGTGGCATGATTAGAGTCTTTGCATGGTAGGGTTAAGTAGGTAAATTGTTAATTTTTTTTCTATGAATGGTTGCATTTCAGATGAAAGGAGATTAGAAGCAAGGTATAATAAATGCAAGGATGAAGTGAAAAGATTAAGGCAAGAGAAGCTAATGGAACCACTTTATTTTGGTGACCAGGTTGAGAAAGTTTTAAAAAACTGCTGATGAATGAACCAGTCCTTAGTCCAGCAGGTAAAATGCAGAAATATTCTTGTGTTTCTGGCCTTTTCTTTCCCTGAACAATGAGGTATTGTCATCCCATGGCTGCTGAAAAGCGAGTCCTGTCTCCTCAAAACCATCTTCTGTCCTGATCTCTGTTCTTTGTTTGCAGTTATATTTTATCTGCTGACACTTTTCAGCAGGGTAAGAGCCTCTGATTTCAGGGATACAGCTCAATCTATAAAAATAAACAAGCTTTGCCATTATTAGTCCACCTTTTAAGGTATTTTATTTACCCTGAGGACTTAATATCCCTTCCCAATGAGTTCATGTCGTAATAAGTTTTGTTAGGAGATACAGCTCTCCTCCCTGCTGTTATTGTGCTTGGGATAGCAGCTTTATTAAAAAAATCAAACAAAAACCTAACAAAGGAGCTCAAGGATAAACAATCACTCTTGATACACTTCCAAACATGCCTGGATTTGACCTTCAGTCCTCTGAATCTGCTGCAGAAACACCTGAAAATTAGAGCAGCATCATGTTCAGCAGCAGCCTGTGCTGTCCAAGGTCAGGGACTGGGACTTCTCTGTGTAAAGCCAATAAAGAGCCCTGCCCCTGTTCTGCGTGTTGGCTTTTCATTATGGCCAAAGCCATGCCAGACCAGAGAATACAGAAGTGTGGAGAGAAATGAAGTGATGGTATTTTGGCAGCTGTGTGGTGAGTTTGGTAGTTGAGCTCCTCTGGAAGTTGGGGTGGGGAGCTTCCTGCTAATTGGTGGGAAATTATTCTTTTCTTGTAGTATGGCTCATATTCTGAATTTTTGGATGGGTAGGCATTGCTTCTTGTTTCCCCAAAAACTGGTTTTCTGTGGCAACAGTCTTCACCTGCCATCAGTGGTTAATAATTCCAATTTTTACAACATTGCAGCATCTCAAAGTGCAGAGCTGTGGTGGGTCCTGTCTGGGTCCCTCTGGGATGATTGCCTTCCCAATCCTCCAGCATGTCCCAAATCCCTTCCCAAGCTGCTCCCAGCCCAATCCCATCCTGCCCATATGATTTTTTTTTTGCACAGCACAAGGACAAGGAGGGTTCTGAAGGTTTGTAGTTCGCAATAAATGAACACATGGGATTAAAAACTCATTTCAGTTATGGAAATGGTATTATTTAAGATTTATGACTTGTGATGGTTGTGATGTAAGAGGGCAAAATGTGGTCTAAATTAATTTTTTTTATGTAAAATACTAATTCTTTTGGTGTGGTTCGTCTTGATACAGAGCAGTGTGTGTTCTCTGAGGTGCTGTCAGCTCCTGGGTTTTCCTTCCATGGCTCTGGGGAATGGTGTTGGGGCAGCTGATCAATGTATAATGTTATGGAGGAAATTGCAACGTGCTTGAAACAATAATTAAGGCTGTTCTGTTTCGATCCCTGAGTGAAATCACTTTGCTGGGATTGTATGTGACTTCTACATCATGCCCAGCAGAAGGATCTGAGTTTATTCTGAGGATACCTGTGTGGAAATTCACTTGGGAAGTTGAAAACAGCCCTTCTGAGAAACATTTCTGTGAACTTTATGGGCACTAACAAAGGATTGTACGACTCTCTTACTGCAGCATTTTTTAAAGAAAGTATTGAAATTCTAATCGCTCTTATTCAGTGTTCTCACTGTAACAGCTGTTGCTTTGCAGTAATAAAAAACACTCTATTTTGGGGAATTAGCTACTGTTGGTCAACTCACTGCTTCTATTATGCTTGGTTATAAAGACAGCCTTATTTAAAGACTGTGTTAGTTTAGTATCCTATAGAAGGTTATAAACAATTTTTTTTAAATTGTCCTCTGTTATGGAAAAATACATGGTTTATTTATGGAAAAACCTTTGTCAGTGTAGGACTTTGATCTTGGTTTGTGTTACATGTTGTCTTTATCTTAGTTTAAGGGTATAATGAGGCCCAACTTTCTTGGGTCTTGACTCACCAGGTAGAGGGAAAGCCAATGTAAATCTATGACAAAATACTTACATTTATAGAAGCTGAAGCATTTGCTTCCCCCCAAGAAGTGCTGGACAATACCAAGCATGATTTTTGGGGTGTCCTGTGCAAGGCCAGGAGATGGACTCAATAATCCTTGTGGATCCCTTTTACTCAGGGTGTCCTGCGATCCTTACACAGCCTAAAGTAATCCCAGACACCCGAGAGCAGTCAGAGCAGAGCACTGGGTCAGCAAAGCTCTGGCTTAGTGATGCTCCAGGGATTCTCCCGCAGGAATGTGGTCCAGGAGGTTCCTTTCTCTTGGGAAAGATCCGTATCTGTTTTCTGGAAAGCTGTTATTAATGTTATTTTTCATTGGACAGGGGAGCTCAATAGGATCATGATGCTGTGTTCATCACAGCCTTCATTTGCAAAGAAACAGTGGCTTGAGGACCTATTTTTAAGTCGTTGGCTCCGTTTTGGTTATCAAAGTCAGGCTAGCAGAAGCCAGGCATAAGAACAAAATTAGCCACGGGATCTGTTCAGTTATCTCACCACAGATTAATTCCCTTCATCCCTAATTCTGTCACCCTCCCTCGTGCCGAGCAGCCTCTTCTCCTGCAACTGCTGCCCCGAATCTGCTGGGCTCAGCTGCACACCAAGAGACAGCAGGTCAGGATTTCAGAGTGTCTCTCGGGTTTCTCCTGACATCCTGCTCCCTTCTGTTTTTCCCTGGCAGATGTGGAGAGCTCCAGGACGAAGATGAGGAGCGCGGTGTCGGTGCGGGAGGGCCAGGGGGTCGTGCTGCTCTGTGGGACCCCACCCCAGGCAGGAGGTAAGGGGGACCCTGGGGGGGTTATGGGGCTGGGCAGCGTCCTGGGAAATGCTACAAATCAGAATTATAACAAAATATGGCTTCTGAAGTAAGTGGAGGGAGAAAGAAACCAAAAACAAAGGAGGGAGGAGGGAAGTATTTAGGAGGATTTACTTTTATCTTGAAATGCCTTTCTGGTCCCTAGTAATTTCTGTGCACTTAATGTGTCTGATTTTTATGGGATTTCCTGTAATTAAGGGGGCATCTTCTGGAGTTACATTCTGCCCAATTTCACAATTGCTGAGCCTCGATGCATCCAGTTTTCCCTGTGAGCAGAGGGTTGCAGAGATGGTTGTCTTTGACAATGCTGGTGCCTGCCTGTGTTCTTGCAATCAAGACATTCTCCAGTGGGATGGAATGATGCTGTGTAATTTAAGCCACTGCTGCACTGAGGGGGTGAGAAAATTGGTATATGGATTCTTGGTGCACCAAAAGTTGCAAGTACATTTCATCCCTCACTCTGCATCTTCAGTCTTTGACTAATTGCTCTTGGGCCTCAAGTAATATCTGAAAGGAGCTGGTTTTATTGTTTTTAATTGATACGGAGTGTCATTATTGAAGGGCTGTGATGTTAAACATTATACTTGATTGCAAAGACAAGGTAATAGCAGCTAGACATTATATTCAATAATATAGGCATTGTGGCCTCATAAATTTGGCAGAGTCCAAGCAGACACAGCCATAAAGTGGCAATTTTACAACTGTCTGAGCTTGCAGAATTTTTTCCCCTCTAAACTGATACATACTCTTAAATCATCTTTATAGCCTTGCAACAGCTTTGTCTTTCAGCAGCTGAGAAAACGGGGCATTCTCCTAGCTAGCCATTAGAATTAGAACGATCACATTTTCCTTCTCGATGCAGTGCAAAGTCTGAACTGCCCCAGCTGTTCCTACAGCTGTGTCCTGTGTGTGGGTTTACACCCAGAGGTGATGGCCAAGCTGAGGCAGCGCTGCTGGCAAGGTTTGGGTGTGAGGTGTGGAGCAGGAGGTGATGCCAGACATGCTCTGGTGCTGGGAACAGTGGTTGGAAGAGGTGAGAATTCCTCTCGAAGTCAGCAGATGGGAGATGATTGACACCCCCACACTAATTGTGGTGCAAAAAACTCATGCAAAAAACAGAACTGAGTGCTCCCAGAATTACCAGATGGGATTGAGAACTGGTACCAGAATTATTTCAAATCCTTGAATCTGTCTGAGAGTTGGAGGATTAACTGTTCGGGTTTTTGGGAGACATGGAGCAAGGTGGGGAAAAAAAAACCCCTTCTCCTTTCTTCAGTGAAATAAAGTTGTAGCGAGGTGACATCAAACATTCAGTGCCCCTGACAGGGTGGGATGCAGGGCAGGAAGTCTGGGATTGAACGTCCAGCTAGGAAGCAGAAGTGATTTGCTGGGAAGAAAGAGCAGGAATGGTTTAGGACCAGCTGATCTGGCCTGAGGGATGTTCAGCCCTTTCCAGGTCAGTGCTCTGACTTTTTTTTTTTTTCCTTACTATCAGTCTGTATTTATTGCACTGAGTTATTAAATAATTCCAGACCATACCTATTCTAAAAACCTTCTCCACCAGCTTGTTTCCTCTCCCCCTGTAGCCCCCAAAATACTCTGCTTTTGTTTTCTGGCACGTTGTGCAGTTTCTAAGATCTTGCTAACTTAATTGCACTTATTTCTTGCATTCTCTGTAAAGAGTTTGCAAGAAGAGACTTGATTAAATAGTGATTATTCCTCCATGTACAGCATCCCAGTTACAATAGAAACCAATGTTCATCCTCAAAGAAATGCCAGCTCATAGTATGGAAAAAGAAAATTGCTTCCCTTCTACAAGTTATCACATTGTTTTCCTTGCTTATCTTAGGCACAGATATTTACATAAGTCATATGAATGTCCCTTTTCAACAGGAAGCAAATTATTCCTGCAGTTAGCAGTGGTTTTGTCCTTTTGAGTGTGCAGTTCCAGCTCCACTGGGGTGTGGATCCAGCATTGAGCCAACAGTGAAGCTCCATTTACAAATCACAGACCACTCCATTATTTTCTTTAGAGTTACCACATTTCCCCTTTCTGGAAGTTAAATAAAATTCCCTTTTTTAGCAGTCTTGTTTGGGATTTACTGAGTGGAAGATTTGGTAAATGACTGGCTTTGAGTGTGAAGGCTTCTCCCGCCAAGTATTTTTCTGGTCCAGGCTGGTTTTATGTTAAATACTCTAAGTTGCATCATAATTGAGCAGTGTTACTTGGATAATTAAGGTGGTCATCTGTCATCATTCTACATGGTCATACTTCTGGATCTTTGAATTCTGTTGAAGAGAACCAATTAAAAATACCCCTTTTTTGTCACCAAAAATCAGTAAATCATCTCACCCACATTCTCAAAAGGTAAAATAACATCAAAAATGGATTTGTGTAGCTCTCCTTCTACTTTTCCAGTTGTTACAACATTTAAATTGCACTGGAATCTCTACAGCTATTTTGACTTTCTAGTGTGTCACTGTTCTGTCTTTAATGCTTTTAAGGGGTTGTCGATCCAACAAACATCTCAATATCCCAAACTTAATGTTGGACACAGTTAATGTGCAGCTGGTTAACAAACATTCATGTGATGCTAATTTTTGCCCATTCTGCCAAGAATGGGGAAAGCTAGACATACGGAGATCTAAAAATGATTTTTCTCTGCTATTGATTTTGTTCCAGAATTGGTATCTAACGAGTGACAAAGCTCTCAGTAAAGCAAATCTGAGTTCCTGCAGGGTTTTACCTCCTGTTACTACTGTACTGTATTGTGATTATTGTGTAGCTTGTCTTCAGCTGTTATTGCTGTTCCTATATACTCTGATTTATATTTGTTTAGTACAGTCAGTTTTCCTCATCTGACATTGATTTTGGATTTATGAGGTATTTCTGCTCTTCGAGAGAGGAGGAGGCAATGAGGCACAGTGCTTTTGTGTTGTCTGGGGTGGTTTAAAGCTGCTTTACACACAGAGAAAAAGATGATTTTTAATGGTAGAAGTGAAGATTTGCTCGATGGTTATTTGAACATTTCAACAAATTTTAGTGTGCCTGGAAAAACTCAACATTAGTTTTACATTGGTGTACTTCCTGCTGCATTATTCCCATGGGGAATGGGACCATAATCCAGGAGAACTTCAATAAATAACAAGAATTTTGTGGAGCTGATGAGCTGCTGCTTGGAAATTGCCAGGAAGTTCTGCTTTATTCCCAATCAGCCTTGTGTGCTCTGTGTTCCTATTTCATGCTGTATGGCAGGGATGTTCCTACATGGATAAAGCAGCAAGGATTTGTCCTCCCTCTTCATATAACTCCCTGATAAATGTAGGTTTAATCCATAAATGAGGCTGGATTTGAAGGGCAGGGATCAATTCAGCTCACAGCATATTGTGTCAGAGTTGTGACATGCTGATAGGAAATAATATTAGATCGTGGAAAAATAGATCCCAATTTATTGCTGAGTGTTTGCTATGACAAATCCTTCACTGAATAATGTCATGTCTGTTCCAAATGAGTGTTTAGACTTGCAAATTCTGCTCGTCTCTTGTATTGCCATTTGGAGACCTGCAAGTTCTAGCAGGGCTCTGCTGGCATGGAAAGAGTCTCAAATGCCAGAAATATTTGGATGCTTTGATTGATTCTCTTCTGCAACTCTTGAATAGCAACGCGCTGTTTTTCAGGGAACTGTAAGTTGAATTAATTTCACGTATTTGGCTTTGGAAACATTCTGTACCTTTAAAGCAAAGCAAAGTTAAACAGGTGTGACTCCAGAATATGATTTCTTTCCTACTTCACATCAGTGTTCTGTGGAAAGGCTTGGGTTGGAAGAGACCTTAAGGCTCTAATCCCACCCCATCCATGTCAGGGGCACCTCCCACTGTCCCAGGTGCTCCAGCCCCAGTGTCCAACCTGGCCTTGGGCACTGCCAGGGATCCAGGGGCAGTCCCAGCTGCTCTGGGAATTCCTGCCTGTGCCAGGGCCTGCCCATCCTCCCAGAGAAGAATTTCTTCCTGATATCCCATCTAAACTCTCCTTTCACCATCCTGGTTTTGCACATTTGCTTTCTGCTTTCATTGCAGGTTGTGGATGACACACGTCTGGGCACCAGCAATAAATCACACTTGGAAAGCTTCTTGCACAAAAATGTATTTTAAGGAGAGTGGTACCTTGAATATTGTAAGGGCATTCTCCTTAAAAACAGCTCCATAGCGTCCCTGTGCTGTTTCAATCTGCCAAACAGAAATGGCGTTTTTATTTAAAAACATCTTTTTCAATTGTCCTGCTGGTGTCGTCATCATCATCTGCACAAATTTCAGCTGACAGTTTGAAATCAAATGGTACCTGAGAGACACCTCTGTTTGTCCATATGAAGGGAAATAATACATGGCCTCAGCTGGATCTTCCAGTGATTTCTGTCTGCCAGAGCATTATTTTCACCACCAGGACTGAACCAATGCTGCAGAGACACTCTGCCATGCACTTTGCCAAACGCAGCCTTCCTGAAGCACTTCTTTCTTTTGATAAACCTGTGTTTATGTGGCTGAGGTAATCCAGGCTGAAATTAATGTATCTTATTTATGTATTTGTGCGCCATCTTCAGTTGCTTTATAGTGCACGTTTTTAAGCTGACGCAGAGGTGGATAAATTACCTAAGAAGCTTTTAGCAGTTTCTTGCCCCCAAATCTTACAGAACTCTAACTCCACATTCCATTGTGGAGTATCTCTTGGAAAAAATGGGGGGATGGAGAGAAAAAGGGAGAAGTAGATTAGGAAGAACCAAATTGCAAGAAAAAAAAAAACCAAAAACTCAAGTTGAACCTTTTCACTTACCCAGTCCCAGGTATCTGTTATGCCTTGGGGAAAAGAGGAGAAAATTTAGAGACAATAACTGCAATTGGCTCTCCACCAAGTTTATTTTTATCCCTAAATTGTGACTGTGGGGTATTTCTCCTCCAGCTCTCTATTATCTTCTCTACAAAATATTTGGGTTTTTCTTTGGAAACAGGATAATTGATTAGGAAGAGGGAGGTGGCTGCAGTCCCAGCTGATCCCAGCACTCGGAACAAGAGTGCTGAAAGGAATTTTTGTTCTTCACAGGGGTTTTATCAAGTACCTTCTCCTGAAAGAGTGCAAGAGTACCAAATGAAAGTGTCGCTAATTACTGCTCCCACATATAAATATTGGTGCTTTACTTTGAAAATTGACTCCTGGGTATTTCCATTAGCTTTCCTTGGTTTATGTCCCTAATATTTAACATTCACAAGAAATCAGATTTATTTTAGTTCAGCAATAAACTAAACTATCGCCTTTTTTATCCTCAAAATTATTATAGGCAGGAAGCAATTTAAAATCCTTCCAGCTATTGAAAAAGCACAACAGAGTTCTGGAAATGCTCTCAGCAATTAAATGTAAAGTTGTAGGGAGGTGATTAAAAGAACAATTTGTCACTTGAAATGGATATGGCTAATGGGGATGTATTTACATATTGCTTCCTAAAGCACTTTCTTCCTTTTCTGCTGCTTCCAGAGCAGGAGCAGTGTGCTCAGGCTCTTGGAATGACACAGCGAGTCTGGAGCAATGAGTGCAGAAATGCGATGGAGAGGAACCAACCCATCCCTTGCACAGCTCCAGGGGAAGCAAAATGGGGATTGTTATTCAGCCCTGGAGCCCAAGGGCAGCAGAGCTGTTCTGTCAGGCTCTCAGTAACATCTGGGCTTCCTTGGGAGCACCGGGGGATGTTGGACCTGCCAGCTGAGGAACGCTTTGGGATGGCAAGGGCTGGGAGCTGCTCCTGGCTGGTGGTCCCTTCTCCAGGGAATGGGCTCCCTGCAGCTGGACTTAGCAGGAGGGGTTTGGTGGTAATAAAGAAATCAGCTGCAGCATCTGTGTCCCAAGGATGAGCTTAGAAATGTTGGTGCTTTAATTACAATGGCGAGCGTTGCTTGTGATGCTTTGAATGATTTAGGGAAGCTCCAGGAATTAAAGTGTAGGGAGCAAGGGGCCTTTAGTGGCTGTTTAGTGACATCCCAGTGTGACAGATCTTTGTGTGCATTACCTCTTGGCCAGTTCTGTGGCTGTGAGGACAGCAGAAAAAAATACAGTTCAGTATTTTTGAAGATTTACATCTGTTTTAACATCAAACTGAAGTTCATTCCAAAATTTAAAAAAAAAACAAAACAAACAACAAAATAGTGGACTCTTACCCTATTTCATTTAAAAATGAAAATCAGGTTTTAGCCTGAAGTAGGAACCTTGCAACTTCAGCTGAAACATTTCAATATTCTCATTAAATGAGTAGATTGGAATTGCAGGATACTGTGTGTGTGTCTCACTGCTCCCACTGTTCTGGGCTGTTCCATGCACACAAGGTACATGCCTGATGACCTGCACAGCAGGCTGAAAATTGATCTGGTATGTTTTAGCTATTAAATAATTCACCTTTTATGCCAAAACAATTAATGTTACACATTAGTTTCAAATCAGAGTGTTGCCATTATACTTTGGAATAAAATGAATTTCTGGGGATTCTTCGCTTTTTGTAGCTGGGCTTGCATTCCCATCATGCAGTTTACATTTTGTATAAGCAAAAATTCGGCCAAAAGAGTTCTTCTGCAGAGTTGAGGTGAAATTTCAGATGTTAGGAAAACACTGCACCTATTTTGAGCAGATCTCACTGTCTCACATCGCTCCTGGAGGCCACAATTCAATCCCCGTAGAGGTTTTGTAATTGCCATTATTTTTATATGGAGAGCATGAACAAAAAGTAAATACCAGCCCAGTTTGTTCTCTGAAGTGTGACTGCAGACTAAAGACTTTTTCATTATCAGTGATAGAACTACTTGAATGCCAAGATCCCAGGATCCCCCTTGGAAATGCAGTCTGAGCGTTGGTTTGCTTTGTTTTTCCCCACTGGACATACCTAGGACAATTTTTAATTTCTGGGCATTGAATGTATACAAAAATACATCCTAAACCCTTGAAATTATGTACAGTTTATCTCAGATAATACTCTAAACTGCTTTTCCATTGCCAAAATGCTGCCACTTCTGACAGTGGCACCTCGTGACATTTTAAACTCCAGTTTACACGTATGTTATGGGAGCACATAAACACCTTGTCCTACGCCTCCAGAGCAGAAGATTTTTATTTGGAAAGCAACCTTTAACGTTTGCCAGAAGGAACGAGGGAGTTGTTGCTTGTTTTATGGCACAGAGAAAGTGCCACCAGGAGCAGCTGCTGGTGGGGGCTTGCCCAGGGGAGGATGCTCAAGGCGGTGAGCTAAGTGCAGGAAAATTGACCCAAGTAAGAAAAGAAAAGTACTAAGGACGAGTGTGAAGGTGATTTATGTAAAATAAAACAAATTATCCCCTTGGGAGCACTCATTCCAGTAACCAGTCCCACAGCAGTGTAATCCAAGGATTTGCCTGCAGGGACAGTTTGCACCCCAGAGCATCCTCTGGGACCTTCATGCACCTTAACCCCATTAATTAATTTCCTACTTTTAGGTTAATTTGTTTGCACTTTCCCAGAGGTCCCTGTGCAGACAGCCAGAGGTGCAGCAGTGGTAGAAAATGAACATTTTTGTGGGCGATTGTCCCACAAAAAGCTGAATTCTGTGTGAGCTCTCAGAGCTCCTCCCTCTCTCCTGAGTGATGCTCCTGCACAAACAAGAGACTTTGCTCCCTTCTCTGCCATTTCATCACACTTGGAGCTGAAATTGGGCCAAATGATGAACTAATTGCTTTCTGCCTTAATTAGGGAGTCTGTTATTATCCTCTCAAAATCAGTGTTACTTTTCCATTATTTTTAACTTAAGATGGATCATTCAGAATAGCTGTTTGCTGCAGATTTCCGTGTTTTTAATTGCAGTTTCTGACATTGCTAAATTCTGTCTGATTACTTTCTTGGAAACAGTTTTCCAGGTGCCATTCTGTGGGATAGGCAGAGAGCCATTTGGAGACGAAATTCTAGGGTATTTCAGCTTCTCCTTGTGTCTCTACTACAGAATATTGTAAAACCAGTACTGGAGAAGTACATGAAATAATTGGGATTTGGTTGTCAGTGATTGACATGAAACTATGTATTTTGATGGTTGTTTTTTTCTGTTCATTTGGGTTTTTTGTTTGTTTGGTTGGTTGGTTTTTTTTTAACCTTTTATTGTTCAGTCTGCTCCATGCTCTCCAAAATCAGGAACTTTCATTTATTACCAGTTTTATTTGTGGAAACACCCACTTGGCTAATTCAAATCCAGTCAGTTTGGAACGTATTAAATCTGTTTCAGAAGAATGTTGTTCACATCACTTACTTGTGGCTATTTTAGAAGTTTCCTTTAGGTGTGAATTATGGGGCTCCAGGTAAATATTAAGTAGCTGTAAAGCAGTGATGGCCCAGAAGACAAGGAGCAAGAGCTGACATTATTTATGGCAATAGTGGATAAAATGAACTTTTTGAATTGTCCTCCTTTTGATCATATGTCTGTCTGCCTTCCCCCCCCAACTTCTGTTTGTCCAACTTTCTGAATTTAATTACAGTTTGAGATTTCCACCACTGCTGTTGTCACTTAAATTCTGCTTACAAGAAGTAAAATCACCCTGGTTCTGTAAATGATCTCCTAGTGAAGTGTTTCAGTCTCGCTTGGAAGAAATGTGTAATTTCTTTAAATTCTAGACTTCTAAAATTTTTAACATAATTTAAAGCCACATTTTCAAAAGGATGTGTATAAACTTAAGGCTTGACTGCAAACACAGTTAAAAACCAATAAATGAGTGTATTTTACCCCATTACGTTCCTTTATCAACAGTAATTTGGGGTTTTGTAAGGTTCATAAATAGCAGGAAATGACCCTGGTAAACCTCAAAGGCTGTGGTGATTTAATTGTTGAATTTCACAAAGAATTCAGGTTTAAAAATGACAGGTAATTTTATAAGCATTTTTTAATTGAGCACTTAGGTGCACAAAAGGCCTGGAACAGTGTGAACATGCTGAGTGTGTTGGAGACTGCACAGTAAATAATAATCAAATAATGCAAAATAAAGAGAAGCCGCCAACCAAGATGTAGTAAGCAAATAAAAATTGAGTAATAACTGTAATTTCCAATACCTTATCCATGTATGGTCGCCAAATAAGGAAAAAAATGCTTTGGAAAGCGAAGGTTTCGAACTGAGAGGAAGCCCAGGAGAGACATATTGCTTCCATTTATAACAGAAAATCAACTGAAAACTTGTAATTGACAGAAAGGGAGTGAGTTTGTGTCCCTGGAGGTGCCTGAAGATCAGCAACAGGCAAATTGTGTAAACATAATAAATCACACCACAAGTTGTTTATTATGATATTCCTTTTATTATTTTGGAAAATAAGAATATAATTTCGTAAAGGACAGTAAATATAAAATGAGGTGGTGGTGGTGGTGGTGGTGGGGCATGGGGATAGAAATATTCTGGAGTTTTTTAAGAGAGTCAGTGAAAATATGTGTTGAATGGGGAATTAAGTTTTCAGGAGAGTTTATTCCTGGGCTGTTGAAGGACCCAATTAAATTGGAATCCACTTTGCATGGCTGCCATAATCCCATGGCTGATTGCAGTGGGTTTACTCTGGATTTAACCCAGTACCATAGGAATGAAACGAAGCTGCTTGTTTTCCTGCTGTACCTCCAGATCTCTCCACCCTCTCACACTCTTCTGGACATCTTTTCTTTTTATTTTCTTCTTTTTTTTTAATTTTATTTAAGCATGAATTAATATTTTGAGCAAGGATACACAAGTGGTTCAGTAACTACCAGAACCAGTAAAGCCTGGTGTCACCCACTGCTGCCTTGTGGGAGTCTGAGTTTGGTGTAGAGCTAAAAATGTGGTTTTTTTGGTCCCTAACTTGGTGTGCAGCCCCTCCCTCAGCCCTGTGATCTCCACCCAGCTCTTCTCTATTTCCTGCCTTTCCCATTTAGAAAGACCACGCATTCCTTTCTCCCTAAGACCATGTAGTCCCCTTCAAACTCCTCAGATGTACTCTCTTTTTTCTTTTTTTTTTTTTAAATAATTTAATGCTTCTCACTGCAGTAATTCCCCCATTGTTCCCTGACAAATCCTTGCTTCCTTCCTTTCCATAAATGAATTGCACCTCTCGAGTTTTGGAGGAAGGAATTATGGTGAAAACCATTTTTGCTCCTGAGGAGATGCTGCAGGTCCACAGGGGTGATGATCTCACAGGTCTTTTCCTCCTTATGGTTCTGGTTTTTGGCAATAAATGTTTCTAAATATGACAGAAGTTTAACTCCTGGGCCTGTTAATGGTTGGGATACGCCGCTGCTGCAGAATTTTTGTGATGGAAGAGGTTTAAATATTGATAGAAGAAAATTAAATGCAGTTTAATGATCAGCCGTTTCATTTGATGACTTTTTTTTTTTTTTGCATTAGGCAGCCCATAAATATCTTAATAATTTCATTTATTGAGTGTTTTTTTTTTTTTTTTTCACCTGCACAGTCTTAACTTGTGTTAAATTGTCCTGTTGGCTTTGGCAGCCTGGGGAGGCGTTGAGGGTTCAGGATGTGTCACCTTTTCATTTCATGATGGACCCAAATTTGTGCACCTTCAAATTAAACCTGTGCAGGAAGGGCTGAACTCCATTTCGTGGGGGCAGTGCCAGTGCTGCAGACACTGCAACACCAAGAGAGGTCAATCAAGCTGTAATCATTGCTAATTAGCACTTCCAGAAGCTGTAATCTTTCTGTAAGTGGCACGTGGGTGAAAAATTATTCCTTGCCTGGAACACCATTAAAATTTTATTTTCCTTTGATCCTGTAGGATGTGGATGAGGCAGACACGTGGCCTCACACAGGAAGGGGCTTTTGCCAATTAAAATTGGGCACACAAACCTTGGAGTGATGGTCAGAAAACAAAACAAATTCAGTGGATTTTTTTTTTTTTGCCAAATCTCTTAGTTTATCTTTCAAGGAGTGGGTTTTGGTTTCTTTTCTTTCCTTTCAAATAATCATAATGAATGGTAGTGAGGGCTACTTTGCCCCATCATACAGAATTTTTTGTAATGGAGTTTTTATGGAGTTTTGTATGAAAAATTAGTTTTGCGGTGTGATGAGCCTTACTGGGAATTTAGGCTTCTTCTGACATTCTTATCACGTGGATATTCCTGTACTGTTTCTACCTGTTAATTATCTGGCTGAGGAGTTAAGCAGCTCCTGAATGAATAATCTTTCCATTTTACCAAAGTTTGCTGTCGTTTTTAATGTCTGCTCCTATTTCTGTGCATATTAAATTTAGGAACAAAAGAAAAAAAAAAGAGATTTAAAGAAACCCCCTAACATTCTGGATTTCTTTTGCCTTTTTTTCTTCTGCTGGAGGAGGAAAAAAGGAGGGGGAGTTTGCTAATTTCTGGTACTTTTTAAAATCTGGTTTTCTCGGTCGTTGGCTCTGTTTGTTACACAGTAAATACACTGAAGTATTGTAAACGCTGTAAATATTGTAAGTGCTGTCAAATACAGTAATAAAGTGGCCTTTGAAGGGGGAAAGAAGTGGGGAAATCCTGTGGAACAACTTCTCTTGTGTGTTTTTCCCCCACCCAGACTTGTCGTTCGCCTGGATCTTCAACGAGTACCCCTCGTTTGTGCAGGAGGACAGCCGGCGCTTCGTGTCCCAGGAGACAGGGCACCTGTACATAGCCAAGGTGGAGCCATCAGATGTGGGCAACTACAGCTGTGTGGTGACCAGCAGGGCCAGCAGCAGCCCCGTGCTGGGCTCGCCCACGCCGCTGGTGCTGCGCACGGACGGTACGGCTGCCCCACGGGCACACCTGGGCCATGGTTCCCAGCATCGCTCACCGATTTTGGGCTCTTGCACCATAAATTCTCCTGTGTTGTCTCGTGTTCTGGTGCAGAGCTGAAAATGGGGTTTGTTTTTGGTTCCGACCTTGGTGTGCAGCCCCTCCCTCAGCCCTGTGGTCGCTGTCTCCACCCAGCTCTTCTGTACAAAGAGTTCTCCTCTGTTCTCTGCCTTTCCCATTTACAAAGACCACACATTCCTTGCTCCCTATGTAGTCTCCTTCAAACTCCTCAGGTGTACTCTCTTTTTTCTTTTTCTTTTTTTAATAGTTTAATACATCATTAAATTAAAGTTCAAAGCTAGTATTATCTTTCTACAAAGATAAACTCTGTTACATCCTAACTCTGTCCCTGATCTCACTGTGCTTCCCTTTATAAGCACGTTGCCAGAGAAATAAACTTTATTTTGAATTGCAAAAGACAGAAAGAAAACCCTTTAAAAATCACCTTCAAAGTTTGACCCTCTCAATTGTCTCCCACAGGTGTGATGGGGGAATATGAGCCCAAAATAGAAGTTCAGTTCCCAGAGACGCTGGCAGCAGCCAAAGGCTCCACTGTGAAGCTGGAGTGCTTTGCACTGGGAAAGTAAGTTCTCATCTTCACTGGAAACTGAAACACCTTAGGGTTCACCTGCACAAGAGGTGTGGGGTTCTGGCAGTTTGTTCTGCTGTTTTCCCAACACCTGATTTTTGGTCATTGCAGCTCCTGCCTTGAAATAAGAGGGCAAAGACTCTTGGTGTGTATTTTGATTTTTGTTTAGAATTAAGATGTGTATGTTGGCAGTGCAGGGATTCACATTTCATTTCAAATTAACTTGAGTAGATTCAGTGTGGTTTTGCACGTGACCTTTGAATTAAATCTCTTTTCTCTGTGTAAGGAAATGGCGCTGAAGTCTGTGAGAATGTTGTCTGAATTCTCCTCTTAAACGTACTTGATGCTTTCATAATATTGCTCTTTCTTTATAGCCAAAATAAAGATTGAAATGCGTTTCTCCTCTGAGTGATGCTTCACTCACAGCTGATACCTTTTCTCTTTCCCAGCTGATCTGAGAATGCATTTGTGTTTCTGTACATGTATTTACTTACCAGAGTGGGGTTTGCTTGCAGGCAGCTTTGTCAGGTGCCCATATCAGATGGATAACTTGATCACAAACTATTGCTTTGGTTCCCCAGCGAGGGGAGGGAAACTTTGCAAATCAGAGAGTAAAAGGCTGCTGGAGGATGGCAATTCCTAAAGGCTTACCTGGATTCTTCCTCCATGGAAGCCACTGGTAAATCTCACCCGTCCTCTGGGGAGTCCAGTGCTGATTTACAAGAAATTTTTCAATTACTGGGCGTTCACAGAGTTATTCCTGACAAATTTGGTATCGCAAATGCAGCATAGGAATCAGCAGTGAATGCAAATCAGGTGCCAGAGCGTCTGCCCTTCTGTCACGTGCAGTGTGGTTACTGCTTTTAACACAGCCTGTAAGTCACTGCTGAATTTAGCTTGCTTTAAGTATCTCATTATGACAATCAGGGACTTCAAGCAAAACTGTTTAAAATCTCATTACTCTCTCTTTAGCCCTGTGCCTCAGATTAACTGGAGAAGAACTGACGGGCTGCCATTTCCGAGTAAAATAAAGCTGAGGAAATCCAATGGCATGATCGAAATCCCTAATTTCCAACAGGAGGATGCAGGGCTCTATGAATGTATTACTGAAAACTCCAGAGGCAAAAACATTGCAAGAGGACGTCTCACTTACTATGGTAGGAAACCTCTCTTCTGCCTCTCTCCCACCTTTCTTTACTCATGAAATACAAACTGCTCTGGGGTACCCTGGAATTTCCAGGTTCTGCAGTTCCATCAGGCATTTGGCTTAGAAATCCAGGGAATTTTAAGTGCTGCCAGAAAATGAGAATTTCTGCAGCAGTTTCTTGGTAAGGTCTCTAAGAAATGGCTTAAAAGCTCACAAGGATTGCTGAGAGTAAAGTGCTTGTGCTTGTTTTTTTCTGTGACAGAAAGACTTTTTTTTCCAAAAACATTTCTTGGTCCATTGGTGAAACCTTCAATTTTCAGTCAATTGGATTTATTTGGGGGATCATTTAGGCCTCCCATCTATGGGAAGTACAAATTTTGTCTTGCTCTGTGAAAAGATTACTGATGGATATTCTCAATCCTGTGCTTTCAAAACAGCCAATTTTATTTTAAAATGAGTAAATAAATGGGAGGATATAATCCAGTATAGGAAATGAAATGATATGAAATTTTATGGCTGGGAAAAAAGCAGTCTCTTGTGCATTTAAGGCTATAGAGTGAAATGAGTGTCAGCAAAGCACACTGGTGGTGGTGTAAAGCAAAGACTGATTTGCAACAAAGTGGTAATTGACAATTTTTGTTAAAGCCAGATCTCAGCAAATATAATTTTCTTTACTTCAATGGCAATTTAAACAGTGGTTCTGACTCTGCCTTGGAATGTTTCCCTCGTGGAGGAATATTTGAGCAAAGAGGTTTTTTTTCTTTTAGTTGGGTAAAGACACAGAGCACAGCTCCTCTGCAACTGGGAGCAAGATCCTTATTGCCTCCCCACGGGGAACTGTGGATGTTAGAACACAGATTTTGGTCCATGAAGATTTTACTTTAAGGCACTATAGATTTTGTATGGAGAAAGGAAAAGAGATTTCTCTCCTTTCCAACTTCCAAATTAATCTTTACGCTGAAGGAACGCCCCGTTGTTGGAAATGTTCAAGGTCAGGTTGGGGCAGGGGACTTGAAGCAATGCAAATTTTCCATGCACTGATTGTAATTATGACCATTTTTTTAAAATCCTATAATTAACATAGGGCAATAAATCCAAGCTGCTTCACCTGCCAGCATCCTCTGCCATTCCAAACTTGGCACTGTGCATTTGGTTTTATTAAGGGGCCATTTTTGGTGCTTAAAAGTTCCAGAGTTGTGGTTTGTGCATCATTTTGGCTCACCATTCAGGGCAGTTGTGAGATACATCCGTCTAAATGACATCTAAAATAAAGGAGGTTTGTTCATCAGTCCTTGTAATTCCAGCACTGGCCATTCCTGGGGTACATGCCCTGCTGCCCAAATTCTTCCTTGGTCATTGAATGGCCACAGAGCTGAAATAAAGGATGTTGCTAATCAATAAAAGCAACCCAGCCGCAGTCCTGTAACTCTTGAATCAGTGTGAACATTTTCACTGCAAATCTAGACAGGGATTTGACCCCTCAGATGGAGTTAATATTCCAGTAGGAATGGCTGCCCATGTTCAGAGTCATCCCTGGTATGGATGTTTATCTTCAAAAGAATAATGAGAGCTGTAATGGCAGTAATGGGACTCCGACTGTTTCATTTCATTTGTTCTGCTTCATGGAACCCATTCTGCAGAATTAAATAGATTTAAGTAATCTTTCTTATTTTGGTACTTGCATTGTTGTTGTTGTAGTTAGAATTCCAACTAGCCTGAATTCAGGATAAGAGCATTTAAATCCTTTTGATAATTCAGAGTTTTATAACTAGGGATAAGATTCAGAAGATACCAGTAGATATTCTGATGGATTGCCACCTCATCTGGTGCCAAAGCCCAGAAATCTGTCTGGTGAAGAAATCTAACCACATCTCACTCAGCCTTCCAATAAAGGATCAATATTTAAGGAAGTTTTTCTAAAAGCACATGAGGATTTGGGGGAAACTAATGCAATAAACTGAAAACATTGAGTAAAAAATTGTCCATCTGCCAGAAAGTACCAATGCTGTCAAAAATCCACAGATTTGGTGTTTTAGGGAATGGTGGCTGCTGTTAAAAACACTTTACTGGTAGAAGTTTAAGGCATGTCTGCTCATCAAACATAGAAAAATATAAACATTACAGAAGTCCAAATATATTTTTATTTCTATAGTGACAACATTGATTTTCCTCTTGGCAGAACAGTTTCTGCCTGACCTACAGAAAACAGTATGAGAAGGATTGGGGTTAATGTTTTGCAGGTTTTCATAGTGAAATAATGGCAAAAAGAAATCTTTAGGCAGAGAAAAATACTGATAAAAATCTTTCATGTGCCTGAAAAACAGGTTTTTCTTTCTTTGCAAACTTTGTAAACGTAACATAAAGCTGGTCCTAAACAAAAGCTTGGAACATTCATTGCTCTGCTCCTCCTCTGGTCTGGTGTATGAGCTAAAACTGGAAAGTTTAAAATCTGGAAATCAGGTTTTCCAGTGCATAAATAGTTTGGTTAAAAGCTTTCTTTTTCATCCAGTAATGAATTACGGCCCTTGAACACAGGCTCAGCTTTACTCCTGTCCATGGTCAGCTTCTCAAGAATTCCCATAAATCTGTCACATCTGTAACTCTCATCCTGAAAAAAAATGAAATTAGTTTTGTTTTTATTAGGGTTATGCTGTGCTTTAACTATAGCTCTCAACCACTGTTGTTGTTAATAATTAAAACAGATATTCTAAACCAGATACTCCGGGTTCATTACAATATTCACAGACTTGTAATCTTCCTTTTTTTCCTCCTGAAGGATTTTATCAGGAAAAAACTGACATCAAACATTCAGTTTTTTGTCCTTTTAACAGTTCCAACATTTGTTAAATGCCATTTTTCTACTCAGGGGAGTTCAGATTGTGTTAAAAATAGGACAAGATTATCCAACTTTGATTGAGTGTAGAAGCTGAATATATAAATAATTTGCTTTCCCTTTATTAGGGTGTTCGTTTGTCATCGCTTTTAGCTTTCCATGAAGAGATAACAGGAAAAAAAAAGAATCCACGGGAATGTTTCATGGCAGAGAAAAATGAGAGGAGATGAAACTATTACGTTTTTGTGTTTTGGGATGCAATTAAACATGAAGCACGGTAAAGATATGTAAAACAATTAATTTAAAGTATAATTGAAGAAAATATATTCTTAATTAACCCATGCTGATATACCAGAAGTCCTGCTTGGCAGGACCAAGGTAAAATGTTTGACAGGGACAAAGAAACTCTGCTGGTGTTCTCCTTTTGCTCTGCAGTGCTGGGCTGTGATAACAAAGACGAAATCCCCCAGGAATAAGTCAAATCTACTTTTTTTTTTTTAGTGAATTAAAAAATACTGGTATATTTTTGATTGATTTTTTTAATAATCTACCAGCAAAATGTAACTGGAACTGTTGTTATTTGTGCATGTGGAAGAATATCTCTGTTTAAATGTTGTATCTAATAGCTTGACTAAGAGATGTCTTCAAAACATCGACAGCAAAGCTGCAAGTGACTAAATAATATTAATGGGTTGCTGAGTTTGATCAACCTAGAGTTGAATTGTTAATGCTGTCTAATAATTCAGTTTTCTTGCTGCCCAGACAACTAGTTTGTCTTCTCTTACGTACTAAAGCTTTTCCCAGTGATTTGGAATTACCTGTTGCTCTAGGGCATTCTTATTTTCAAACAGGAGAAAAAAAAGTTGGACATTTTCAGAGATGTGTCAGCTGATTCTCTAGACCCAGCTGTTTTAGCAGAGCAAAAGTGATTCATGCTTGGAGTCCCTTGGAGTTTTGAGAGAAAATAAGTGTTCATCCCTGCTGCAGGCATCAGTGTGAGTGTCAGAGCCTGACTTTGAGGGACTCCCTGGAAAAATGCAAGTTACCCTTTTGGGGTGGGCTTTTCCCCCCGTTTGCTTCATCCTTCATCCTGTTGTACCTCCAGGATGTTCTTTCTGCTCTGATTTCTTGCCCAACTGCTGAGCTCCCCAAAGGTGTTCCAGAGATTTCCAGCCCAGCTTTGACAGTGGAAGTGTCAAAGTGCAAGTGTAAGAAGGTAAAATCTTGTGTGAATCCCTGTTCTGGGAGAGGCTTTGGCTCCCAGCAGAGCACAGATCTCCCTGCAAGAGTCGTGCCCCTGAAGTTTTGCCTTCCCTTCTTCACTCTGTTCCCCTGGCATATAGAATTAAAACCAGATTTTTGTTGGATTCTTTCCCTCTGAAGGGAATAGTACATAAAAGATAGTTGTTTTGATGCACTGTGCATGGTTAGCCCACGAATAATTTAGAAATCTCAGTGCAGCCTCTGGAAAGTGTCACTCCTTCAGCCACTGATTCCAGGAGCATCACTGCAGTTCTTCCCCCTTCACACCAGCCCTTAGGATATCACAAAGGATTTTGTAAAAGCTGAAAAAAAAAATGGTTCTTTCTTCCCCTTTGGCCTGCAGAGAAGGCCTGGAGTGTAATGAAGCAACAATTGTTTTCTGCAGGCTTAACTGGCTGGAAGAGAAGGGTCATGATCACTACCAAAAAAATTGAGAGGGGCCTCTCACTGGGATGCTTTTTGTGAAGTTACACACTTGTTCTCTCCTTGCCTTTGGGACCATGAGCCCTGCAAGGAATATTTTAGGCTAAAACAACTGAAGCAAAATCCAGGCTGGTGCTTTTCCAAGTGACTGGCCATGGAGCTGATGGGTAACCTGCTTTAGAAAATCATTTACCTACAAGCATTTCGTCCTGGGGGAGCTCCAGATGAATCTTTCATGAAGATTGCACTGCAAGTTCTGAAGAATTCTTAATGTTATCCCAAAATATGGATTCCTGTCACAGTCTCAAACCCTGCACTGTGAACTCCTTCAAAATTGACTTCCAGCCTCCCAGTTTACAGGACAATGTTTTTTTGTTTTGTTTTTGTTTGTTTGTTTGTTTGTTTGTTGTTGTTCTTTTGTTTTGGGGTTTTTTTGTTTGGTTTTGTTTTGTTTTGTTTTTTAATTTTTTGGGGTTTTTTTGTTTTGTTTTGTTTTGTTTTGTTTTTTTAATCTCAGCAAGGATGTGCTGCCTGCTTGCCTGTTCCTTGCTTTAGGGAGAAGTGACTCCTTCCTCTCTCCTCAGGAAGATCCAGGTTTCACAACGACTGTGCAGTAATTCCAGGAGTAAATGATGCTTTGTTACCAACTACAGATGTGGCAGGGATGGTGGAATCAGGTATTTTGGGCAGTAAAATTTGCCTGGCAGTGACTAAACCTTGTTTAAGCTGTTTATTCAGAGTCCTCGGGCAGAGCTCAACAAAAAGGGGCAGTGCTGGGCTTGGCAGGTCCTGCTCTGCTGTAATGGAGACAGGAATTGTTCTTCATGTAGAATAGCTGAATCTTTATTCACTTGGGTTAAATTGGTGTGATTATTAGAAGGTTCTGTGTTTAAGTCGAATTGGTCAGCGGTTCATTGGTTGGTAATTGCTAGTGTATATATTCATCAAACTTTTCTCTTTCCAGGTATGTTTATATTCTTGTCTCTTGGGAAGTGGACATTTCCCAGGGGTGGAATCTTTCTCTTCACAGGTGTAAGCTGTCTTTCCACGATAATAGATTGTTCTGTTAACTGATTCTCACTGTTACAATTCTTTTTTCATGAGAATTTATCAGGCTGGCCGTTAGCTTATCCAAAGTACCAAGGCCTGACTTTACAAGGCCTGGCTTTGCAAGGCTTTTCTTCTGTAAGGTTTTATCTGTATGGAACACTGCTCCTGTTTTGAGAGGGTGTCAAAGCATCAGAGCTGCTGCTACCTGACCTTCTTCCTGCACATGAAGCACCTTTATCCTGGCCAGGAGTCAGAGTATTCCCAGCTGGAATTGTCCCTGCTGAGCTGCCTTTTCCATTTTGAGCTGGTTGGTCGAATTGTTCTCTTTCAAAGACAGATTGGAAATGATGCTTTTCTTCCTGCTCAACTCCTCCACCAGTAATTGGAACAGAAAAAGAGTCTTCCTCCAGGAAGTCACTGAAGTCTCCATCAGGATCCTCTTGTGGATGGACAAGCAGCAGGAATTTCTCACCCTGTGCCTTGGAAGCTGTTCTGTGCATTTCTGCTTTATTTTATTGAGTGGCAACTTGGGAAACCCTCCTATGGAGGCTGCCTGACACACAGTCCTAAAACAAGATTAGATAAACAATGAGTTTTTTTATTGGTAGAATTGAATCCAAGATCTTTAGACTTGAAAACAGATTACATTTAACCTACTTTCAAGTGGAGATAGGCAGCAGATGTTAAATATTCCACATGTATGGATCCATCAGTAATTCAGGCACTGCTGAATGCTGCATAGTTGTTTAGGTGTGCAGAGTGCTCGTTACATGAACCCTGAGCTCTCATTCCCTTGGCACGTGTGGGGCAAATCCTCCCAGTGACAATGGGAGATGAAGCACTGGCTGGCTTGAGCTCCAGTGTTCATTGCATGAACTTTGAAGATTTAACCCCAGTTAATACCAGTGAAATGGTCACAAAGATCAGGTCATCCTGTCTTTTGCAGATGACCTTGATAAAGAGGATGCAAAAAAATTAATTAACCCTGAATCAGTGAAAGGTGTTAATCCTCATGAGGATGTGAAAAAAGAAGTAATATTCAGAGAGTTTCACTGTCAGCAAATACTGGTTGAATTCCAGTATTTATTAGTAGTTCAAATCTCAGTGAATACATTTTAGGAGTTTCTTCTGTAAGAAGTTAACCCTAAATATGGATACACAAATCATAAATAGATCAGTAATCATTAACATAAAAGCCTGGCGCTGTACATGGTCATGTTGAGGTCTCCTGACTTCACTGAAGAACCTGGGACTGAGAGGAAATTTCCATGCTGGGACACAAGGGATGTTTAAAAATGGAATTGGTGCCAGCCCTGGCCTGGCTGGAGCTGTGCCTGTGGCATTGGAAAGTTTCAGCTCTCGGCTGTGCCCACCTCCCTCGTGCCCACGGGCAAATCATTAATTTCCCTGGCCTGAGTTAATTGCTGCTGGAGCTCCATTGTAGTGGGAAGTTCAGTGGGAATTAAACTGACCTGCTGTGCTTCCTACTCTCATGTATTAAATGATGTTTTCCTACATCACCAGGGACTTGTTTTCTCCCAGTTGTTTCCATATGAGGGTGTTATGAGATTTTCCTGAATTACTGACTTAAGATAAGCAAATGGACTCTGGAAAATTCTTTGCCTATAGCTAAGAGTTTGCAGCCAAGTTTCATCCTGCTTTTTCATCTTCTCCATAGGCAATGTCCAGGATTTATCTTTTCTTGGAGAAATAGCATAGGCTGAGATTATAAACGTTCTAGTAAATTAAATAAATTCAAAGAAAATTCACAAATGACTGTAGAGCAGTGTTGAACTGATGTGTGAAATAGCACTAAAGGAATAAAAATAAATGACTGTTGTCTTGCATGCATTGATGTTTGTATTCCAAGTGAGCTTTCTCCTTCCTGTGAAAGCTGTAACAGATGTTTTAAATATCTTTACAGCTTTAACTGTATTTTGGGTAATTCTGAAGGATGTATGGTATTATTGCATCAAATTCTGGCTTTAAAAATGGTGATTTTTATGGACTTTATTCTTCTGGTTTGCATTACTCAAATTCTGTGCCAAGACTTCTACTTTCAAAAACAATCTCATAGATCCATGTTTTCATCCAGTTAAGTGCTGCCTTGCATTAGAAAACAATTTAAATGGTATTTAGCACTGAGGCTGACATAGCATTATTTTTTTTAGGACTTAAAGGATACTCTTCAGCATTAATTTGATGATTTAGCCACATCACTTATTTAATTTCAGTGTTGCCATTAATGTCTTTCTCTTACATTTGCCTCGATTGCAAAATGATGTTGTTTAATCATTAGTGACTTTAATACTGGTTTCACAATAGTCCAGCTTTAGTGATCTGTACTCTCAATTTTCTTCTGGCTTAGTGCTCATAATAAAAATGTATAAGAGGAATAATAAGTTATTTGTTTCATCAGGAAGGCAAATGAAGGAAAGCCAGTGGGAAGCTGTGTTGGTACAGATCAGTCTGTGCAGAAAATTGATGAATTCTGTGCCAGTTAACCCTTGGCTGCTGGTCTGGAGCAATAACTTGTGAGGGTCTTCACCGTGCATTTTATCTGCAGCAAAGCCTCACTGGATCCAGACCATAAAGGATGTGGAAGTTGCTGTGGAGGACACCTTATACTGGGACTGCAGAGCAAGTGGGAAACCCAAACCATCCTACAGGTGGCTGAAGAATGGAGAGCAGCTGGCAATAGAGGTAACATTCTGTTCGGGAAAAGTGCTGCTGTGTAAAATTACCAATATCCATGCAAATGGGAGAATGCAAAAATTCCTGGTATTAGTCACGGGAAACCTTTGATACCAGGTTTGTATTTTTTGAGAGCATCCTGATGAAGCCTCAGGAGCTGCAAAGACAAATTATGTTGTACAAAAACATTCCAGCTAAAAGCAGATTCAAAAACAATAGAACCACATGTAAGGAATGACTGGAGAGGGAAGTTTAATAATGTTATAAATAAGGAACTATAAGTAAGGGATGGAGAACTTGAATTATTTTACGATATTTGCAGCTGGCATTTCAATAAGGGTAGTAAAAGATATTTTCCAACTTCTTGACAAATCTCCTGAGGATTCATGGTTTTACCACTACTTGTTGCAAAGAATGGAATACAAGCAGCAACATAACATAGATATTTGCTTTAATGCAGTTGTCATGGTAAAATGCATTTGGTGACAGGGAAGAGAGGTTGAATTTGGTGAATGGTCAGAACTGCAGAGCAGGATCTGATACCCCTTATTTATTGAAGTTAAATATCACTGCTTCTCTGGAAAACAGCCCCGTTCAGGTTATCAGGAATATGAGCTCCAGGCATTTTGCCCTTGGCCAGTGCCTTGTGCTCAGCACTGGCTTTTGGGGAACAAAAGGGACTGCTCAGGTGAATTCACTGGAGGATTCTGAAAAATGAGCAAAGCACTGGAAAGCATTTCTTGCATCCTTTCTGGCTAAAAGGAATGGTGGTGGTTTGTGGGCAGGTTAAATGAGGGAGCACAGAATCTCTTCGGGGTGACTTAAGAGCATTGTTGCTGTGTCATACAGAGTCACTGAGGTAATGGGTTTTTTTACCTCAGGAAGTACAAAAATATCTTGGAATCATTGAGTCTCCCCATGTCTCCAGTTTGCAGCGTTGCTGCCCAGCCTTTTGGTGTGGTGTCAGGGCAGAAGTGGGAGTTCCTCTGGAAATAGTGAAGGAACTCTCTGAGAGCCAGCCCTGAGGAGACACCAGAGGAGTTCTCTGTGTGCAGTGATCAGGTGTCTTCTGCCCCTGACTGCTCCAGTTCCTCTTGCTGGTCACAAATATCTTTTGGGGTTGTTCCACTCGGCTCTCCCCTTCTCCACGAACAAATCTTTCTTCAGAGCAGCAGCTTGGGATGCTAGGGAGGAGATCAAGACATGGAGATTCAGGCTTTTTCCTCTTTGGGATTGTTTTCTGTCTGTGTGGATGAGCCCCTTGCTCTCAGCTGGGACAGGACCTGTCAGGGAAGGAGCTGAGCTGTCCTGGAGTCACCCTGTGCTGGGGTCAGCTGTGGGTGCTGCCCTTGGCAAGGGAGGGAATGATTGCTCTGGGGCTCCTTTTGGGTCCAGATCCAAAAAACAGCCCTTAGAAAATACTTTTTGGGCAGGTAGCTTGGGGTTTTGTCCATTACTGTGTCTCTGGTTTTCCCCAAAAGTTGTTCCCCAAAGCTGGTGCTCCGTTGGTTTTGTCTTTCTCGTGGTTTCTTTTCTCACCAGTTCTGCCACTCAGATTAGTCACTTCGTGCTGTAATTGAGCTTTCCTGGAATCAGCGAGGTGAGAAGACCCAGATCCTTGAGTAGCTGTGCTGGCTCCAAGGCACTGCAGTTTGTGTCTTTGGTTTAATGGCTGATGGAATTTTTTCTGCACAGTGTTACAGAGCTCATTAGCAAGTGGTACATGTGAAATCTCTAAATAGTGCAAAATTCCAGTGCCATCTGCACAGTCTGGTTACTCTGCTCTGTCTGAGGGGGCTGGTAGGATTCTGTCCATATTTCTGGAGAAATAAAAGGGCATTTGAGATTGCCAGAGACCTCGGTGCAACAGGGCAAGTTTGAAGAATTACTTCGTGCACTGCATTGATCTCCATATCTGATCACCATTGCTGTACCATGATGCGGTCGTGTCACTTCTTTCAGAACTGTTTTCATGATTATGCTTTTGCATTTACCCTACTCATTGTATTTATGCTGTCCTGTTTCTATTCCTTACTTATTTTAAATTTTTCACAGGAAATATATCATCAATAAAGATATTTTTCTTAATATTCAGGGAAGGATCCAAATTGAAAATGGTGCACTTACAATATCAAATCTAAATCTGACAGATTCTGGCAGATACCAGTGCATAGCTGAAAATAAACATGGTGTCATCTCTTCGAGTGCAGAGCTCAGGGTTGTAGGTAAGATGTTCCTTTTTTCACTAAAACACAAACCTCATTATCCCTCTCCACACCCCCTCAGATTTAACTCACTCAGCTGCTGTCACTGAAATAAAACATTTTTGTCAACCTGATGTCTTTATCTGCAGAGCTGAGGAGTTGAGTCATCTGCTGCCAGAGGATTTTCAGGCCAATCATTCATGTAAAAGAGAACAGGATAAATTATTCACAAGGGGAAGAGCAGGGATGGGGGTTTGGGCCAGAGGACTCAAGCCTCTGGTGTGGTGTGGAGGTGGTGCTGGCTCCATCAGCTGCTGTCACCTCTGTGCAGGGCCACCATGGGGTTAAAAACCTCAGTGAGCAGCTCTTCTGGAGCAGGGACAGGGAGTGACATCCACCCAGCCTGCCTGTGCTGGGGCTGGAGCAGTGACACGAGTGTTTGAGGAGCAGGCTTTGGGACTGGCACACTCACACTTGGGCATTTCTCCCTCTAGCACAGGCCAAACTGAGCTCCAGCAGTGCTGTGGTTTTTAACAGAGGTTATTTCCTTTGTGTTCTTGGTTAGCTCGTTCATCCTCACCCTCCTCACACACTGAATTTCCTTCCAAAGTTCAGTGTTACCACAGGGAGAGGCCACGAGCCTTCTCCAAACTGTTAGTTCATGAAAACTTCACCCAGAATGAGCTGCACTGTCATTCCCTGTCATCTGAGGCATGGAACTGGGAACCTTCCATTTCCCTGGGGTTCAGGGAGGCTCCTGGTGTGAGATTGATCAGATTGATCAGATAAATCTGCTCCCTTCAGCAGAGCATCCACATGGGCAGGTGCTGAGCACTGCCTGGGTTCATGAGCTGTGATCCTCTGTGCTTGCCTTGCTGGGTGCCCACCTGCACAGCTGAGACCTTTGGTAGCAGGATGAGCTACAGAAAAGGAGGGGAAAACGCCTAATTGCCCAATAGAAGATGTGTCAGAGCTAATTAATGGTGTTAATTATGTTTGGAATCTGGGAAGTGCCCGTGTAAGTGCTAAATAGCAGTGTCATTAATCCCATTAAAAGTGCTTTATTTCACTACTATTACCCCTTCTGTTTTAGCTTCTGCTCCAGATTTTTCCAAGAGCCCAATGAAGAAACTGGTCCAGGTTCAGATAGGCAGCACAGTTGATTTTGAGTGCAAACCCAAAGCTTTCCCTAAGGCCAAATGTTCCTGGAAGAAGGGAGGTGAGCAGCTACACGAAAATGAAAGGTACCACGTTACATTGGTTTGTTTGTTTTAATCTTACAAGCAGCTCTTGTGTGGTTTTATGCAGTAGTGTCAGCTGTGGATCCAAACACTTGTAAAGTCTCTCTGAAGTCTGCCTGGCCTGAGGTTCTTTGCTTGTTTTTTTTTTTTTGTTGTGATGGTATGAGAGCACTGAGAGTGCAAGTGTGGTGCTTTCTCCAAGGTCAGGGAGCAGTTTTTGTTTTCAGTTTAATGTAGAGTTGGGCCTGATATAGAGAGAACCAGGTAGAAAACTGGGAATGCAAAGCCTGTCAGAAGTACTAAAAGGCTTCAACAGAATGCTCTGAAAATGTTGGCAAAGGGGCAATTGAGGTTTGTTGCAGCAATGAGGATGATACAGCTGAGAAGAGAAAGAAAAGTTAATTGGGAGGTCAAGAATAGCAGATGAAAACATGAGAAGAAAAGGAAAATGTATTTCCAGGTTCTTTTTAAGCAGCCATGATCCTACCAGGGATAGCAGATGTCATCATTGTATGTTTATTTGCTAGGGTTAGAGTGATAGGGGATGTGTTTTGGGGTTGTAATTCTCAGGGGAGAGTTTGTGATTCACCCATACCCCCCTGCTGTTGATTTCCAACAACATGTAAATGTGGTTTTTTTCCCAGCAATACCCATTAAAGCATAATTGAATTAGTCATAAACTGAAACTGCACAAGTGTACTGATTAAATTGTATAAAAAGACAATGCAGGGCTATACCTTTCTGCTCGGGAGCTGCCTTTGGGTTTGCATCTCTCCACACTGGGCATTGCTGACTTTCCAGCCTTTCTGCTCTGCATTTCATTATTTACAGACTGGGAGTTACAGAGAGTGAGCTGGGGCAGCACAGAAGCTCCTTGGAGGAAAGGTGTGGTGAAGATAATTACAGGTCTGATTTAGCACGGACATGGTCAGTGTGGCACTCTGGGCATTCCAGCTGCAGCACTTGACAGGCTGTGCATGCTCAGAGGAGCCAGAATTGGTTTTTTGGGATTTCACTCTGTCCCCAGGTGAGCCTTTCTATCTGAGCCAGACACAAGCTGCAGTCCCAGCACCAGCCCTGGAAGGTCACAAAAGAGTCCAAAAGGCCAGATGTGAGACTGAGGAAACCAAACATGAGGGCTTTGAAGGAGGACTGCTGTGGCACTGTGGTGTGATTTAAGGAATGTGTCCCTGCTCCTCTAGAGCTTGGTGTTGATCTGAACAAAGCTTAGCCTGGCATCAGGAACCTGCTTCTAAATTAGACTGAATTCTTCTGGTCCTATTCCTGTAAAACACCACGCTGTGCTTTTCTTCTGCAATTTCTAAACACAGAAGTTGCTCCCGGACAGATAAAACCTGGAGAGACTGCAGTGGGGACCTTTACCTGTTCCATCACGAGGCTGGAGCAGTCTCCTTGTACCCAGAAGATTTGGGCACTGTCATCTTCGCCCTGGCTCTTTGTTCACAGGGGCCACAAGAGTTTCCTGTGTGCTGGTGTTAAGTGTTGTCAAATGTGACAATTTGGCAGAAGTTGGGGCATCTGTTGTTGCAGAGCTGGACATGGTGCCACAGCCTCACTGGCTGCCTGCCTGCAAGCAGGCGAGCAAAATCCCTTCCAAAATAGCACTGCTTTGGCTATTGAATGCTTCTAGCCTTTAATTAAACAATATTAATGTATTAAATTAAACGATGGCCTCTCAAATTTACGTGAAACTTGTTGCCTTTTGATGGATCTCAGTCGGTTTTATTTTTATGACTGCTTTTGTAAAGCATGTGCAAAAAAAAAATGCACAGCATCTGATTTTGTCCATTTAGGAAAATTCCTAGCTTTTGTCCCATTTCCATAAAAAGTGGAATCATTCTGGGGTGAAGAATACCAGGCTGAAGAAATCCACACTCAGTTTCCAAAAATGAATTGAATATGATGCTGCCTGCTTAGGTTTATGAACATAAATTACAGCTGTGATTTCTGCCAAGTGCAGGTAATTCCAAAATATGACCCAGAGCATGTATTTTTGACAACATACTGTAAATGGCTTCCAGAGGAAGCACAATAACGAGGCAGTAATCCTGAATTAATCTGAATGAAGTGAACTGGCCTTCAGAGAAGAGCAGAGTGTGGTTCTTTGCAGAAAACCCTGGGGTTCATTACTGTCTTCTGTGAATAATTGCAATTCATGAATTTCATGCAGTTCTACAAATTCCTGCAATTCGGAAAAGGGTTTCAAATTAGCAGTACATTTTTCAGCCATTAACTCCCATTGCCAGTGGAGAAGTCTGGTGGGGAGGGTTTGCTCTTTTTTTAATTGCAGCAAACAGGAGGGATGAGTTCCTCCCACAGGGAAGGTCCAGCATGGACAACACCTGGGAGAGGTGGGGATGCAGAAGGAGCTGAATTTTAATTGCATTTGCAGCAGCATGGGGAGAATTGATAAGTCTTCAAGAAACTCTGGAATAATAAAGACAAAAACCACAAATACTTGAATTTCTTGTCATCAGAGAATTTGGGTTTGACTGAGGTACTGACCACAATGCTTTAGTAAAGCCTGAGAGAGTTTTATTTTGATGGCACTCTTGCTTGTATTCTTAATTTATCTTTAAGTGGTGCTGCTTTTTCCGTATGTAGACGATTTGGATAATGACTCAGTAAATTTTAATTAAATGAGCTGAATATAGTGTGTGTTGTGAAGGGGAGAAAATATAATTCAAAATGGATTCATGAGCTCTGGGCTGAGAAATCGCTCAACATTGAAGAAAGCAATCTTGTTTCTTGTTAATTTTGCAAAGTATGTGATTTTTTTTTTTCCTAGAGTATCTTTAATAAAGAGAGCTAAACATTAAAGAGCAGTGGAGTGCAGAGAGAAGTGAAAGCATAGGATAACATGCAGAAGGAAAGACAGAAAATGGGAATTAAATTTAGCAGGTGCATGAGACACCTCCACCTCCAGATGGACGAATTTTTGTTGCCTTTCTGTCCTCCAGAAAGGGAGGATTCGATATTTAACCAAGGTTAAATGTTCCTGATGCTGGTTTAACTCACCAAAACCAGAATAAATACTAAAATAGCTGCAACCCAGACATAACCCCTTCCAAGTTTTCCTTAATGTTTTATACATGTACATGACTCTGAATTTTCAGCTTGTACTTGACAGTCACTGCCTGTGGGTTGTAGTGAGTCCTGAACTCCTGGCCCAAATACCTTGAGTGGAAGAGGGTTAAATCCAGGATTTTGTGAAAATGCAGAGCAGCATTTCACCTTTAAACAAACTCACCTTTATTCCTAGATGTTTCTAAATTTACCAAGACTAGAAAAAGATGAGGAGATGCTGCAAAAACTTCACTGAAAGATTGCCCAGTGCAATTCCCTTAGGAAAACTCCAGTTTTAGCAGCTTTCATTGTGGCTGAGTGATGGAAAACTAAGGGAGGAAAGAAATTATTCCTGATAAAAAAAATTGTACGATACTTAGAAGTGTTAATTAATGGTTTTAGCTTCACTGCAATTTGAATTAAATATTTTTATTCATTTTATATTACAGTTTGAGATGTGTGATGTGAAAAGTAATGCATTTACTTAGCAGTAGTTGCATAGGATTTCTGTTTTGCTGACTTGCCTGTTAATTAATCTGCTTTAATTTAGTTGGAATTTGATTGATACATTAAAAGACAGTTGTGACCCACTTTTCCACTGTTCCTTTGCACTGAAGTGTTACAGACTGGAAAGGAGTGTGTCTGTGTTTATTACCATATCAATAAGGATCTCAAATAGTTGTGCTTTTGTGACTCCTGAGTTTGATGCTGCCTGATGGCTCAGTAATAAAGCACTGCCTTGGGAAGATGAACTTTGGGAAGATGAAGGTTTGCACTCATTAACAGCTGCAATTAATGACACCAGGTTTCAGTCCTGTCTGCTCTCTCTGATATCAATATACAAAGAGGTATCGTTTTTAAATAAGCATATAAAGTGGTATAATTTCTCTCAAATTGGGAACCCCAAAGTCCTGAAGTTGTTTAATCCTCCTCCCCATCCTGCTGACCTCACTGTCAGGGTGTGGGTGTGAGTTAAGGGGGGTTTATTTGACTGTAGAGAAAAACAATTTCCCCCAGACATCAATTTCCCCCAATTTTGCTCAGGAATTAGTGAGAGATGATGAGTTTGTCAATCATGTTTTCATCTGATGACCAGAGAGGTCCTAAATCCATCTGCAGCTGGAATTGGGGTGGATTTAGGACCATCACTCCCCCCACGGTCCCTTTTGAAGGGCTCGAGGTTTTGTGCCATTTGCCAGGGTGTCAGAAGGGTGCAGGTTGTGGAAAATGGAATTTCCGTGGAAAATGGAATTTCCGTGGAAAATTGCTGGCCTTAAGCAAAACGTTTTGGAAAAACACCTGCAGGTGCAGGGAATGCCAAAGGCTGGGTTGTTCTTTTTTGTGTGGCCCAGGTCTGGGGCTCTCCCTGACAGTGTTCCAGTGCCCTGTGTGAATACTGAATAATTCTAAGCAAATTAAAAGCTGTGGTTTGTCATGTTTCAGCAGGAGGGGCAGAGCGGGTTTTGGGTTTAGGGTTTCCATAGGCTCTGAGCTGCATTTACTGTTTTGTAATTGGAAAAACTGGAGCGTTGCACTTCTTTCTAATTTACCAGTAAAGATTTTATTTCTATTTTATTTTTCTCAAATTGATTTTTTTGGTGTATTGCTTGCTTTTTGTTTTTAATTCTAGAAAAAAAAAATTATTCTTAATTTTATCTGGGTCTTAATAAGCTTTCTATTTAATTATTTTGGGCAAGCTAGACTTGCAAATAGCTCAGAGCACTCTAAAAGTGATTCATTTTAATTAAACAGTAGACATTTTCAGGTTTATTCCCTGATCCTGCTTTTTCCTTTGTTTGATCTTAGGCTTTTTCAGCACTTGGGGTTTCTTTGGTTTTGTATTTTTTCAGTTGGAAATTGCATCAAAGTAGATGAAGCCTGAGCTATAAAGTGCAGCAGCACTTGCTTGTAACCATAATTGATATATTTTAACACCTTTTTTTTTTGATGTTATTCTAATTACCTATAAAATGTATCACTCATGTCTTTAACACATTTAAAATACCTATAAACCATATGGCACTGTTTAATTAATTCTAAGTGTTCCATCTAACATGAAGTGCAGCCAAATATGACTTAGGAATTTTCCCAAACGAGTTAATGAACCTCAGGGAAGTCACTGGTGAGGCACATCCTCCCTTGAAAAAACACCTCAAATGCCACCTCATCAGCTGAGGTACCTCAGGATGCTTTGTGGTTATAAATGGATTAAAGTGCCTATTTATAGCTGTCTTTCTCACCCCAATAAGATGCTTTTGTCTGTTGTTCTAACAGGGTGACTTGTTATCTCTTGTAATTTGCATCTGCTAATTTCATTATTGCTCTGCCTTTGCCCAGAGGAAGAGTAGCTCAGCTACAGCACTGAGAGCTGAAACACCTTTTTAAAGGAAATACAAAATGCAGTTTGAACTAATTAAGGAAAAAGCATTTAAAAGTTGTGTGTGTTTCTATACTGTAATTCCAAAAATCCTGTTTCCTCGTATGGAGCAGTGCAGTTGTGGCATGAGCCCAGATTCCTGCTTTCAGAGTTTTGAAACAGCCTCTTCGAGGCTTTGAGGGTGAATTTGCTGTTGGGGGAGTGGAGCAATGGAATTCCAGAGCCCTGGTGGACTCCCACTGCTGTGGTTTGCATTTAGGGAATGTGGGTTTGGGTCAGGGTAAGATACTGAGCCCTTGATGACACTTTCATGGAGAAATTTTCCCCAAAATGCAATGGAAGCCTCCCTGGCCATTCCTCTGGTCCTTGTCACTTGTCCCCTGGGAGAAGAGACCAAGTCACCCCTCACTACAACCCTGAGCTCTCCCATGCTGATCCCAACACAGCAGGATTTAACCCCAGAATTCAGCTGGGGCCAGTGACAGGGATCTGCTGACATCATTTTACCTCAAGAGCAATGAAAATAGAAAGAGCAGCAGAGGTGTGTAATTAATTCATTCAGGTTAATAACAGGTGGAGGTGAGCAGGCAGAACCCTCCCAGCTCTTCAGAGCAAGGGCAGGAAGGTGGCAGTGTAAGTTTGGTGACATTTTCTGCCTGTTCAGCTGCCACTTGCCCTGAAAACAGAGCAAGACTCCAGCTAATGCAGGCAGAGCTTTGCCTGGAGAGGTTTTGTTTGCTGCTCTCCTCGTTCTGCAGCTCAGCTCGGGGCATTTCCAAATCACCATCCAGCCAAGGTGCTGTGCTCCAGTTTGGTGCCTCTCACATGGCTTGATGGGATGTGAGAGAAAAGCTCTGAAGCTCTTTTTGACTTGGGCATATCAGGAAAATGGGTACCTTTTGTAAATCGCTGTGGACAAATGTTTATTTGGGTGCAGTTATTTTGCTGCTGCAGGTTGTCTTAGGGTAGAAGTCCCTGCAGCTGTGGATGGAACAGATGGGAGAACAAGAAATGGGGAGACAGGGAGTCAAATCATTCCCTGTGCATGCCTCCAGGGCTGCTGTCTGGGATGTCACCTCTGCTGTGGGGACATTTCTGCTCCTCTGTCCCTATCAGTGCTAGGGGTTTTCTTCTGCCCACATCTTTTATAAGCACTTCCCTGCTTTTCCATGCTCTCACTGCTGGAATATGTGTGGGGTGAAGAGAATTTTCTGTCCTGCAAGTCCTTCCACAAAGGAAGTTCATGAACAATCCCACGGAGTTGTCATGGTAATCCCAGTTATTTCAAGGTTGCTGTGCAAGATTGCTCGAGGTAAACAACAAAAGAGCTGAAAATTATTCCAGTTTCAGTTGATGCAGCTAAAAAAGGTGGAGCCCATGTGGGACTTCTCTCTTTCACACGCATGCATGTGCCCACATCTCTTAAAAAATTGGTTCTACTGATGTCCAAAATGATGTGTCCAAAGTGATACGTGGTTGGGTTCAAATTTGTTGTGTATTGTCAGTGGGTGGTCACAACATTTTCAAACCCCAGGTTGGTAATTGTCCTGGTTTCTGCTGCCATAGAGCTCATTTTCTTCCTAATTGTTGGTACAGTTTAGTATGTCTGAGATAACAGTCAAGTATGAAAGCATTTTGTCTCCGAATGCTGCGACTTTTTAAAATCTCCTGGTGATTTTGTAGGATCACACTCTTAAAGGATGGAGGACTCAGGATATCCAACGTGACCAAGGGGGATGCTGGCAGCTACACGTGCCTGGCCACAAACCAGTTTGGAACAGCCAGGGGCTCCACCAACCTGGTAGTTACAGGTGGGTGAGCTGGGAACAGGGGCTGCAACTGGAACTGCAGACTCAGGAGCCTGCTGGAATGTAAAGAGTATGAGAAGTTATTTATTTAATGTATAAAGATAAAAGGATAGCTGTTACAGCTCTTTTATTAGTTGAAAAGGCACTGAGGGATTTTTCTGCCTTTGACAGAGATATTTCTCAGATGTGAGGGAGTTCTGAGCACTTCCCTCCCTCCTCTCACTTCTCTAAACACTAAATAGTGCAATTATGCTTTTAAGTTCGTGGGGGTTTTTAATTTGTTATGAAAAAAACATGTCAGTCAAAAAAAAAATCTTGGTGGTAATTTTATATTCCAGTCGAAAATCTGTTTTGGCCAAAAGAGGTTTAAATGCTGTTTGCTCATGGAAAAAGATGTGGTGGAAACTCCAGCTGCAGGGGAGCATTCAGGGACTCCACGGGCAGGAGAACACAGTCTTTCAAAAGCAAATTTTATACAGAACTGTTGTTCAGAGGGATCCTTCCTCCAAGTCATCCATTCCTGGCTGCTGGTTGTTACACTGGATAAAAAGAGCCAGGAGTTTGTGAAGTTTATCTGAAAAATGTCTTCTCTCATAATGTTCCTTTTCAAAGATTTTAATATCTGAAAGATTGCCCAAACTCAGAATTATCTACTATCCTACTGCCTTTCATATCCTGTATATCTCATGGGTCCAAACAGAATTATTTTCTTCAATGAATTAACAGCTTCATGTTTTCAGCCTGTGCTCCTAAATGATTCATGTCCCTTTATATACAAATAATAGAATTATATACAGAGAATTCCTAGAATTAAATTTTATTTTTTACATTATTTACAATAGCTGAAATTTTTCTCCATTAATGTGATTCTGGAATAACAAACAGCTGTTCTTAATGACACTATTTATGTTCTGTGTGATGTAGGGACCCAAATACCCAGTGTGTTCTTCCTTAAGTGGATTTCCTCCAGTTTCTGGGGTTTATTAGGTTCTTCCCTTACTCCCACCTCTTCATCTGCCCAGGGGCTGCTGCTGCTCCGAGCACAGTGGGGTTGCTGAGAGCCAGGCAGCTGTGGAATGGCAATTCCAGCCTGTGGATTCAGCTTGGTGGATTGGGTTGGCTGCACCCAGCAGGCTCAAAATTCACCTTTCCAGTGGCAGGCAGCTCGTGCTGGGAAATGCAAGGACACAAAGCTCCAGGCAACATTCCCATTCCCAGCTACATCTTTGGAAGTGGCTGTCACTGATGCCATCCGAGGAGAGCAGTGGCAGGCAGAGCTAAGAAGTGCAGAAAAATGCAATAACCAATGTCTGTGCTGCCTGCAGAGCCAACCAGGATCACCTTGGCACCTTCCAACATGGATGTCACCGTGGGGGAGAGCGTGGTGCTGCCCTGCCAGGTGCAGCACGATCCCCTGCTGGACATCAGCTTCACCTGGTACTTCAACGGGACCCTCACCGACTTCCAGAGGGATGCCTCTCACTTCGAGAAGGTTGGAGGGGTGAGCTGCAAATTCTCCTCTTCTCCTCCTCCTCCTCCTCCTCCTCCTCTTCTCCTCCTCTTCTCCTCCTCTTCTCCTCCTCCTCCTCCTCCTCTCCTCCTCCTCTCCTCTCCCTCTCCTCTCCTCCTCTTTGTCTTGCTGCTTTTTTGATTTTTTTTGTCAACCAGGAGATTTACTAAAGAGCACGGCAGACCAAGCAGATGCCCAAATTCTGAGCAGACTTGCCCCAAAACTGGGGATCACCAGCAGTGCCTGGGGTTGTTCTTCAGCCAGGGCTGGCCTGAGGAATTCCAGCAGCTGCTCCTGCTGGGATACTCTGTGTTTGTATTCCAGGCAGCTGGGGAAGGGATGAAGGTGATTTCACTGTCACCTGGGCTTGTCCACCCTGCCAAAGGCTGCTGTGAGCAGGCAGGATTGGGATACCCTGCTGGGAAGGGCTGCCTGCTGCAGGGGAGCTTCCTCCTGCTTCCCCAGCCCCTGGAGACTCTTCCCAAACCCCACACATAACTGAAATGCAGTGTTAACATTCTGCTGGGGGTTATTTCAAGCAAAACTGTTCTATTTGAGTCCCCCTTCCCCTTTGTTGAGATGTCTCAAATTGAGTTTTCTGAGATCAGTGTGTGCAGGATGTGATTTGCTTGCATTCACTGCTGGTGTTGGGCATTCCCTGAATATCCACTTCCAATCAAGGAGATGGATTTTAGATTGCTTTTGACTCAACTTCTAATTTATTGTAAGCAATCAGCACTGAATTGTCCTGCAAACAACTTCCATCTGTGCTTTCACAGAAGACCAGGCACACACATGGAAGGGAATGAGGCAGAATTGGCTTCAGCTTATGTTGAATAAAGAATTGAGACATTGTAATGCTGAAACAAAGAAAAATAACCAAATGTTTTGAAAGGTTCCTGTTTTTTCCAATAGTAAAATAAGCTTCAAAGTCATGTCTTCGCCTTTCTCCCATACTGCTGTTTGCCCATGAATCAGTGGCCAGAGTAGGTGAAAGTACCCACAAAATGGGGTTCTTTCCTTGAAGAAAATGCTGCTTCTCCAGAAAATGAAAATTTAAAAATTAAAATCTGACTGAGGCATTTTTCACCTGGAAAATTCAACTGGAACTGAGTTAAGGCAGTAATTCAGCTGACATAAAGGGGAGATTTTTTTTTTTTAAGGGGCATTGTCTAGCAAATTTTTAATATCAAGTTCTCTGTTCAATGGTGTGGAAAACAAACAGTTCACGAAGAGCCCTAATGTGATAGGAAGTTACAGTTTCATACAAGTTTTATTTCTGTTTCCCATGATTCAGGAAAAAAACACATGCTGTAGTCTGAGAGAGAACAATGGGAAAAAGTACTAAAGATGAAATATTCAGTGAATAGCAAAGAGTAGAATTTGGGCTTGTAAAATGGGAAATTTCACCTAGAATGTGCAACCTTTGAATGAAAGTGCTCCCAATAACCTGGAGAATGGACTGAATTCAACTTTGTCTTTTACTCTTTGGAACTCCTTAAAAATCTCTCATGACTTGACTTAGGAGTTCTAGATCAAAACTCCATGAATTCTGCCTAGAAATCAAATTGGTAAAGGCCACAGAAAACACATTTCTCTCTTTTTAGGGCTTTGAGACAAATGGTCACAGGACACTGAGGTTACTGAGGGTTCCAGGCAGGAGATGCCTTCCCAGTATGAGCTCCCCATGTTGGAGCTCATTTCTCCCAAAAAACAGACATTACCTGATGTTTTTTTGGGAAAACGCTCCCAGCCAACAATCACGGAGCTGCTGATGGGCAGTAATTTGCTGTCCTGCAATGCAGCTTTTGAGCAACTTCACATTTTTGGCGGATTTCTTTTCCCTTTGCATAGAAAGCACTGGACTGCAGGGGAGGCGTGTTTGCATTAATGGGTGTTCTGTATTCCCCCAGAGTGCCTCAGGTGATTTGATGATCAGGAACATCCAGCTGAAGCACACTGGGAAGTACGTGTGCATGGTGAAGACAGAGGTGGACAGTGTGGCCTCTGCTGCCGACCTCATCGTGCGAGGTACAACCCAGCCCAGCCCAGCATCACCTTTTCCACCTCATTTTATATTACTCACTGTAGAAACAGCTGATCTTGGAGGCTGCAGAACCCATCCCTGGCTTGAATGGGGTGATGAATGGCAGTGAGTTGAATTGTGTCATTCTGACTTGCAGTTAGGGAGAATTACAGCTCAGGTTTTGGGTGAAGCTTCATTTTTTTTTTTCCCCAGAGAAATGAGGAGCTGGAGGTTATAACAGTGACTTCACCTCTCTTTTCACTGCCAGTCCTTCAGCAAGAGGGAGCTCACTGGGAGCTCTGAGACAGCTGGAGCTGCTGCCTCTGCAGACTGAAGTGCTGGGGACTCCAGAATCCTTGCTGTGAAATGGGCAATTCTGCCAGAGCCCAGAGAGGCTTTGCCCTAGGGCTTAAAGCCTACAGTGCAGGATTATTCCTTTTCATTCTGAGCTGGAATGCTCACAGTCGAGACAGAATTGTGACTTTCTTTGCTGATGTTATAGTTACATTTATTGCAAGGTAACGGCTTTGATCTAGAAAAGCACTCTACATAATCAGCACTTCCTCAATATATTTTAAAATATTTCAGATATTTTCTCAATGTTAATGCACTGTTACTCATTTCAACCCTCTTTGCTGGTGCAGGTGAGACAAAATCCAGCATTTTGGCCAGGAAATGCCCAGAATGAGGATTTTCCAGAAGGCAGCAGGAAGTTTGTCTGATTGAATTGCTGTTTGGGGTGCAGGTCAGATGTGCTGAAAAATTGTTCCAGTGCCTTGTACAGTAAAGAAATTGTAGGTAAAAAATTTCCAGACTACAGAGATGTATCTGTAGGTTAATGAGGACATTTAGGACTAAAGGAAAAGACATTGGAAAGACAGAGGGATGTGCTGAACAAAGGTTCTTGGTAAAAAAACCAAAACCCAGTTATCTGTTCTGCCCTTGAGAGAATTTCAGGTTGAAATTATCAGAATTAAGTTCAGTGAATGTAAAACCATGATTACAAGAGTTCTTATTTCAGTCTGAATTGTTTTCCTCCTCCCTGAGAAAGAAAAAAAAAAAAAAAAAAAAAACGGGAATCCATCCTACTGGAGGTGATTCCCAGGCTGCTTCAGGGCTTCACCAAAACTCTCTGCCTGGTTTCCCATCCCATTCCAGGCTCTCCTGGGCCCCCTGAGCACGTGAAGGTGGACGAAATCACGGACACCACTGCCCAGATCTCCTGGCAGGAGGGCACGGACAACCACAGCCCCGTGACCACCTACACCATCCAGGCCAGGACTCCCTTCTCCGTGGGCTGGCAGCAAGCCACCACAGGTGAGCACGGTTCCCAAAGCAGGTCTGTGAGAATGTCTCTGGCGCCGTCATCCTGAGTTTGCTTTTCCCTTTCTCTTTCCTAGTCCCGGATGTGATCGATGGGAAAACCTTCACAAGCACAGTAGTGGATTTAAATCCTTGGGTTGAATATGAATTTCGTGTAGTTGCCAGTAACAAAATAGGAGGTGGAGAGCCTAGTTTGCCCTCAGAAAAAGTAAGAACTGAAGAGGCAGGTTAGTGGGTCCTTCTATTTGCTTTCAATTCAAGAATCTTGAATGTTAACAAAGAAAAGGAGTGTTCATGTCTTTGGCTCTTTGAAAACAAGCTTGGAATTACCATTGGATATAAAAGCCTGTAAGAAGTTTGTTCATATTTTTCCACTGAGCTGTGGGACAGTTTGTGTTGCATTACTGAACATCACAGAAGCATAACATGTAAATCCATCTAAACTGTGTTTATTGTGCCAAAATTCTGCCAGTTCAGGCAGTGCTGCAGAGTCTGAAGGTAGTAATGGATGGAAAGAAGTTAATTTTGACAAGGACTTTTCATTCCTGGTGTTTGATCAGTGAAACCCTTCCAGGTAACAAGCATGTGGCTCAGAAGAACCCATCAGTTTTAACCCCAGTTCACTTGGAATGAGGCCATTTCCCAGTTTGTCTGCATAACATCCTTTGAAGTGTTCAAGGACATGGAATTCTGAGCAACATGGTTTAGCGGAAGGTGTCCTGGAAGAAGATGATCTTTGGGGTCTCTTCCTACCCAGGCCATTCTCTGAGTTTACTCTAGAAGAATGAAGCTTGTCTCCATTTTTCCCAAGTTCCTAAGCGCAGCAGACGTGGTGTAATCCGTGAGCTGCTGAGGCTCTCCAGGTGCTCAGAGGAAACCCAGCGTGGCCCAGGGAAGGATAAATGTGGGTCAGGGCTGAGGCTTTCCAGTACTGCCCCCCAAAAATCTATCTTGATTGCAAAAGGAGTGTGAATATGGGTTAAACTGGTGCATGAGGGTGATGTGGTGTGTTCTTCTGTCTCTGCTCTTTGCAGACATCTCTGCATTTCCTTTCCACAGTTCCCGAAATTCCCCCGTCTGAGGTCAGTGGGGGAGGAGGCAGCAGATCTGAGCTGGTCATAACGTGGGATGTAAGTTCTTCACAGAACTTGTTTCTTTTCTTATTGCTCTCTCTGAATCTCCCTGGCTGCAGCAGCTTCTCCTCTGGGATGTGCCTGTGCTCTGGGCCATGTGTGATGTGAGCCCTACACGTTGGCCTTGGTTCTTCCACTCTCACGTGTCCCTGTGCTGGATGGAAATCTCCAGGGAATTCAGTTTGGCTGGGATTGCTTCTGTTCTCAAACAAATGTTAATGCTAAAAAGAAGGCAGGAGGGCAGGGGGATGATTTATCCAAAGAATTGGGCTTTGGAGTGCAGATCTGCAGTCCCTGCTTTCCTACCATTAAATCTGGATGCACATGCTAACCAATACAATTTATATTATGTATCCCTTTTTTAACGATTTAAATAACTGTTAATATTCTGATCCTAGCATTGACTACTCTGTGTGGTTATCTAATCATAGTCACATCAGAAGAAGGTTTAAGCCACTGTATGAAGGTGGTATTGGATTCTCTAATAGCTGACCAAGCAATTATTCATTTTTTATGAACTGGGGATTGATGAAAGAAAAGTTGTATTTACTGAAGAGTGTCTTGAAGCAGAATTCTTAGTGAGAGCCAGAGATTATACCTGAAAGTTGTTCTCTTCTTGAAATGCAAACCTTAAAATAGGTTGAAGGGAGCACATTTTGCTGTGCTGTACTGATGCTTGGAGAGGCTCCCTGGAGCAGGGGCTGCACAGAGTTAAAGGAATAAGGCAGGGATTTATTAAAAACCCTTCCAAGGATTCACCTTGGGCAGTGCAAGAGCCCGGCCATGGCTACAGCCAGGATGGACCCTGGGTCACGAGTTCTCACACTTTTATCAGTTTTGCTCCATTTCCACCTTGGGGTTCATTGTCCAGTCCCAGCTCCGGGTTCTGCAGTCCCACCCTCCCAGATTCTCCCCTCCATTCTCTGCTCTTTGCACTTTTTGGGGTGAAGCTGCAGCGGTGTCCTTGGCTGTGGGGCTGGAAAAGGATTGTTTTGTGTGCCTGAGCTGTGAGCAGAACTTGGAACACTCGGTGTGGACTTCAGAGTTATTTACTAAGGCAGTGCAGAACCTGGAAAATGTGAAAGCTCAAACTGAAGGCTTCAGTACCAGAGTTAATTGGCTGAGGGTTTGATGCCAAGAGCAGTGCCAGCACCTGCATCACGTGCATGAGTTTTTTCCTGCCCAGCATCCCCAGTGGTCTCACAGCCCTGTGTTGTTGTGTCCCAGCCCGTCCCCGAGGAGCTGCAGAACGGGGAAGGATTTGGCTACGTGGTTGCTTTCCGCCCCTTGGGCACCACGACGTGGATCCAGACTGTGGTGACCTCTCCTGACACCCCCAGATATGTCTTCAGGAATGAGAGCATCCTGCCCTTCTCTCCCTACGAGGTCAAAGTCGGGGTCTACAACAACAAAGGAGAGGGTCCCTTCAGCACCGTCACCACGGTGTTCTCAGCTGAGGAAGGTACAGCCTTCAGCCACCCCAAACCCTTCCACTGCTGCCCATTATAAAAGAAAGGCCTTAAAAATATGGTACTCTAGCTAAGCTGACAACTACCTTATAAATTCCCCAGTGAAAAAAATCAGAGGGATGAGAATGAGTTTGCATAGCAATCTATTCTTGTAGAGGAAAGGAGGTTGCACCTGTAATGACAAAAGATGTATCCCATGGGAATCTGTGAAGAAAATATGTAAACTAACCAGAAATAGAGGGATTTGATGGACATACACACAGGCCATTTACCAACCAGGAATCTGAATTTCAGTGTATTGTTAGCCAGTTAGATTAGACACGGTGCCTTCTGGTATTTCCTGTAAACATGAGCTTTGTGAATAAAGAATTGGCTTTTCTACATGAAGAAACTGAGTCCCAGCTGTTTGTATTGCAACACTTCCATGAGCTGTCCCACCAGGGAGCCCAGCAGCAGCAGCTCAGGGAGGTGAGGTGGGCTGGGATGAGGACAGGTTTAATCAGGTTTAGTCCCACAGTCACCTCTCCCTGCCTGGTTTCCCAACACAGAGCCCAGCACAGCCCCCTCGGGAGTGTCTGCCACCAGCCTGTCCTCCTCGGCCATCCAGGTGTCCTGGACAGCCATTCCCTGGAAGATGAGCAATGGAAGGCTGCTGGGCTACGAGGTGAGTCTGGAGATTAAAATATTTCGTTGAATCAACCCTATTTGTTAAAATAAAATCCAGTCTTTGTGAAGGGCCGTGGGCCATAAGGGTCCTGCAGCACAACCACACAGATTCACCCCAAATCTTGGCTCTTCCTGCCCCACTTACAGCCAGAGGAAGGATAATTTTTTCTATCTTTGTTAAAAAAACACAGAATGAAGTTGTGTTTTTCTTCTTGTGCTGATAGATAGCCAAGTATCTGACATAACTCCGAACCAACGTTTTTTTAGAATTACATTTACTTTCAAAGAAACTTCTTTTAAGGTACATTTTTCTGAGCTTGTTTCCCTCTTAATGAAGTGATGTTTTTCCTCTTGTCATTCTTTAGTTCAAGCAAGATCTAATATTTCAACTGCCTTTTTCCTGCAGTCATACTGAAAAGAGCAGCAAGCGTGAGGAGCAGATGGATAAGAATATTTTATTTTTGCCCCGTAAACATATTTCTGAAACTTTAATGTATTTCTACCTTTTCCAGCTGAAGGAAAAAAAGGAATGCACTTAAAAGAGTGGAGTACAGTGTTGTGGGTGAACAGCCCATTCCATGCAAGACTTAAATGTTGTGGTTTTTTTTTTTTTTTTTAATCTCCTAGGTTAGGTACTGGAATAATGGCCAAAAAGAAGAATCTTCAAACAGAGTAAAAGCAGCAGGAAATGAAACATCAATAAAAATTACAGGGTTGAGGAGCAACTTGGCTTATTACACAGCAGTCCGTGCCTACAACAGTGCTGGAGCAGGGCCCTTCAGTGCCACTGTCAATGCCACCACCAAAAAGCCACGTGAGTATCTCGCTTGGAAGTGGGGAGAGGCATAAATGGTGTGGCAGCACTTGCAGGGGGAAGAAGAACAACAGTGGCATTCCTGGGAATCGCAGTATGAGTGGCCCAGATTTCCGTGCAGTCGAGCACAGAGCTTCAGCAGGGTGAGTAAAACCCAAGCGTTCAGGGGAGCCCAAGGAAGAGCTGTAGTTTCTGCACAGAACCTTTATTATGCTGCTAATGACTGGAAGAAATTGAAAAGAAAAATCTCTGTTATTTAGAAAGGGGGGGGGGGGGGGGGGGAAGAGACTTGTTGAATTTTTCAGTGTTCTATAACATATTTATAAGTTCTCTGGGGCATGGCTTTTGAAATGCAATGAACCTCATGGAGTTCATGCAAAACAATCCTTCATGTCCACTGTTTCCCCTGGTACAAATTGCACAGGAGGCCACTCTGCAGCTGCAAAGGCAAAATTAAGCTGGAGAACAGATTGTCAAAGGCTGCACTAATTTTTCTACGAGTGGAAATATTTTTAGTGTGCCCCTCCATTGTAATACAGCTCAGAATCAGGGTCATCAGTCCTGAAGTGTTCCTGTCAGAGGCACAGAACACACAATTAAATCTGTCTGAGGGGTCAAATTCCCTGCAATAGTCATTAACATCCCCCGAGCAGACGGAGCTGTAGCCTTAATAATATGAAATAAGCTGGTTTATCAGAAATTCTTATATGCAAAAATGAATGTCAGTCTTTCACTGAGGACTAAACTAACTCAGATTTGCCAGTTTAAATAGATTATATGCACAATTACCATGAACTGGCTGAAGTGACTGACTGCCTGCAGCCTGGACAGGACATGAGAAAAGGAATTTTTTTTCTAATTAATCATCTTTGTGGCTGCTCACTGGAGGTGGTACCAGGCTGGTCAGTTCAGGGATTTTCAATCTTTTTTTAAGTGTGCCCCTCACTTTTGGGGTGTGTAACTGAGAGCTGGACAAGTCCCTGATCTCTCTGGTGTGAAGAGGATCTGGGTCAGGCCCTTGGGTAAATCGCTGCTGTTTGGAATAGTTAAAAATTAAAATTAACTGCATTATGTCCGTGGATCTTTCTGGTGAATAAGGACTAATGTCAGTCTGAAGATTTTGATAAATTAGTTGAATTGCTAAGAGAAATAATTCTCCCTGCTACTGCACTAGAAACTGATTTTTCATTAAAAAGTGTGATTTTTAATGAATCCCGATTTGTAATTTAATTTGAGCATTTGTGATTGGTGTGGTTTTCACTGTGAAGGATTTGCACTCCCCCACAAGACCTGCCAGGTGCATCTCAGAAACTCTTGCCTTATCAAGAAATACAAATCATTCAGTTCTATTGGCAGAGCATTTCAAAATTGAAATCGAGCCTTTGACAATTAAAATACCTTTGCTTTTCAATTTGAATTACGCCTATTTGCAGCCCAGAATTACAAGTGGAAATTTAAATATTGCTATGTAAAATGCCAAGTGACTGGGGAAGACTTGCCTAAGTTGTTACAATTGCTTCATATTTAGAAAGTCTTAAAATAAACCCCAGTGTTCTGTCCATCAGCTCCTAATTCTGAGCAACGCTCCTGTTCTGAGAGCAGCTTTCAGCACCTGAGCAGCTCAGAAATCCCTGCAGCTCCCTGGACATGTCCTGACGTGACTTGATGGATCAGGACCTGCCACAGATGAAGTTCTGAGCACTGATGATTGCTGGAGATTTTGGTGTCTGCAGCAAATGGAGCCTTCTGAATCCCACAGACAGAGGCTTACAGTGCTAATAGATAATTACTCTTTGTTTTTTTTTCCCACATGTCATCTTAATATTTTGTTGTGGATTTCAAGGATGACTCATTTCCTTTGAAATTCAGCTGTAATATCTCAGTGTGAAAACGATTCATACATGCTGTAACACTTCATTCTCAGGAGTGAAACAATCTCCTCTTCCATTTACAAGTGGTTATTATTAGAACATCAGGTTAGATCTTCCTCAGTACATAGACCAAGACAAATAGTGAAAAAATAATAGCTGTGGGTGGTTGGTTGACTTTGGAATATTTTATTTTTCTTTAAGCCTGACAGGGTTTTGGGGTTTTTTTTTTCTTTTTTTTTAGTATAATCCGGTGAGTTTTGATCTGACTGCTTATGGAAAGAAAGGAGGAAACTTCCTTTGTGAAAGAATTGAAAAGAGGAGGGGGGAAAAAAAAAAAGAGGGGAAAAAAAATACCTATAAGCACATGGATGCAAGTGTTCCAAACCACTCCCAGTGCTTAAAGCTGGAACTTCCACTCTCAAAGCACAGCTCAATCCACCTAGGCAGCAGTTGCCTCCACTAGGTGACAGCAACAGTAAATTGTTTTCCTTAACACATTTAGAAAGGATTTTAATCATTGATTTGTGTCGCTGCAGGACCCATTTTCTGGGAAACCAACCTGAGGTGTTTGAAGAGGTTTGTACTTCCCTGAAAGCTTGGCAGCTCCAAGGTACACGAAGGGGCAGAGCCCAAAGCTTGTGCAGCTGCTTTGTAAATAACAGGCTTGGGTTGCTAATGAACAAAAAATCCCAGCAGATTTCCCTTGGCCAAAGCCCATTTTTGGCACAGGCTCAGTTCAGAACCACAACTCAAGTTGGAAGAACCAACAGATGAAAAAAAAAAAAAACCAAAAAAAACCAACAACAACAACAACAACAACAACAAAAAAAAAAAAAAAAAAAAAAAAAAAAAAACTTGAAGTATTTTAGATAACATCTTAAAGTAAATCAGCATAATGGGTAAATTTGAATATTCACTGAAATTAAATTTGTCTAACAGTATATTGTGAAGAATTTTCTTGTTCTTGGCACTGTACTAAAATTAGAAATTGTCTGTTACCATCATTAGAGTTTGTTCTAATTAATCACCCATGTCCTAAGGCACATGCTTCTGTCTGGCTGTATTGAATGAAGGACCAGCAACTGATATTTCAGCTTCAGAAACAACAATTTATGTGCCATTCTGGCTTATCCCTTCTTTCTGTTTTTGAATGTAGCCTCTGAACCATAACATGCACAGAGAGGAGCCTGCACTGGAGCTGCTTTTGCATCCCCAGTGTAATGACAGCCAATTACCTGAGCTGGTGGATCAATCGCCAGTGCCAGTTAAATTAAAGTTGTGCTGTTGTATGTTTGAAGCACCCAGCCAGCCCCCAGGAAACGTGGTTTGGAACGTCACAGACTCCAGAGTTATCCTGAGCTGGGAGGAGGTCAGAGCCATGGACAACGAGTCCGAGGTCACGGGCTACAAGGTCAGTGGGGACAGAGCTGGGAGCAGCCCAGAGCTGGAATTTCCTTGTCTGGTTGCGTGTTCAAAGGATGCACAATACCACCCCGAAACCATTTCACTGGGGTCTCCTTTTTAGGGATTTTAAATCATATTCTATCAGTGTCTCACCAGTAATGTCCCTTTCCCTCCCCACGCTGGCATTGCTCAGCTCTTGGGATCCCAGCCACGCCTGGATCTTAGAACATTTAAACACTTGCACATCCATAACACTTACTTTAAATGTGTAACGTTTACCCAAATGGATAAAACTATGAAAGAAACCAGAAAGATTTAGCCTGATGGTTGTAGCTTCCATTGCTGGCCAGGTATATTTATTATATTTTATCACATATATTAAACTGATATTTTTAAATCCTTTCACCTCTTGCCTGCTGTGGAGCATGCTCATTTCCCTGATAGAAATTACACTCTTGCATCTGCTCTAAATCTGATCAGCACACAAATGTAGAAGTGTTTAAATATGTCATATAAGTGTGTGGAAAAGAATAGCTGAGGATGCTCCTGATAAGTTCTGTACAGCTGGATCCCACATGCTATATTCCTGAATAAAAGATTTAGGCTGAAGATCTGATTACCCACCGAGTTGTACTGGCCAGAAGAACATGTTTACAGCTCGTTCCAGTGCCCCACCACCCATTATTTCATATTATTGTAATAAAAGTAATACACAATACGTATTATCATCGGTTGTGCCATTTTAAATTAAATCTGGAAAAAAAGGCTGTGATTGGTGTTCCCTTCTTCCTTTAAATGTTAATTCCGCCCTGGAATATTAACCAAACCCCAGCTCTTTTCTTTCATGCCATCACCTCTGAAAGCTGAAAGCTTGTTTGCTGGAGGCAGGGAGGTGGCAGGGCAGGTGCTGAGGCTGTGCTGTGTTGCAGGTTCTGTACAGGACCAGCAGCCAGAGCAGGGTGGACGTGCTGACCACGGACACGACCACGGCCGAGCTGTGGCTGCAGCTCAAGGATGATTATTTTATCGAGGTCAGAGCAACCACAGAGGGGGGAGATGGCAGCAGCAGCGAGCAGATCCTCATCCCCAGGCTAGCCAGTAGGTTGAACCACTTTTCCTTTGTCCCAGCTTGTCTTCGGTTCCCTTGTTGATTGGGGGAGAAAAAAAAGAAAAAAAAAAAAAAAAACAAACCAAAACCAACCTAAAATTAATGCTTGGGTGTTGTATGGTAATAAGGTAATCAAAAGGAAAGTAGTTGAAAGTGTTCATGCCCTTATGCATGGCAAACTCCATTCTGCTCAGCTACCATGTAAATTGGTATTAAAAATGTGAAGTTTTTAACTTTTTCTCCTTTCAAAAAAAAACCTCTTACCTTCAAAATAGACTCACAGAATCGTTGTGTTTGGAAAAGACCTCCAAGGGCATTGAGTCCAACCTTTGACCAAACACCACCGTGTCAGCTAAACCAGAGCTAAAACCATTCGTGATCACAGCATTTTGCAAGATAGCTCTGTAATTTTTAAAATATTTTCTGTGTTTTTGTAGCTGTGTAGTGCTTGCAAGAAAAAAATTACAATATTTTTTGCTTAGCATCTAGGAAGAGTAATAATGTGGCACAGCCCATACTTAATGCTTTCATTTAATCCTCAATTCCTTTTTTCCTTTGTCACAGGTATGGATGCAAGAGGTTCTGGTCCATCAGTCTTGAGTATCTTCAGTGTCTCCAGCTTCTTAGCAACAATATTTTCCTTGACCCTTAATTCCATGTTGTGCTGATAGATTTGCATTTGCTGGGGGAGGGAAAAATTGGTTACTAAAGTGCTTTTTTTTTAAAAAAAAAAAAAAAAAAAAAAAAAAAAAAACAAACCAAACTGCAGTGGTTGATGCATGTTTTTTTCTTGACGTGTTTTTAAATTCTTTATATTTCACTGTAAGTTGAAGTAAAAATACCATGTAAAGTTTAGCAAATCCTTTAAAAAGGAATCTAAAATGCCTTAATACTTGAACCAAAGGAGTTTACATGTTAACATACTTCAGATACAGTGTAAGAGAGAGGGGGAGGGATGGCACTCTGAGGTCAGGGCTAGAAGGGAGAGTGAGAAACTCCATTTTTGCAACAGCCCTGAATTGTTCTGGGTCTGTTCTGCTTCGCTAAAATAACACTTGGCATGGAAAAGATGAAATGAGAGGACTGTTACCAGTGGGAGGGTCACACAACCAAGGCAGTGCCAGCACCCAGGAGTTGGGATCATTTTCCTGTGGGAGTTGCTCTGAATGCAAAGAACTCCCAGAAGAAATCTCATCTGGAGCAGGGCAGAGGCAGAGCCTCCAGTGCTGCTGCTGAGAAGTGATCCCAGCTGGGTTTGGAGGATGTTTGTGCACCTTCTCATGCACCCACCCTTCACCAGTAAATTCTGAAATTCATTTCCTCGTCTCCCCTCTTTACCTTTCCTAACCAGGCTCTTTGTCCGTATCCAAACTTGCCCTCCCTGGGGAGGATGTGACTGCCCTCCTGGCGGTGTTTCAGGGGCTGAAGTGCCCAGCTGGCAGCACTGGTGACAGGCAGGGGCCCCATGGCCTTATGAAGAGGGACAGCCACCCCCTCCCTCCCTCTCTCCCTCGTGACGTGGTGCTCCCAGACCTGCAGCCCCAAATTCTCCTGCTCATTTCTCTGCCAACAGCCTGGATTCAGATTTACAGTCAGAGCTCTCCTTCGTGCTGCTCTGTAACCAGTTCTGAACTGTTCAGCTGCTCTGGCTCTCAGCTGCACCCCACCACTGTCACATGAGTCTGGGAAGTTCATGGCAATATTAGCCTCTTAAAAAAATGGTACAACAACTCTTCAGACTTGCTGTTGTGGAGAAATCTGTGCTTGCTTTCATGGCAGTAAATTAAAGATACATTTAGCCTGGTCCATTGGACTTGTAGAGTTGTGGCTTCAGTCAAATCAGCCTTTTAGACACCTTTTATTTTAGAGAGGGCACAGCATCCCTGTTCCAGCACGTGTTCACATGGCATAATCATCTCCTCTTAAAGACTGGTTTGTGGGTTTTTTTGTTTGTTTTTTTTTCATTTCCAATACTGTTACAACACACAGGACTACAGAAGGAGAACCAGGATTAATAAAATTATGGTAGCACTGAAGAAAAAATACCTTGATAGGCATTCAGCTGATGAGCTCCAGATGAGACAAAGTGCTGCTGAGGAAAGCAAGAGCTGTATATACTGTACATAGAGAGCTATAAATGAGTTAAAAATTAGTTGTTTTTTTCCATGTGGCTGATCAGTGTTGTTTTCAGACACTTGCAAACAGGGGGGGTGGGTGGGACATGGAAATCCAGGTGTTCCTAGTGAGTAAATAGTTCTGTTTCATGCAACAAAGGGTGACTCTTGTTTCACAAAATTCTAGTCCAGGTTCCTGTACTGCCTGTTTTTCATGCGCTTACATTGTATTCTTACTTGATTTCTAGTTCTATATCTCCATGAGATATGTACCCAGTACCTTGTTTCATATTGAAAAGGTTGAAATTTATCCTTGAACTTCCAGTTGTGTGTGTATCCTATGGTTATCTGTATGCATTCTTTTCTATTGCTCTAATAAAATATTTATTACATTGAGGGAATAACAGAATATCTCAAAGTGTTATTGCTTGTTCCTATTACATGTATTTGCACATGTTGGGGGTTTAATCCATCTGAAAATGTTGCCCAAGCTTCTGCCTACAGGTTTGTAGCAGGATGGGCAAAAATCCACCTCTATTTACCTGACTTAATTTCCCATCTATCCCATCAGGCTGCTTCCTCTTCCCTAAAGTGGAAAAAAAAAACTGGGGAAAAAAACCCAATATAATTATACTGAAGAAGAGTTGGGTTTTTTTCTAATAATTTATTCTGTGTATCAGTATTTAGCATTAAATTGCAGGCCCTATTTGCTGCTGCAGTTGCCCATTCTTTACATGCTGCAGCTTCTCCTGAGATTTTCCAGCTCTAAAACCTTTTCCTTGGCAACATTGGCACAGCACAACTATTTATTTTAAGTTTTTAAAGGGTGGATTCTGCCTGCATAATAGGGAGCTGACCCAGCTGCTGCAGTTAGGGTTAATAACGATCCCAACAAATCACAAGGATGTACACAAACAAGACTGAAGTAATTTTTCCTGAGTAAATCAGGTTTTTTTCCTTTCAGATGGTCTTAGGCGGACACTCCTGCCTTACTCTGCCTCCCCAGTTCCAGATTAGTCTTCCTTTAAACTGATCTCTCTTTCTTCCTTGGATCATGTTAATACAGCTCGGGGTTATTTGCATTAATAGAAGGGGTTTGGTTCTCCAGTGAGTTGATAAACACTAAGCTGGCATTGGGAAAGTGCAGGAGGAAAAGGTGGAGAGGCAGTAAGGGATGATCCTACCTCTTCCTCTTGCAGGTGTTTCCAGAGCAGCTCCTGTGACCATCCCAAATTAGCAACTCAGTCCTGGGGTGAAGGGGGAAAAAAAAAAAAAAAACAAAAAAAAACAGAGAAAGAAAAATGTGAATAGAATTACTTACACAAGAACTGCGGGTGGTGAGGAAGGTGGTTCTGCCATTCCATTGGACTTGTGCTTCCCCAAAATAACCAGCACTTTGTAACAACTAATATTTGAAATCTCATAAGGAAGAATGGTAGGCTTCAGTTACAGTTTAAAAAATTGCATTCTTTTCAATTCCCCATCCAAAACCAGAGCTGTATTCTAAAGCCTGAATTTCTCAGAGGTACTTGGAGTAAGAATTTTTTTAAAAAACCCAACTTTTCCTTTGAACAGTTTACTGTGGGTTATGTTACAAACATGCAGGATCCTCTATGAATACAAAATGACTTAAAAACTAATATAACTTTGGGCCAAAGAAATATTGGAGATCTCCATTTTCGACTTAATTTGCCTTTCAGTGGTGGCTGGCAGACGTGGGCAGAGGCTGCCAGGTTCTATCTGTTATGTCTTAATAACAGGCAATAAAGCAAGCTGTCCAGCATGAGGGAGTGCATTCATCTGACAGCTCTGTCTGAAATAAATAACAATGGAATATTGGGAAAATAAAACGAGTTTGTAAACAGGCCCCGGTTCTCTTAGGGGAAACAATCGCCTGGATTGTTTTATGCTAATGCTGTGAACTGCTGAGAAGCAATAAAAGGGATGTGTTCAGCAGAGACAGACCTGAGTGCACCTTGCAGCTGCTTTGTCAGGGCTGATGGATAAAAAGAGGCACTTGGAATGTGGGGCTGCCAGGGACGGGGGATGTGCTGCACCTCCAGCAGCTCTGGGGAGCAGCCCTGTCCCCTGAGAAAAGGGATTTCCTGAGAATCCCACGGGCCACAGCCTGGCTCTGTGAGGAGGAGGAGGGAGCAGCCTAGGAAAGAGGACACAACGTCCCTTTTTTCCAGGCTGAGCTCCCACTCAGCAGCCTCAGCGAGCTCTGCCGCAGTTTTTAAAGGCTCACCTTTGGCTTGGAGGTGTTTCCCCAGGTGGCTGGGGGTGTGGACACCTGACTGACATCCCCTCCAGGACACTGCTGTGCCAGCTCTGCCCCTCTCTCTGCTGCCTGGTGGTGCCAGAGCACGGGCACTGTCCCCAGGAGATGCCCTCAGGGACACCAGGGTGGCTGTGCACGAGCACTCTGTCACAAACACAGCCTGCTCTCACTCTCAAATAACCCTGGCAACAATTTGGGATCTATTTCTCTGTTTTCCTGCCTCTCAGATGCACCCCAGAGTTGCCCCCAGAAGTTTGGGGTTTCAATAAACACCTTTCCTTCTGTTCCTCTTGCACAGCCTGAGCTGTCGGTGTCTGCACTGCCCTCGTTGGAATTCATACCCTGCTCTTGGTTTGCTTTGGGTTTGAACTCTGTGTTTTCAGACTTCACAGTTTGTGCATGAGGCTGTTTTAGTATTAGATTTTCACAGGACCTTCATGTGCATCCTTCCTTTGCTTTCTCCATCCTTAAGGGTCAAGAAAACTTGGTAAACTCGCTTGGAATTAAATTTCTTTTTTTGAACTCCTCACTGATCTTTTTGAGGTCAAGAAGTGTCTTTGAAACTTCTTTTTTTTTTTTTTAAATGTACAAATATAGGAGGCATGCCTGCAAACCCCATGCAGCATTACTGAGACACTTCTCGATGTACCCGAGATTATTTTCTTACCCTTTAAGAGCATAATTAGTCCTGTGAGGTCTGGACCATGCCTGCTCTTTGTGCTGTGCTCTTCATTCCTTCCCAGCCATTTATTCCCTTTGGGGGGGAGAACATCAAGGCACTGGCAGAGGCTGGAAAAGGAAGAACCAAAAGCATCCCGTTAGGAGCCTGTGAAAGGATGCAACTTCAGGATGTTCATTAATTCAGCCCATGATAATTTAAATTCAAAACAGCTCCTAGGACAGTGGGACAGCCAGAATTTTCCATCAGGAAAGAGAAGGTTTTGGCTGAGCCCAGCTCCTTGCTGCGTGCTCAGCCTTGATCCCCCCAAATCCTGCAGTCCTGGGGATGCAGAGCTGCAGGAGGAGGGACAGGGATTTGCCTCCTCACCCCATGAAGAGCCAAGGGTGCCCCAGCAGCACACAAGGAGGGTTTGAGTGCCCTTGGTCAAAGGTGGGACCTAAACCCAGCTGCCAAAGCATGCGGCCAGCAATGACAAGGCACAGTAAAAGTGATTCCTTTGAACAAAAGCCATGGGCAGCTCCAGAGGGACTCCCTGCTTCCACAACATCCTCCTGCTCAGGGACACGGGACCTGGGAGTCTCCTGATCCTGCAAAGTGAGGCAGGGACTTCCAGGAACACGTGGGGACAAGCCCTGAACCCTGCAGGTGGATTTTGACACCTCCAGGGAAGGTGCTGGGAATGCTCCCCTGAGACCGGAGCACCTGAAGGCTCTCCCTGGGCCAATTCCCTCTAAAGGTGGGATCTGGATGGGCAGGGAAGGTGTCCATTGGGAGTGCTGTCCCTGAGGGGATCTCTCTTTTTGTGCTGGAACACAAGCAGCGATCTATTACATCAGGTAGAAACACAAAAAGAGTCAGAGAAAACATGGGAAAGCCCTGCTGTTCCTCCCCCTGGTGATACAAAGAAGAAATCATTTTCCCAGGACCTGTAAAGGAGTCAGAACAGGACATGTGTTTAACAAGAATTTCCCTCATTAGCAATCCAAGGAGGGCCATGCTTAAGGCAGACAAATAATTTAATTTTTGTCACACTTCCTAACATTGCCACCAAACTGAGGCACTTACAGTCACCCTTGTCACAACACTAATTATCTATTTGAATAGCAGAGCTCTCTGCTGATTGAATGAGTTCTGCAGTGAGAGCAGATCATTTCAGCAGCAGCATCTGATCATCATTACTTTTTGGATATAGGATGTAGATAAACTATAATGACAAAAAATACGGCTTTGGTACCTTTGCAGCAGCTTCAGATGAGGGGGGGAGATTCTGCAGCAGCCAAAAGCAGCAGTTCATGGTCTGTAAAACAATGTCTTGGGGGTTTGTGTTGCCTTGGAAACATGAAAAATAAAGCACCATTAATTACCTATTTTGAAGCAAGCAGTGTATCCAGTGCTGAGGGCCTGATCCCAGGCTAATGAATCCCTCACCCCAATTTCAGCAGCCTTGGGCTGATCAATCAGCCCTGCTGAACCAGAGCAGGGCTGAGGCACAGCAAAGCCCTGCCAAGTTCTCCTGCTGCCTGTGATTCCAGAGTGTCACCAGGAGGCTCCAGGCAGGCACTCCCAGGGCACTGGTTCCTCTTGCCTTCGCATCCATAACCTCAGTAACATCTTCAGCTGGCTGGATTTTATAATAAATGCACTTCTGCTTCGAGGAGGTACTAGCAGCAGACCTGATAAACGTCCAGGAAAACACATATGCAAGCCCTATATAAATCCCACATATATTTTTTCTCTCCCTTTTTTTTTTTTCCCTCTTGTTTTGTGTTTTTTTGTTCATTTTGGTTTTGTTTTTGCTCCAGATAGAAACTATTCTTTCAGTCGTGGCCACTGGCACAGAACCAGGAGTTCAGCCAGACCTTGAGCTGTCATTCTACCCAAAATACTGCCAGAATCTTTACTGTTACATCTTCTGTATAATAATTTCTAAGTGTAATTAAGCACTTCTATCTACAGGCTGCACGTTCTGCTTTTCTTCCCTTTCATACTGGTGCTTTGGTGCTAGTTTTATAATTAGGAAATACAACTCTACAGGATAACTCTGAAATAACTCTAATAATAAATAACACTGTGAAATCAGCCTCTTCTTGTAGAAGTTTGAAGTTGCCATAAAAAGTTTCTTTTGGGAATGCTACACTCCCCCTGGAAACACAGCCCAAAGCAATGAGGGAAACTTTTAGGCACAAAAATTGTGGAAGGATAAAAATAACTCCAGTAATTCTGAGCTCTTGCCCATAGCCCAAGTCTGGGGCACAGCCACTGCTGGAAAAGCATTACTTTCATTTTATATCACACTAAGCAAATGCTATTTTTATATTGGTCCCAGCTATTTTAAGTGAAAATTTGCTTAAAAAAGGACACTGAAAGACAACCTTTCCCTTTGGTGAGCATCCATTTCTAAATGAGTTGTTTACAGCAGTAATTTGGAGTTTTATTTTCTCTCTCCAGTTTTCCTCAGGACTAATGCCAGTGGCAATCTCTGTGAATCTCCTGACTCTTTTTGGAGGTTAAACTGACTACAAGAAAGCTGGATCAAAGCAAGGGAAAAACTTTGTTTGGGAAGCACAAAAATATTTACATAACACAAGATAAGCCAGAACTCCTCATTTCTACCATGTAGACACGCTTGTAAAAAGCATGTTAAAAATTGGCCATTTTTAGTTCAGCTGGGGAGGAGAGAAGGGTTTTTATAGCTCGTGTAAGAGAAGAGAGACAAGGCTGGAAATCAGTTTGTGATGCAGCTAATTGAAAAGATCCAGAGTTTCCAGGGTTTCCTGCCTGGAGGACAGGAATCTCTTGGAGCCATTTTGATGCACAAGAGGAAAAGAGAATAAAGTTTCCCACCACAGACAATTGACTGGGAAAGGGCAGCCAGAAAGAGCTGGACTGGAGCAGGCAGACCTTGGAAAGCAAGACAAGAAGTTTGTTTCAAGCTCCTCCGAGCTGCCCTCTGAGTTCCTCAGCTGCAACCACCAATTTTGGCAGCCGACTATTAATAGAATTTATGAGAGATGACACAGATTGAATTGAGGTTGGTCACTGCAGTAAAAAATTAGAGACTTTTTTTTCACAAGATATTACTCCAGAATTCACCTCTTTCTGGCCAGCTCTGGTAAACTCAGACAAAATGAGGAGTTCAAAACATTTGTTAATATTTATTCTACTGAGTTCATCATCTGTCCTCACTGATGTGCTGGAACCAAACCAAACCATAAATGTTTTGATATCAAACACCCACTTGTGGCTGCTCTGGGAGGAGCAGAGCTGTCCCTCCTGCACTTAATTAGCTGTCCTCTGGGAAGAAATGGGAAAGGCCATGCTTTAAATGAGACCCATTTGGGGAAGGCTTTCTTCAAAAGATGAGAGTTCTGTGATGCTTTGTAGCTGTCAGAGGCAGAGGCCATCTGTCCTGGGTAAGTGCTGCCAGAACTCAGGAGTGTTCCATAAATGATTGCTTAGATGGAGAAGGTGACTGAGGGGTCAGAGTGCTGCCATCTGAACATGATGGAGCCTGAGAAAAGCCCAGATGAGAGGCAGGCATTGCTCCCAGTACCTCCCTTTCCTAAGAGCAAGTCACTCCTGCTGTTGGAAGATCGTTCTTGTTTCTCAGGAAAAGAGATTCTGCTGCTGGGGCCACTTCCCTGCTGAACTGGAGTTCGTGCTAGAAAGTGTGGGACAGGGTCAGGCCCCTCCTCAGGGGGCTAAACCTGAATATTTCTTGGTTTTCTTGAAGCCTCGTGGATCAGAATTCTCCCTGACACTGGGAAGTATGAACACTCAGCTGCATTTTTGGGATGAAAGCCCAGATTTTAGAGACCATGGTTTCATTTCTAGGCCTGGACTATCTCCTAACGGGCTCTGTCACAAACAGCCACAACTTCAAGACTGAATTGATGAAAATCAGGTTTAAATCTCATTCTTTACCCCAGTTTCAATTAATTTCCAATATCCCACGTGCTCTTTTCTCAGGTCCCAGTCCAGCTGAGGTGCAGCCACATGAGTCCTGCCATTCCCAAAGCAGCTCCTGACTCACTGCTCTACCTGGGCAGCACAGGAATGGAATTCATGATGTCTTCTGTGGCCAAAATAACCAGACAAGCTTATAAATATAAGCAGACACTGTGAGGGACAATATGCTTAAAATGTTGGATTACATGGTAGTGGCATAGAATGGGAAAAAACTGAAATTAGAAAAGAATAAAAAAAAGACCCCTAGAGAAACATTGAACATTTTGTCTATTTCATCTGTCAATAATGCCTCGCGTGCTGCTTTAAGGATTCAATAAAGGTTCAAGGAAGATACTTGAAGTGCCAAGAAAACATTTTTGTTGTTGAGTCCCACCTGCCCAGCAGCTGCTCTACATGGGCTGGAAGGGCATTTTTCATTGGTGATAAGGAAAAAAGCATTTGAAAAAAGAACACAGAATCATTTAGGGTAGAAAAGACTTTTAAGATCATCAAGTCCAACCATTAACCCAGCACTGCCAAGGTCTCACTAAACCACGGCCCCAAGCACCTTCTTTAAATCCCTCTGGTGTTGGTGACCCCACCACTGCCCTGGGCAGCCTGTTCAGGGCTTAACGACCCTTTCAGGGAAGAAATTCCTCCTAATATCCAATCTAAACCTCCCCTGGCACAACTTGAGGCCATTTTCCCTCTCTTATGGCTCGTTACCTGGGACAAGAGACATCCATTTCCCTCTCTGTGCAGAGCACTGCATTTTGTGAACACACCAAAAAGCACTAGAGCATCACTGCTCCAGAGGGAAAACCTTCCCCTGCACACCTGTGGCAGGACAGGACTCCTGCCTCACAAATTCAATCCTTCTTCACTTAAACATGAGGACAAATATATAAAATATACACCCAGAAACCTGAGGGAGTGAGGGGCTGGTTCCTCCACACGCCAGCAGCAGAGATGCTGCTGACTGCCAGGCTGCAGACAGACCTGCATTCAGAAATTAAACTATAAGTGAATGGCTGTTGTGGTTTTTTTTCACCACATCAGTCGGATTTTGTGTCTGTGGGAAACTTTTCCTCAGAGAGGCTCTTTTCACAGACACAGCAGGGATGGAGGTAACAGCATGAAATGAGAGAGCTTGAAAAGCTGTGGTGTGCTGCAGGAAGCCCAGCATTTGCATGTTAAGCTACATCTATTCCCTGAATGCTCAGACACATGAAAGCAAGCCTGGATTTTTGGTTAGCAGCAGATCTGCTCGCTGCAGCCCGAATTTAAAGGTCAGGGATGTTTAGAGCTGGGTTTTGGATTTTTTTTGCACTGAGCTGGAGCAGAGTTCCACGGCTCTCCTGAGGAGGAGACACCGTGCTGGGACAGCAGGTCACAGTCCTGTCTGCAGCCGAGTGTCCTGACACCAGCCCCTGGCTCCCAGTGCCAGTGGCCCTGAGTCACTGGGATGTTGTAGGAGAGGCACTTCTCTGATACCAGTGACCTTAACAAGAGCTTTTCAGTGCTTGTCAGGCTGTGACAGCCGAATCCTTTCAGGCACGTCAATGCTGCGTGAGTGGAAAGCAGCTGAACGAAACCTTCTTCCCAAAAACACGGCCCTGAGGGGAAGTACGAGACATTCAAACTCAATTCAAACCTGTCTCATTTTCAGAAATTAAACTGGCTTTTGACCAGGCTGAAGGTTTCCTACCTGCCATGGCAATTCTGCCCTTTGGCTTGTCCCCACGAGGCTGGAGGGGCTGGCAGCATCATCTGCCTCCCACCTCACCAGCACCTGCAGGCATGGATGCTCAGCTCTGCCTCCCGCTGCTCCTCATCCTCCTGTGACACCCTGATGAACAGCCAGGCACGGCAGGGTTGTCATCCACACCCCCGAGCTCCCCAGGATGCTGTTTCCTGCCTTGCTTTGGCAATCAGGAGCAGGTGAAGCGGGAGATAAAGAATAAAATGATGACCCTTGTCATCGCCTTCCAAACGAGCAGCACTGATGTGGCTGCATGTTTGAATAGTCAGGGCAGGGGCAGACACACATGCTGGATTTACTGAGATAAATGTTGGTCTCAGCTGTTGAATTCCTGGTGCTGATGAAGGCTGCAGAGAAACTGTGTGTATGCAGAGTGGATAAGAGATGAGGGCTTGCTGTTGCCTGCCAATAGATAAAGGACTCGAGTGACTGCTGCTTTGTTTGGGTTTGTGATTAGATTGATACGGCTCATGTCTTAGAATACTGCTGGTATAGGTGAGCAATTAAACAGCAATACAAGCCCAGATCCTTGGACTCACCTGAAATGCACTGGGGAGCTGGCAGGGAAGGGCCCCTGGAGGGACTGATCCCAGCCCAGAAAGCAGTGCACACCCTGCAGAGGGTTTTTGTTACAGCTCTTCTGGACTGGTTGTTCATCTCATGCTGGCAAGGTGGCACATGGTTCCATGTCCTCTGGAGAGGGGACACAAGGGAAGGAGAGGTGGGGACAGATTTGTCTCACATACACCCTGGCAGTGACACCCCAGCATTGAGAGAGGTGGCAAAACCCCCTCAGATTTCTCAGCACAACTGCACAGAGTGGAATTTCAAAAGACCAATTTCAGGTTTCCTGCCTTCCCCTCACAGTGGTGAGATGAAACCCCAGCAGCATCACTTGAAAGATGAGCTTGCTTTTCTCAGAGACCCTGGAGGTCCTGGCTCAGCTCTGACAGCCACAGCTCCCAGGGGTGTCCCCGTGTCACACGGGGCAGTGGGGACAGGCAGCTGGTGTCACTGAGCCACCAGGCTGGCTCAGCAAGGCACAACATTCCCCTGGGCTCTGCCAGACTCGGGTTCTGACCTCCCAGTTCCCTTGCATGAACGCATCTGTGCTTTGCTCTGCTGCCTCCACAAGCACTGCTGGTGCTGAGAGCATCACTTATCCCAGTGAGGAACATGACAAAAATTGCTGGGGCTTTGTTCTGGGATTTTTTTTTAACTATGTGCTGTATCCAGATAAGTCCCTTGTCTTATTTTTTGTTGCTTTCTGCCTGTGAACCTCCCACCCAAGGGCAGCACCTTCCATTGTTGCAGTCCCTGGGGCATCCCTTGGACAATCAATACTGGACACTGTGGAACCTCAGGCATTTTCTCTGTCACCAGCCCCAAAGCACCTTGAGAAATTCCAAGTGTCTGCCTCCCAGAGTGCCACTGCTGCAGGTGTAAATGTGTACATCTGCCACACAGCCTTGAGAGGCCCTGCTGAACAGGGAGGAAGAGGAAAGGAGATTCTCCTTTTCTCTCTCTGCCTTCAACAAATCCACACCTGCTAATGGCATCTGATGCTGCTTGCATTCACCTCTTACCTGGTCCTTTTGCCTGCCCCTGTTCTGGGACTCTGATCCTACCAAGGACAGCTGAATTCCCCAGAACTCCTCTCCTTTTCAGCTCTGTCCTCTCTGTGAGGGTTGCATTAAGTTACCCAAATTGCACTGCTGCATTCAGGGTTCAGAGCAGAAGTTACATACAGCAGCAGCACCTCTGTAAGGAAGAGCCGATCCTCAGAGAGGATGAGATCAGTTGTAGCTCTCAGTGATCACATGACACGGGGTTTTATGAAATTGCAGGTAGCACCAAAAATTTCAAAATACAGAAAAAAAAAATCTGACATACCTATGAATGAAAATATTGGTAGTTACTTTAAATGCACTATTTAATGAAAAATGAAATTCATGAAAAATTAATTTAATTAAATTTTCTGTTTAAACATGCGACTACCTCAGGATTTAGTGCACCTGCTGAAAATATTAATCACAAAGAGTAAAAAAAAACTGAAGGCTTTGAATCAGAGTTGCTCACCTGCAGCACCCTGGGCTGTGCTCGGGATCTCAGGCACCAACAGCTCCATATCCTCCACCATTTGAACATGAAGTCAGAGAAGGTTTCCGTTGGGAAGAGTTGAGAGAAACAAACTGAATCACAGGCTCAGTTAGGAGCTCTAATGTCTGCTTGATTTTGGGCACATTTGTAATTCATGTTTAGAATTCAGCTATTTACATAATTGACAGAAATGTAAAAGCAAATAAGATAACAGTGAAAATATTTGTGGTTTTCTATGACAGTAAAAGACAACTTCGAAACAGCTTTAAAAATGAAGGCCAATATAATTTCCAGATTTAGAGGAAAAAAACACACACAACTGAATCAATGATAAGCAAATGTTGGAGGTACAACACATAACATTCTGGACTAACAGACATGCAGGACCACAGTGTGGACTGGGAATTCTTGTCCTGACACCACATTGCAGAAAGAAGGCAGAAAATGTATCTGAATCCTTTCCAACACCTGCCACAGGCCATGGAGGTCTCAGCCCACACAAAGGGCCCTTCAGTGACCATCCACATGATCCTTTTCCTGAAGATACATGGAGCAGGGCAAACAAGAGACAGAACTGGAGGCTGATGTGTGCCCTGTTCCATGTTTCAGTGGTACCTCAGTCCTCCCACCACTCATGCCCTGGTGAATGGAGGAGCACGTGGGGCTCAAAATTACCAAGCAGGTGTTTAAAAGACATCTGTAAGCAGTTCTGCTATAGTCTAATTAGTGCTCTAATACAGATTACAGTGCACAGTCATCATTATTTCCTCTTCATTAGCTGCTGAAATATAATGCATCTTAAAAAAAAAAAAACACAAAAAACCCAACCCATTTTCCTTCTTTTTATAATTAAAAAAACCCCCAAGAGCCTGTTTCTGCCATTACCATAACAAAGGCAATAGGAATATGATTAATGCATCCATCCAAGCTATGTGCATTGTACATTAAACACCAAGGCACCATCTCAGCCTAACCTGAGCTCCCACACTCTAAGACAAAATTGTTAATATTCACACTTGCACCAAAGGAAATGTCTGGAAAGGAAACAACAGAAGAATGAACCTTTTCTACTAGCAGATGTAGAATCCTATTCTTGGCAAGGAGGGAGGCCACAAGTCCAGCAGAATGCACCCAAATTATTGCAGGCATGGTCAGAGAGCGACAGGAGATACTTGTGCTGTAGTGACTCCAGTGAGGGTGATCAGTGCCAGCTCTGCTCAGTTTGGAATGGTTTTGGCTGGTGACAGCTCTCTCTCTGCCCCAGCAGGCAGCTGCAGGATGCAGAAATTGCTGAAACGTGGCCATTGCTCCTCAGAGGGACTCCGCAGGATTGCGGGATCCTGGCCAGTCCCACCCAACACAGACACAGCTCGGGAGCCGCTCTGCCCAAAGTCCTCAGGAACACCTCCTTCCTCTGGACATTCCTGCTACAGATCCCCTGGGATCACTTGTGCCATGGAAAGGTTCTTCTCCAAGCCTGTGGGCCAGGATTTCTTTAGTGGTGCAGCAGGTTTGGTTGTTCCCTGAGGTGCAGCACATTCCCTGCAGAGCCTTTGGGATAATTTGGGGGACTGGCTGGTAGATCATGGGCTGAGCTCCTCTCCTGCATGCCTGTGCACACTGGACACCCTCACGAGTCACTACAGCATCCCTAAGAGAAGACATCCCCTTTTTCACCTCCAAATTTAATTCTCCATCAGAGGTTGGAAGTTAGGATGAACTCACCAGAGTGCACAGCAGCTGAGGAAGGAACATTTTTCTGCCTGCTTGTCCTCTGAGAGCAGCCCTTTGTTTACAGCACATGGCAAATCTTCAGCAGGTCGCTGAACATGCCCAATCCCCCAACTCAACTTAAAGCTTCTCTGCAGCTCCACTCTCCACCTTCTGTGACAGAGCAATGACAGATGTTCCCAAACTGATCCCTTGTGAAACATAACACCACGCCTATAATGAGGCTTTACTGCAACAACAGATTTTACTCTTCCTCCAGAGATCTACAGAAATCTGGTCCATTTTTAGACTAATTCAAGCTCTGGAGAGCAAGAAAACCCCAAAGTCCATGCTGATCATGAAGCTGGTGAGGCAGCAGAGACATCAGTGCTGTGGGGCAGTGCCCTCTGAGCTACCCTGCTCCCAGCAGCCAGGCAGGAGGGGATTTACACCTGGAACAAAAAGGAGTGAATTCACACCCAGCTGAGGCTCAGGGATGTCTCACCTGTGCCTTGGCATTGTGGGGTCACGGAGCCTGGTCCTTATCAACACCACCAGTCAGCTGGAAACAGCCCTGGGCTTGCAGAAGCCCCCAAAACAAAAAAAACCAACACCCCCAGTGATGGATGCCAGGGCAGGGAAGGTTTTCTGTGCCTTCACCTTAAAGACAGAGGAGCAGCAACAAATAGGTTAAACAATTTAGCCCAGGTTGTTCAATAAGTGCTTTGCAGAGCCTGGGTTGGGATCTGGAGATCTTGTCTCCTGCTATCGACTTGATTTAACATTGCTGGAAACACCTTAATTATTTTGTTTTGTTGTTCCAAAGAGCTGAGCATAGGAAATAGTCTAAAGCCCTGTGCAATGCTGAAAAGAAAGCTTGATGAGATTTTGTTTCTTTTACTGAGAACACAAAGAGCAAAAGGTTGAAAGTAGATGGGCCACTGAGCTCTCCTGGTTTGCTTTTACAGGCTGTTTTTCCTTATTTTCATTCTTAATCAAGGCCACTCTGAAGTTTCCTAAGGAAAAGGGTAATGGTGCCGAGAATATTTAACACGTGCTCGAGATGAATTCAGTGTAGCTCTATTACCTTGCAGGTCAGCTTGTTTTTTCTTTTAGAGACAAGTTTACATCTCAGCTTAAGGAAACTATTGAACCACACACAACAGGAGCTCTGTGCTGCTCCTCGAGCCACGTTACAGGAGCTGAGGAGCACAGGAGTTTGATAATGTTTTAATGCAGTACAGACATAGCATTTGATTTCATGTATTGATCACTCTGTACACAATTAGTGCAGTAAGTGCAAGTTTACAGCTGCTGCAGCTCCCTACTCTTGTTTTTGGAGTGAATAAAACTGACTGAAGCTGAAGTGAGAGGAAGCAATCATGTTCCCTGACCTCAGCAGTGACATCCAGCAGCAGTCACAAAGCACAAAGGCTTTTTAAAATCATGCAGAAGCTCAGACCCTTGGAGTTATGCTGATTGCTCTCTTGCCTGGGATTTAAAATTATTTTAAATAGATGCTTAAAGAAACATGATTTTAAAATATTTTTTTAATTGCTGTTAACCTCCAGCTTTAAAAAGCCAGAGGAAGAGGACTACTTGCTGAATTTCAGTTCCAGGCACTTTCATATTTGTCAGGTAAAAATTGCAAAAAATATTTTGTGTATTTAAAGGCTTTTCTTCTTCTTGTTCAGGTGAAAGGGTTCAGATATTTATGTTGTATTCTAATTGCTGATTACTCAACAGACAGAGGTAAATGTCTTTCACCCCTGAGACTTGTGAAGATGTTATTTTGACACGTCCACACAGACCAACACCCACTCAGCACATCAGGATGTAACTGCAAAATCAATTAATTCAACAGCTATTTCTGCAGCCTGAAGTGTAATTACCCATGAAATGTTGATGGGTTTCAGGATAGCAGAAATTCATCATTTATGCTTAACCTGGGTTGTTTTCCCCTCCCTCCATCCCAGAAGCAGCGCTTGGACGTTCAGGGAGAAGTGATGGATGCAGGTGAGTTGGGTCTCACCCACCCTGCACCAATTCAAGCTATTTTTCTCCTCAGGAAGATGAGGAAGAGCACGGGCAGCTCTTCCAAACCCGACCTGAGCCATCACCCAGCTCCCTCCCAGCAAAACACCTTGGCAAATCCTCCTCCTTTCCCCTCTCCCACCTTTGCTCTCCTTCTGCTCGCGCTGCTGGCGGCCGTGCCCGTGGATGAGGAGTTTCCAGATTGTCCTGCAGGAGCCCTCTCCTGCCCCCATGAACACACGCTTGCCCAGCAGCAGCTCCACCACAGCCCCTGCCCACCTGCAGCACTTCAAGGGCACGCCCTGGCATGAGGCTGTGGGAAACCCTCCACATCCCCTGCATGGAGCTGCAGCAAAGAGCTGGCTCCAGTTATGGATGCTGGATAGTAACAACAACTCTAAACACAATAATTAATTCATTTATCTCCAACTTGCAGTAGCCTTTGTGCAAAAAAAAAAAAAAAAAAAAAGTGTTTTAAGGTTGGATAATTTTAATTTTTTTTAGCTCTATGTAAAACAGGCATCATCAGTATAATCCTTAGAATCTAATAACGATTCCATCAGTGTAAAATCATTATCCTTAGGCAAGAAGGAAACCAATTCAATTATGATATTGGTTGAAAAATCGAGGGTGAAAAGTTGTAGTACATATTAAACTTGAGGCTGGAAAAGTTGTAGTACATATTAAAATGGTTACTACAAAATTTGTGCATCCAGGCTAACAAATGCTAATATGTTCTTTTGTTACTTTCTAATTTATATGATTCATGTAAGCCTGCAGCAAGAGAAACTTGTTTTAAAATTCATCTACATTAAAAAATAGCAATGCAATGAATTGTAAAGTTATTAGCATTCATGTCTAGTTGTGTTATTAAGCTGTACACATCAAATCGGGTACTACAAGTACAGAAATGTCATAATGAAGTAGAACAGCATTTAATCAGAAGAATTTCTAAAGGTCATCAGAGCATCATATAAATTCATCCATGCATGACAGCAATATGAAATAAATAACTGCAAGAACACTGTAAGAATAAACTTCATTCTGGGATCTTTGTTTCCAATAGTAGAAGAATTAGCTGAATTTCATGCTGAGAGAACAGCTAACAAAAAATACGGAATTTTGGAGCTTTAATTAATGAAAGACTAATAAGAGGCAGATAAGGAGTTTTCCACAAGGGAGCTAACGAGGTGTGCTCCCTGATAGTTTCCTACCACAGCTGATCTCAGACGTCTCCCTACAACTCAGAGCAAGCGTTCAGCTCTGTTTTTTCTTCCTCATTAGCCAGATGAGCCCTAAATGATTCCCTTTAAATAACCAACGATTTGTTAATATTTCTGCACTCATGACAACACTTTAACTGCTTTAGGACCTGTATCACAGGCTGACATTTGGCAGCTCCGAGCACTGGAGCTACTTTGATGTTTCCTGGCATTGATGCAGGGGCTGGGATGCTCCAGCGTGGTCAGAGCAGATGCTGTGGTCACCCAGAGCCAGGCTCAGGTACCTGAAATCATGTCCAGGTGCACCTTGATCTGCACAAAACCCAACTGCTTTCACTGGGAACCTCCCCAGAACAAAACTCAGCTCTCAGGGATGAAAGGCACGGGGGTCTGGTTTGGAAGGTTCATTCCCAGAGTCCAGGGAGGGAATTCCACAGAGGGGCACACAAGTGTGATGAGACAGGCTAAATAACTAATTCATCAAAGCCTGGTTCTGAGGCCCTGCATGCATCAGTGGCTTTCCCCTCCTGAGGTGGCCTGGCAGAAAAAGGAGCCCAGTGTTTCCAGCTGCTCCCCAGCCCTGGGCACCGCTGGTGCTGGAGGGATGTGGGGGATGAGAACTTCCCTTCTTGGAGTGGCCATTCCTGGCAAGGACCGGGAGCCCTGCACAGGGGACTCCGTCCTTTATTCTGTTTGAACAGGATCCCTGGTGTGTTTTAAAGATAAGGATTTTGTAATTTTAGTCCTGTGTTAGGATCCAAGCAAACCCTGTTGTTCCTCCTGCAGTGCCTGTGCTGCCGAGGAAAGAAATCAGATAAAACACTTTTCCACTTCCATGAATTTCAGCTGGATGAAGCCCCAAGCACTGAGTAGCCCTTAAAATGGACATCTCAGCTTTTCCAGCCTAACTGCAAATGGGAATTTCTCACAAAGCAGCCACTCCTCTCCTGCTGGTCCTCCGAGTTCCTGTGCATTCCTGAATCTGTGTTGCCCTTTCCCTCTGAGAGGAGCACTACAGCCATGGAGGACTCCTGGAATCTGGCACTGGAACAGAGAAAAAAAATACAGATACTATATACTTCTACAGTAACAAACCACCTGGATTATCTGCGTGATTTTTGTGCAGCACCAAGAGGAAAAAAGAACATGCTTTTGTACATGTCAGACTAATTTGGAGAATCTGCCACTGTCCCCACAGAGAAGTGGTTGTTTGTTCCTCAAATCGCACAGAATGAGCTTGTTGAGCACCCCCTCCTCTCCTCCCTAGGTAGGGTCTGTGCTAGTGTCCTCAGCACAGGGCAGGGGTGACTGAACCTGCAGCCTCAGACTTGAATTCATCCACCAGAGCGGAGCAGAGCAGTTCCTCCTCTGGGCACCAGTGCCAAAATCTCACACTGGGTCAGAACCTGCCCAGGCAGGACATGCCTCACTCACACACACACAGAGGACACCACATTACCACTGTCCATCTCCCTATTTCATATGCCTCATCAAGAGAATAATTTCTTTGTTTTTTTTTTCTTTTTTCTTTTTTTTTTTTTTCTAGCAAATTACTTCAAAAAGTAACAGACAACTCCAGAGGCTGAGCACAGGCTCATGCATCATTTTCATTTTTTTTTTTAATTCATTAATGTCTGCACTGAATGAAAGAATTTATAACCACACTCAGGCTTCCCAAGAAATCATCCTAGCAGCATGTTTACTGAATCAGCAGGAAAAACGAATAAACCAAATGAAATCAGAAAAGAAAAGCAGCATCTAAATGAAAGCCAGAGGAGCTGAAAAGAGCCATGAGATTATAATCTTAAATTAAAACCACAGTGAGGGCAATATAAAAGATATTCTAATCACTACATCCAATTAAATGAAGTAAATCACTAAAGCATGTTAAGTGCCTTAACTATTATAATAATTAAGAATCAAACAGAAATCAAGCATCTCTGAAAGACTGATGATGCACATTAGTGAACAGGGAATGCTGTTTCCCATTCAAATGCAGAGGCAGAGCAGAAAAGAGATTTCCTGGTGTCTCAGGTCAGTGAGGGTGACAGGATGGGGGTCCAGTGTGGAAATTCCCAGTGGGAGAGGGGATATCCCACAGAGCCCCCAAGGTGAACAAAATCCTGCACAGGAGCAGGATCCATCCCTCCTCCCTCAGGAGACGAGCCAACAGGAATCTGATGAGAACTTCCACAAAAAAAAAAAAAAAAAAAAAAACCAAAAAAAAAAAAAAACCCACATTTTTTCTGAGATGTTGAGGCTGTGGGCAAGCAGAGCTTTGTGAGTTTTGTTGTCTCGCTGTCAGCAGCTCCAAAGCACGAGGCAGAATCAGAGAATCTTAGAATGGTTTGGGTTGGGAAGGGACTTAGTCAATTAACCCTAACTCAATTAGTCCAACCCCCGTGCCACGGGCAGGGACAGCCTCAAGCACATCAGGTTGCCCTGTCCAACCTCATCTTCAACATTTCCAGGGATGGGGCATCCACCACCTTTCTGGGAAACTGTTCCAGTGCCTCACAACACTCAGTGCTAAACAATTCTTCCTTTATACGCGGGTTAAATCTACCCTTTTTTAATTTAAAACCATTAACTCATAAACTCACTTAATTTAAAACCATTATCCTGTTGTCATTGGTGCCTTCAGTGTAGAACAACCCTGGTGGCTCAGGGATGACATTTCGTGAACATTTCCACGAAAATGTGGATTATTGTCCGAATCCACCCAGCACATGTTTCACAGGGATAGATTCCAGCACAGGCAAGAACCTGAGGCTCATGTACAGCTCCTCATTAAATTACAGACAATGATGCTCCCATTTTAAATCCGTCTGAGGCTGTGTATGGGTGATAGATATTTTAATTAGCAAAATTAGCAACCAAGAAGTACAATTTAGACACAAGATTTATCTGCAAGTGGTAATTCCCCAACTTTTCTGCAGTAGCTGGGGCTAAGCCTTCTGAATACAAAATGGAAACTGTGAACACACACAAACCTCATTGATGACTTCTCTACTTCCAGAGAAGTTTCATAAATCTTTTTTTTTCCCAGTTAAGATAATTCCTGCTTAAACAAGAGCCATTTTAACTAAATCACAAATAGCTGGGATTTCCCAGCCTTCAGAAAGACAAGCTTAATATTGCAGGATAGCTGAAATGGGGTGAACTCTAAAGTTATAGTCAAAAGTGAGTTTTGTCTAGACAAAATGTACTCATATTTGGAGAGAATAGCTAAAGACAGAATCCAGGAAGGAAAACTGGTCCTGCTGGAGTTCTCTACTGCACGAAGAGGCCCTGAAGGGCAGCAGGAGGTGTTCAAGAGATGCAATGAGCACACCTAGGAGGGACCATTTGCACTGTGTTTTATCCTTTTTTCATAATAATCTGGAGAGTTAATTCAGCCCCTTTGCCCTGCCCTTCAGGGAGAAGGAATAGTATTTGAAGGATCAAGACATACTGAATTTTGTAAGTAGGTTTTTTAAACTGTCCTCCCCCTACTTTCAGTTTGCATCCCCCTTTTTTTTGGCAAAAGCTGGTAGATGAAAAACTCACTGAGAAAATAAAAAACTGAACAACTGAAAAATTATTTTTTTAAATATATATTCTCCTTCATATTTATTTTCTCTGAAAGAAAAACACACTGAAGAGCTCAGTGTGGGATTTCATGTCTATCTCAGGGGAGTAATCCCTCCTACACACATTGTATGGAAGGGAAGCGAATCCAGCAGCAGTGGAGGGCTGCTCATCCCAGTGTATTGCTGGCAAGGAAATAACAACTGCACATTGAGCACAACAACCCATGCTAAAACTATAGAACACCTGCAGTATATCTTTGTTTGAGAAAGAAAAGGGGAACTCGTTAGGGAGGGTTCCAGGCTGTTCTGGCAGCAGGGAAGGGTTTGGAGAGGAACATGAGCAACCTGCAGCCTGCAAAGAGGGGGACACCACTTAGCCAGGAAAAGGTTTAATTAACAGGGTATAACTCTGCAATTCCATTTGCAATATCACTTGTAAGAAGCTCATCTTCACCAAGTCCAGCTCATAATCTCTTTCGTTTCTTCAACCACAGAACTATTAAAATTTCACAGTATTGGACCAAGTGCAGGTAATTTCATTGTCAAAACTGATGCTTGAATCCTTCCCGTACTATACTCCCAAAGCAGAACCTGCTCCAGAGTCCCTGTGCTGAGACATCCTGGCAACCTTCATCTCTCTCAGAAATCAGAAGATTTCCCCCCCAAATTGCTGGCACTGTCCCTCACCATCCCCAAGGCACCATCCCCCCAAAATCCATCACCCCCAGCCCAGCCAGTGATGTGAGCCCTGTCCCACCACCAGCTTTTCTTGGTCCCTGCACAAGTACCAGGTGAGAAATGCTGTTCAATACATCCAAGAGCACATCCTGCACAGCCCAGGTGGGCACTGAACCCCCCAGATGGCAGGAGAATCCAGCACTGGGCTGTCCCCCAGACATGAGGTGCAAAGGGGTTTAATAAAGGGCTGCCAGCTAAAACCAGGGAGCAGCAGGAATCTGCTTCTCTCCTTTCCCAGGGGAGATGGAACATTGACACCTAACCAAACATGTGCTCTGAGCTGGAGCTTCCACACCATGCTAAAGCCCCACTGAGAGGATTTACAGGATGATGCTGCATTAAAAAAACTGCAAGTTAAAGACAAAAAGCAACAACAAAAAAAGTGCGAACATTAATCCAAAAAGGCTTAGGAGAGGAATCCCTTCAAAACAGATACCCACAATCCAATTCAGACCTTCTCAGTTCTAACACAAAAATTTGCAAACTACAATGGAGGAAAAAAAAAATCCCAGAGCCCCTGGAGACAGCCTTGGCTCTCAGTGCTTGTGCCACACCGTGAGCAAGACTCCACCGGGTTCCAGGGTTATTCCTGGGGTTATTATTCTACTGCTGTGTACTCTCCCAGTTACCTGCTGCTCCTCCAGCTGGCCAGAGATTCTCCAGTCCCTGCTGTGCTTCCAGACCTCCTGACCACTGTGGCAGGTGAGTTCAGCCTCCCACGGGCCCCCTCCCAACCCTCCTCCTGCATTATCTGCATCGTGTAAGTCTTCAAACGCTCATCCCCAAGGATTTCTCCAGCCTCCCAGGCCTTTCAAGCACTTCCTCTCTCAAGAGCCTCCACTTGTCTGTGAGAATATTTTACCTCTCACCACATAAAGCTTAGATTTTTCTATGTTTGAACTTCAGTCTGCTTTATTTTATCTTTTAATATATCTCGGTGTCTTTTACAGTTCCTGGTTATATTATTATGCGTTTGAGCAGGTCTCCCCTAAGGAATGACCTTATCTATGGGTATTAAAGCCTGACAGCTTTCAGCTGTTCTTTTACTGCTGGATTTGTTCTTTGGGCTGGGGAAGGGGAAGGGCAGGTTCAGTAGAAAACCAGTAAATGTCTGTTGAGATCTCCTTGCCCAGATTTAACCCCTTGCACAGGCTCTGACTACAAAGCCTTGCATAATTTATCTGTCTTTTCTTTCCCTAAATTAGCCTGAGAAAGAAAAACCTGCATCTCCAGCAATATTTTGGAAGCCTGGCATTTCAGAAACAAGGACTGATTGCCCAAAAGGAGAACAGGAGGATTTGGTCATGTGTGATTACTGCCCCAGCTCAGACACACCAACCAACACTTCAAATACAGATGCCAGCAGCAATAAGGCAGTACCCAGCCCCTAAATGCGTTTCCATTTAAATTACAAAATGTTATTTTACATTTAACATTTCAACTCGTCAGAAATATATCCCTATTAATGGGATTCTAGGCACCCTCATTGCATATTCTGCTTTTTAAGCCCCGTAAATTGCGATCCTGAACGCTGCCTAGTGACGGGGAGTTCTTTAGGGTTCCTGTATACAGCTCTGCTCTTCCCATTAAATTTCCAATAAAGCATTTCCATTTTTATATCTGAAACCCCAGAAACAGCACTGGAGAAACCCAGCGTTTAACTCTTAAATTTAATACAAACTATTTCGCTCGGCGTGAAAGCATTTTAAAATTACTCCAGTGCAGATTGTGGTTTGCTGTTGTACTTGGTGAGTTTAATATGTCCATGGCAACTGATGAATATTCCTGCTGCTCCTGCTATAAATAACAAACCTATTTGGCAAAGTCTGAGATGTAAATATTAAATCTTGCACAAAGGCAATTTTCTGTTCCTTCTTTTGCTCCCTTCTGAGTTAGGAGTAGGTTATTTCCAAGTAGATCACAATATTGCAGAAACCACCCATTTTGATTGACATTGCTTTCAACACCAGTCACACTTTTGGGGCTGGGGTGGTGCTGTGTGAGGCTGGGCTGGCTGCAGCAGCATTCCCAGAACATTTGGGGTCAGGGGGATGCTGTGTGAGGCTGGGCTGGCTGCAGCAGCATTCCCAGAACCTTTGGGGTCAGGGGGATGCTGTGTGAGGCTGGGCTGGCTGCAGCAGCATTCCCAGAACATTTGGGGTCAGGGGGATGCTGTGTGAGGCTGGGCTGGCTGCAGCAGCATTCCCAGAACCTTTGGGGTCAGGGGGATGCTGTGTGAGGCTGGGCTGGCTGCAGCAGCATTCCCAGAACCTTTGGGGTCAGGGGGATGCTGTGTGAGGCTGGGCTGGCTGCAGCAGCATTCCCAGAACATTTGGGGTCAGGAGGATGCTGTGTGAGGCTGGGCTGGCTGCAGCAGCATTCCCAGAACCTTTGGGGTCAGGGGGATGCCGTGTAAGCAGCATTCCCAGAACCCAGGAATGAGTGCTCCTCAGTCCCAGCACCAAGGCTGCACAATCACAGCACAGCTTTTGAAGAGCCTCTGCAGTCAATTATTGTAACTTCAGTGTTTTTCTAGGCAGAAAGACAAAACACATTCTAAGACCCCCCTACACTACCTCGGCTCTCCTTAGAAACCCAGATTGAGACCAGCTCTTGGAGACAGATTTTTCTAAACAAAATTTAGTCCTCATTTGAGGGGGGAGGATCTAGGAGGTACTGGATGGAACTGGGGTTGAATTCACCAGGTGTGCTTCTAACTGGGGACTCCTGTCAGATATGCTAATTCACAAAATCTGTAAGATTTGTATACACGTTATGCGGCGTGTGCATCTTTGGTGTCTTCCACCTGACCAGCTGTGCCCCTGTGGATCCTCATATAAAGATAACCCCTTTTTGTCACCCTAACTATGTCTGGCTCATTATTCTAGGACCAGAGAAAGAGGCATCATCCCCACTAACCCACTTCCACTGCACTTCAAATGGGATCATTGTGTTGTGTCCCACCCAGGTCTCACCTTCCTGCCCCTCCACCAAGACACCACCAATTCCCTGGGACCCTGCAGCCCCTCAGCTCTGCCTCACTAAACCACTCCAGAGTCCATGCCAAGACACCAGATACAGCTGCTGCTGAAATGGGAAGAATTACATTGCTTGATAATAATGTACTTATTTAAAACCACTTTGAAATATCCTTTGGCACAGCATCAGAAAAATCAGGATTGAAACTGCTTGATTTAGAAGGAAAACAGCAGCACCAGCACAGCCCTCCCCTCCACCCAGGAATTTGGGTTCAGTAATATTATCCAAATCTCTTGTTGTAGGCACTGTGGCCTGAGCTAAGGGGTGCAGCTGTGGGTAAATGAGGCAAACACAAGAGTGGGAGAAATAAATGGGAATGCTGGAGAATTGCTGCTCAGAGGCAGTGCTGAACCCTCCAGCTCTGAGTGCTCCAATCCTTGGTCACAAACACATCAATTACAGTGTTTCTGACAAAGCCCTCAATAGATTATACCATTAATATCAACCTGACAGCTGCCATGCAGCTCATACAGTAATGTCACCACTCCAGAGCCTGCCACAAAAATATGGGGCTGGATTCTGCAACACTCAGCTTTGTGCTCAGGCAAATCATTGATTACAGATGAGGAAACTCCTCAGGTACATAAATAAAGATCTCAGAACCAGTGCCAAAACCATGCTTGTAGCACAATTTAAGGACATCATTCTCAAGCAACTTAACTAATTCTTAACATTGTAATAACAAGTAATTAAACTGGAAAGCAACTGTAGATTTCTGGCTGTAGGTCGTGTAAGATTTACAGCACAGAACTGCTGGGAGCTTCACTGGACCCATCCATAACCTGGATTCAATGGATTAATTAAAAAAAAAAAAAAAAAAAAAAAAAAGGTGTCTTTTTCTGCAAAGGTAATTGGATGGACAGGGAAAATACCAACTTCTCTTATAACAATGTCTCTGTAAACCGCCCCAGTGGAATGGATGGGAAAGTTCAGGAATTCAGACTCTGTTCTGCATGACTGAGGGTTGCTAGGTCTGGGATATGCTTGGGCAGCTGGCCCTGGGAAATCAAGCACAACTCCAGATATTGGGGTGGAGAAGAGGGGAAAGCTTTCATCCTATGAAAGGGAACAGCAGCTAAAGACAATCATGAAAAATATATGCATGAAAAACATTTGATTTTGCACATTTGGTTGGTAGTCACTTCCCTATGTAGCCTAAACAAGGATAAAAAAAGAATAATTCATCCACTTTTAACACCAACTTAATTTCTTACAGAATCTTTTACTAGAATAATTTATTTTCATTTAAGAACAGCATGTGGGAGCCTATTGACTACCAAAAGCTGAAAAAAGCTGTTCTTCAGCTGCTTCTCCAAGATAAATCCTTGCAGAAATGGAGCATTGTGAGAATATAAAACTCTGAGCTGAAATTTCCCTCAGGAAAATCTTCTGCAGGGCTGCTCCCACCAACAGGAGCTGTGTTGAAGCAGAGGTAATGCTGAACAATAAATGGAGTATTTCCATATTCCAGACTCTCTGCCTCTGAGAGTAGAAGGCTGGAGGTGTTCTACAGCACAGCCAAGGAAAACATGAGATCTGCTCATTCATTTAATGACAATTACAGGTAATTAATCGAAGAGAACTCTCACCCTGCACCCAGCAGGCTGCTACAGGCTCAAGGTGAGGATGAGCTTCCTAAATTCTGCTGCACTAAACAAAGCTGCAACACTTAATTTCTCCTCTGAAACTTGCTCTGGGCCATCTTAAATGTACCAACAGATGCAGAATGAGCCTTTCCAGGGTGGAAACACCTCTCAAGAGCATATCTGCCTTCCAAACAGTTTTGCATTTTGTTTACTGAGTTTTATTGTCCCTGCTTCCCAAGTGCCTGCTTGGGGAATCTCTGCTGCTTCCCCTACTGTTGCTAATTTCACCTGTTTGGGCTATTTTAAGTTTCTTTCCACCAGCAACCATCTTTGAATTCCCTATTAATGTCAAAATGTTCACATCATTACCCCACGGGCATTCCCAAATCAGGCATTTCTATTCTGCCACATCCACCCTTCCTCCTGGCCCCACCAGGAGCCATTCCCATCTGCTGGGGCTGGGGGTGCAACTCTGGAACTCTGCTGAGGTGTTTCTCTGAGAGTGTAAGAAAGTCTTCCAGAGAAAAGAGATTTTACTGCAACAGTCACGAAGAAAAACCAATTTATCTTTGTTCTTATCCACAGCCTTACCTGCAAGAAAATACCAGTCCAATATTTCAATATACTGCTGCCAGTTTTCATTGCCTGGATTAAACAGTTCCATTTTTTCCCTAAATTGCCAGATTTCAAATGTTTTATCGCTCATATTGTTCTAAAAAAAAGGAGGAATCATTGCTTTATCACTGAACCAAGCAAGACAGAGAAATTCCCACTGTCCAGGACACCTGCAGCAGAGACCTCATTCCCCAAAGGCCAAACTCAAATCATCTCCATCAGCTTATAATTGATTTTCTCCCCTAAATTACCAGGCCAGATTCCAGGAAGGAATCTGAAAAGACAAGAGCTGCTGCTGGCACCTCTAATTACTGCAGTTCAGTTTTGTTTACCTGGTATTTCCATAGATGTGATTAAGTATTTGAACCCAATTAAAGGGCATCATCTACTGGAAAATTCACAGCCACTGACCAGACTGCTCCACTTGGAACACCTGGGAAAGAGATTTAAATCAGATTTTAGGAAGAAATTCTTTACCATGAGGATGCTGAAGCCCTGGCACAGGGTGCCCAGGGAAGTTGTGGCTGCCCCTGGATCCCTGGATTGTCTAAGGCCAGGTTGGACAGGGCTTGGAGTAATCTGGAATAGTGGGAGGTGTCCCTGCCCATGGAAATGGGATGAACTTTAAGGTCCTTTCCAACCCAGCCCATTGTATGGTGATTTCATGACTGTCACTCTTTGGCACAACAATTCTGCTTTCAGCTGAGGAAAGGATTGACAGCACGATACCTCTCCCAGCACAAAACTCACCCATTGTTTTGCATTTCTAGATGCACAATGTTTTCTTATCTCTGCACTGTCAGTTCTGAAACTGTTTTACACCCCATAAATTCCATGGTGTACCCAAGCAAAGATCTACAAGCCCTCCTTATTTAGGACAATATACATCGAATTTCATGCAGTTAAGCTGCTAGCACTTTTTACAGTGCTTTTCCTAGAAAACATCTCAGTGTCATTGGAGCAGCGTGGCTCCTGCCTGCAGCTTCCACCCAGCACAGGGCTGGAGCTGGGCTGGAATCTGAGCACAGGAAAACACAAACTCTGCCAAGGCAGCGGAGCCACAGCTGCTCACGCTGAGCAGGACCAGCACAGGCAGGACTGGATCCCTGCAGGCTGCCCTGTGGAATAAAGCAAAGTCAGGAAGGTCTGAGGCAAATAGCCATGCCAGATTTATTATTTTTTTCTTCTGGTCAGAATGAATGCAGGTGCTGACAGCTCACGGTGCAGTCCGAGCCCCGGCTGTCGGCGCGCTCGCTGCCGTGCCTGAAGAGGGTGGAAAACTTGGTACAAGAGATGTTCAGAGCTTTCATCTTCACAGCCTGAAAGGTGCTCCCACTCTCCATTTCCCTGGAGGCCTTGTGAGCATTTCTAGCTGCTGTCCCGGCCATCACTGGGCTCTGCAGGGTGAGCACAGCAGGTTTCTCCTCCTCCACGACTCAGATGCTGCAAAACCCATGCCCTGTGCCGGGACATGGCAGATTGGGGCTGCAGGAAAGCCAGACACACTGCAGCCCTCTGCGTTCAAAAGATCCTAAAAGCTTCCCACATGCAGGACTTACACAGGCAGGAGATCCTCTGTCTGGATCTTTTCCATGTCCCAGACTTGCCCCATAAACAGCACAGCAAGCAGGAGGAAGGGCTGCAGGATGTGCAAGCACAAGTCCAGCTCCTGGTCCAGGCAGGAGTGGCACAGAGCTGGGGTTTGGGGCCGCCAGACCAGGAGCAAACATTGCTATTCATGTGAGACAGGGGAAAATAGCAAGTCCAGACCCTGAGGGATGAATGCACAACAAAACAAAGCCCCAAATCCATGTCCTCGAGCCCTGCTCTTCCTTCTCCAGCACAACCATTTCATGCACTTCCCCTTTGACAACCTCTCCTTCCAGCACACTTTTACACCTTCCTGACTTGCAGTCAAATCCATTTCCATAAATCCACTGAGCTGTAGATTTCTTTGCAGTTAAACGTTTCCTTTGCTAGCAGACATCTCCCATGTGTTTGAGCATTTAAAGCCACTTCCAAGCAGGCTTTGCTATCTCTCCTTAGCACGTGCAGCCAAATCCCAGCACGGGGTTTGTGGTGGAGAAGAGTCTAGCATGGAATGAGGCTGAACAGAGAAATGCTATCACAAAGAGAGAGAGAGAGAGAAAAAAAAAAAAAAAAAAAAGGAAAGAAAGGAGAAAAAAGCTGACAAGAAGAAAAACTGACACTGGAAAAATGCCAGCCTGGGACAGTCAATCTTCAGGCTGGCAGCAGAAATTTGATTAAGGGCAAAAGAAAGAGAGTCTCTGATGACAGAGGTATGCACAGCGTTGATTAAGAAATAAACAAAAATAAATAAGTCACATTTCTCTCTGCTCAGTGTTATTACAACAATTTGTTGCAATTCACAGGCACAACTGAGCAGAAGTTTTAAAGCCTGCAGTCTGAAAGAGCCCTTCACCTAGCCCACAGATCAGAAAAGATGTAAAACTACCCAAGCACCTGGATTTTTTTCTATTTGAGATTTTTCCCCTCTCAGGGGAGAATCCTTCTCTTGGCACCGAACTCAAAGACAACTTTTTGCAGGAGCAGGTCCCTCCTGGGCAGTGTCAGGGCCCTGTGGTGCTCCTCCACCATGAGCATCCCATGGGATGCATCCCCCTCTTCCCATGGCAGCCCTCCAGGGATGGATCCATTGGCACTGAAGAGTCCTAAGAGAATTCTAAACTGAATTCCATTCAAATAAATTCAAATGTAGGGTCTTTTCACAATGGTTACAATCACAGAATCACTGAGTTGGAAGAAACCTTCAAGATAATCGAGTCCAGCCCATGCCCCAACACCTCAACTAAACCATGGCACCCAGTGCCACATCCAGTCTTTATTTAAACACATCCAGGGATGGTGACTCCACCACCTCTCCAGGAAAACCATTCCAGTACTTTATCACTCTTTCCATAAAAAACTTTTTCCTAATATCTAACCTATATTTCCCCTGGCATAGCTTAAGACTGTGTCCTCTGGTTCTGTCACTGCTGCCTGGAGAAAGAGACCAACCCCACCTGACGAAAAACACCTTCCAGGGAGTTGTAGGGACTGAGAAGGTTGCCTAACCTTTTCGCAAAAATACCTTTCTGAAATAAGATCTTAGCAATGTGGACTCATTAAATTACTTCAAACAAATGGGACTTGAAAATTAAGCCTTTAAATGCTAGATATATAGAAAAAAATATAAGTTTAAGGATGCAGGTAGTCACCCAGTAGGGTTTTGATTCTGAGTACTTCTGTCAGTATTTAAATATCTATGAAAACTGGCTCACTGACACATTTTAGGAATAAGAATATGCAGCCAGGTCTTCAAATGAACTCAGATACTCAACTCCCATACATTTTGCACACAGCTCCTAAATCATTGTGAGGCTGTGCAAAGTTTATCTTCCAGCTAAACAGTATCAGCTGTCTGAAAACCATCAATGCAACAGCAACCTGCCATGGCAAATTACCCCTCAGCCCAGCCTGTGCCCAGCCCTGTGATTGAGCTCCAGGGATTAACAAGCAACTCCATTTCACTGAGCTGGCTGTACCAACTCTTATTCCCATGCAAATGAAGAAAAATGTGTTCCCATAAGTGCATTTCACCGGGGTGTGAGCCTGCATTTGTCACAGGCAGGGGACACAGGCCATCACTCAGTGCAGCTCAGCAGAGCCACAGCACTCCCTGACTTGGCTTGGGAGCTCCAACAACTCCATCAGTGGCATCCAGAAACCAGGGAGTGGTGAAAATCTTTCAAGTGAGCACAGAAAAGTCATCATGGGTGCCTAATATCAGCCTCTGCAAAAGGCAGAGGGATGGGTGATGCTCTTCCCATCTGGCAGCTCCTCCCAGCAAGTCCAGCCTGCAGGGGGGGAGGAAGGAGTCGATATCACACATTAAATAATCCAAAGCAGCCCAGTAATAACGGGCTAAAAATAACTGAGTAAGCACAGTGCCTATAAAACTCCAAACTGCCTGCCAAGCCTCACAGGACACGCACTCCTCCCCCTTCCCAGGCATCTAAATAGATATTGCAGAGGCTTGGGAAAAAAACCCAAGTGGATAGGTGACACATAAATTTCCATGTATGGGGAGAAAAATATAAATCCCCTATAGATTTCCCCATTTTTCTCAGAAGCCACTGCTGCTGACCACTGTGAGGGAAGGGAGGTCTGACCTGGCATTGCAGTGGGTTTGTTCCTGAAAATATGTCAATATTCTGCCTTAGATTCATTTATTGCTGCTGGTATAAAACCCAGCCCCTGACCTGAGCAGCACAGGATGCCTGTTTTATTCTCACCCTGTTTTCTGCACAGACATTTATAAATAAGGGACAGAGGCTTTTCTGCAGATAATTCCTTCTCTTGCTTTGTTTTCCTCCTCATCTAAGATAAAAGATGTTCTTGATAAAGTGTATTTGTAGAGGTTTTGTCAACAGAGAGCCATAGTTAGAGCTGGCTGGGTGACAAAACTTGGGCTCTCCAGAACACACTCACACTTTGATGACTGTGATTCTCCTCTGGGAAAGGACCTGGGGGTGCTGGTCAACAATCAGCTCAACAGACTTTCCTCTCACCCACAACCTTCTTAAAAATTATTGTACTCCTTACAGCTTGAATCCTGACCCTCTATCCTCCTCTTTTCCCTACAAGTTTTATCCAAGTGTTTCAGGACAGCTGGGGCTGCAATAGTGATCCTAAAACACAAAGAAATTGTCAACTCAATGAACTGCTAGAAGAGCTGACAGCACACATCCCAAGGGGGAAGAGAGTCTCATCCCAAGTTTCCTGAGTGGTGCAGGGGCAAAGCCAAAGATTTTATGTCAACCCTCAGCTTGGAAGTAACTGCAAGTACAATTCAGGCAACACAGAATTCAAGAGAAACCATTAAATTAAAAGAAAAAAAAAAAGAAGAAAATAAAAAACAGAAGAAATATTTGGTTTTGGGAAAGAGAGGGATCTTAAACCAAGACACAGTTTGTTAGTTATGTCCATTCTAGAAACATCTCAAACCTGCCCAGAGGCAAAACCCAATTCTTTGCTGGCATTTGGGACACTTGAATGCTACTTGCCCTGGGTATTTAATTTACATAAAACAAATCACCCTGGAGCAACAAACAACAAATTTGCTAGTAAACAAGACAGCTCTAATTATTTAACAGTGGAATCCAGAATAATTAAGCCACGGTATTCAGAGCAACTAAAAGCTAATTATATAATCAAGTATCCAAAATATTTCAGCTCTCTTTTGAAAAACAGGAAAACCGAGTTGTTTCATTTCAAGACTAGAGAGTAGCCAGCATCTCCAAGGACAAGCCTTCAAGATGATGTATTTTTACCTTTCCCAGTGGCTGTGTGGGACTTGGACTCCTTCCCTGGAGGCAATGACTGCCCACTGGAGCAGCTGCTCTCCCTCCAGGCACATTGCTGGCAGCTGGGGGGACTCTGCTCCCAATTCCCTGCTCTCACTTTTCCCTGGGATGCTGCCAGCTCTGCCTCACCACAGCAGCAATTCACCCCCTTGCCCAGACACCTGCTCGTGTGGGGTCCAGGTGCAGACACAGAGGGATCAGAGCTTTCCCTGAACATGGTTTCAGGAACCTACGGCTGTTGGGAGTGGAGGGGTTGGGAGTGGAGGAGTTGGCAGTGATGCTTTTTTGGGGCTACCTGAAAAGAGAGGCCAGACAGAATTAAGGGAATAAAAATCTGTTACATCTATTGAAGGGCCTTCAGGTGAATTCAGGGCAGACAAAGCCCCCAGGGACTGCACCCAAAAATGAACCCCATGTCACGGGTTTTCACACTTTTATAAGTTTGGTCCATTTGCATTTTGGGGGTTAATCTCCCAATTACAGCCTCAGGCAATGAAGTCATTCACCCCAAGTTTGCTCCCCCAACTCACTTTTGTTTCCATCTCTGGGGGCCTGAGGCACTGAGGTGTCCTTGATTCCCAGCCTGGAGAGGAATTGTTGTGTGTGCCCAAAATGGGAGAGCAGCAGCTCACACTGGATATGGAGTTTGGAGTTACACACTAAAAAGCTGCAGGATTACAAATACATGGAAAATATAAAAGCTGAAATCCTAAGGCATCATCAGCAGGAGGGACAGCACAGCCTTGAGGCAGACACCTGGGAGCTGGCAACTCCTCTGCCACGGCACAGAGCCTGGAGTCAGCCTGGTGCCATCAGGCAATCCTGGACACTGCCAGGAACACGGGAGGTGCCAGGAAAGGTCGAGGCTGCCACCTGCAGCCCGGGATAAAGGAGTCCTTTCTCCTGGTGCAGGGCAGCAGGGCGACCAAAGGTGGCAGGACCAAGGGCTGGATTTTGGGATTGAGCCTCCCAAGTGCCTCATTGCTCTGCCACCTAGGCAGTGCTGGGTGCTCCTGAGCAAGGGCAGGTGAAACACCTGGGAGCTGGGACCTGCCTGGACTGAACCAGCTGGGGTCCCGTGCCTGAGTCTCTGAGGATGCAGGACTCTGTTCCCCAACTAACACCCCAAATGATGCCTTCGGTTTTAGCTTTTGTATTTTTCAGAATCTCTGCTGCTTGGTGTGTAACTCTGAAACTTCATATTAGGTGTTAGTGAGTTCTTTTTACAGGGTAGTGACAAAACAATCCCTTCCCAGCTGAAGAATCAAGGGCAACCAGTATTCAAAAATAATAAACAACAGTGAGGGAAAGGAGTCAAGTCAGGGGGCTGAGACTTGGGGCTCTGAATAATTGACTCCAATATGTAGATAAACCAAAACTTATAAAAGTATAAAAACTCACGACCAGGATCCATCTTGGATCTGATTTGGGTGTAGCCCTGGCTGGGATCTTGCACGGCCCAAAGTGTATCCTTTCAATAAATACCTATTTTATCCTTTCAATAAATATCTATTTTATTCCTTTTGCTCTGCCTAATCTCTGTTCCAGGTCAGCCTTTCCAGGCAACAGTTCTGGTGACTCTGGCGGGACATCAAGGCATCTGGAAAACCCCTGGACTGGAGGAACACCCAACTCCTGCCCCCCATTCCTGCTGGCACTGCAGTCCAGAAGGTATCACAGCCCAAAAACCACTGGGATTGGTACAGAGACTTGTGAGTAACTGGATAAAAGTGATAACCAATTCCATTTCTGCAGCAATCTCAGCTCTGATGAGCCAGTGACACTGGTTTTGTGCTGATGTCCTTCCTGGGACATGCCAGAGTGATGGAGGGAATGTCTCAGAAATGCAGGCACTGGGGGGCAAAGCAGCTGCTAATGAGCACATCTGGCTCTGGATCTCCACCTCCTCCTGCACCCTGCTCTCAGCAGCCACCACGGCAGCTCTGCAGATGTTTTTAGGTAGCTGGGCCCAGTTCCAAATCCACGTCCTGACCTTTGAAAATAGTTATTTTTTTCTGTGACCGTGCACAGAGCATCAGCTTCTGCCGAAACCATCGGTCCCAGAAGTGATGATTCAGTCTCTGTTCCCCTTAAGACTTCATCATTACAAGGTCATCAAGCACAGCGTGGTTTAAAACACACATAAAACAGCCACCAGAGTTCTTAGGAATATCAAGCAGTTTCGCTATCTTTCTGCAATGCTTCAATCTGGCTGCTGATTAACTCTCGCTTTATATTTAAAATTCCACTTGCTGAAAGAGTGTCTGAGGGGGTGTTTGAAAGCTGAATGACACGACTGTAATTACAGGCAAATGGATGCTGCATGGCTAAAACATGATGGCTGCAGGAAGACCGAAGGGTGAAATTAAATACTTGAGAGAACAATTTGAAAAAAAATTAATGAAACCCCTGAATTATGAGGATTTTAGCTAAAAGCTTTTCAATGGCTTTGCCTCCTGGCTTTAGACTGCCTCATTCAGGTTTTTGCTTATTAGTAGACTTAGAAATGTGCTCAAAAATGATACTGAGAGCCTCAGCAGATCACAGGAGACAGAGAACACGGGCACTGAGAACATGCAAGGTATCACATGGCTCAGATTTGCATTGTGGAAATTGGCAGCACAGCCCTATGGACAATTTGACAGGCTCCCCTTCTCCAAAGAGATGTCACCAAGGGTGATCCCCACCTCTCCTCTGTTCACGCCCACTCCTATCTACACTTTGACCAAATCCACTGATCTTTCTGCCAGAAGCCCTCACTTCTTCCCCCTCCTCTTTTTTAAGCCCTTGCTTTGGATCACTCCATCCTCTTTCTGCCAAACCTTGTGGCTTTTCATCTCCCCTTGCGGGAACTCGTGCCAACAGGAGTAGCCAAAGTACTTTTTGTTCTCTTCTTCAATCTGAGACTTTTTGAGCTGGTTTCAAACTGTTTTCATGACACACAGCACGGAGAAGCCAGATGAAGGGGCAGATCCTATGTGCTCATTGCTTTTCCCTTGCCAAACCCAGCACTGTTCCATCCTTGCTCCACATCCCACTCCCACACAGGACTGGGACCACACTTACACCGTGGAAACTGTGCAAGGACCTGGCTCTGCACCTCCTGGCTTTGCTCAGAGACCTCCAGCCCTTTCCTTGGACCTTTCCTTAGAGCTCACTCCCTTTCCACAGCTTCCCAATGCACAAAATTCCCACCCCAGGAGTGCAAGGCTCTGTGCAGGGCAGTCCAAGACCCCCTTCCCAGCAGCTCAGGGCTGGATGTTCACATTGTGCTGAGTTCCTGCTCAGCCTCCCCCACTGGAGCTGACGTGCTCATTATTTGAGCTGTTAATTTTACGGTTGTGTTAAGTGGCTCTGGATGGGTGCCATCCAAGCACGTGGGGCTGTGGTTGATTGAATGATTGATTTTACACTGTTGTCTTCTTCCTGCACTCCTAAGGGCTTTTATTTGGGATTAACAAACCTCACCATTTCCTTATTCCACTTCACAGCTCCTTGGCTCCTTTTCAACTTCCCTTCCTTACATGCACCTTATGGGGCAAGGATCCTGCTTAGCCATCTCCAAATTACAATTTCTAAAGAAAAATAGCAAGAAGCAGCGGCCTGTAAGAGATCAGAGGCATACACACATTTTTAGGACCTGACAAATAAACCCCGCAGACCTTGAGGCAAACTCTCTGTCTCAGTTTTAGTGAGAAGAAAACTCAGTGTGTTAAATATTATAAAGCTGTAATTACAGACACCAAATCCCAAGATACAGTTTTATATATATGTGTGTATATATATGATTTAATGTAGCTTGCTAAAACTAGAAGAAAAGGTTCAAGAGCAACCAAAAAATGTCAGGAGTATTGTTAACCTAATGTTGATATTTAAAAAAAAATAAATAAGTAAATAAAATTTTTTTTAAAAAAAGCTCTAGGAAAGTAAAACACACAACTAATTAGTAATGTGGTTTTTCAGGAAGAAGTACCCAAAAGCCATCCTCATTCCATAAGAATTTGACATTTTGGATTCTCTCTACTTAAAAGGAAACAAAAATTTAAAATATTTACATAAGTCAGCTGCAATGTTACATTTAGATTATTGCTGGGGTGATTATTTTTTTCAAGTCTCTTCAAAAAAAGAAAACAATTCAATACCTATTGCATTTTTAAAGACAGTTACTTTGAACCCAAAAAGTTATGGCAGGAAGATAAGGTCTGCCAAGTCCTGAGCCTGCAGCAAACAAGAAAATGTGAGATCTTGGCAAAATAAAAGTACAGCAGAGAAGCAGCACTTAAAAAATCCTTCAAACTGGAGAGGCACAAGGCGATACCCCATAAAGAAGTCAAAGATTGGAGGGCTGCATGATCACCCATTTGGAGTCTGCAGAAAGCAATCCCAAGTTTTATAGACATTAGAAAACTTTGTACTGCTCTCCCAAAAATAAAGCAGTGCTTTGAAAAAATCTGCCTCCGAGTCCTTGGAGAATTTAAGGGTAGAACAAGCTGCTATCTTGAACAAAGATAAATAAGACACTTTATATTGCTTTTCAATTATTTCAGGCTGAGGATCACAATGTGAGAAAGAGGAAATGTCAAGCAGAGATAAAAGCAGAGCAGACATCGATAGAGGGACGTGGATTTCCCCCAGCCAGGAGCCTCTGCCCTAACTCCCACCCCAGTGCTGGAATCTGCCTCAGTCCTTGGCAGCTGTGAAGGAGTCCCAGGGTTTGGTCCTGGCAGGGGAAAGGGACAAGAGCACAGAGCTGTCCCGAGGCTGGGGATGCAGGGAGAGGCAGCGCTGCCATTCCTGAGCAGGTGATGGGGCTGGAGACCATGGACAAACCAGGATGTCCAGCCTGGTGCTCCTTAGAGTTGAGAGCCAGGAGCTGAGAGCCGCCGGCCGGTTAACCCAAGGAACATCCCTGCTGTGCCACAAACATCCAAACCCAAATAAATCCTTGAGGCTGCAGGCAGCACTGAGCCTGCCCTGAAAGCAGAGCCTGAGCCCAGCGCAGCATCCTCCCCGGGCTGGATCCAGGATGGACCCTGCCCCCCTGGATGGCCCCTGGGGACACCAGGGCTGGTGTAGGGACCCAAACTGGGACCTGCAGACCCAGCAGCCAGCCCTGAGCTGGGAGAAGGGATTAAAGGGTGGCTGCAGAGCGCACAGAGCTCACTGCTCTGTTCTGGACACGCAGGACTGAGCCAGCTCCTCACATCACGGAGCCAAGGCCTTTTCTTGAGAGACAAAAAGCAGGGGGGAGATCAGTGATGTGTTACAGCAGAGCTGCCTTCAGCTAACAGCTCAGCAATTTGGGTTCTGTTCTCTCCGCTGCTGGACTCAAAATAACTCCTGTTTCCCAAAAGACAGCCCTGGCTGCCAGCCTGCAGGCTGTGCTGAAGCTGTTCCACTTTGGAGAGGACAGCTAAAGATTTGTTGTGCTGTGTAGAATGAATTTTTTTTTACTTTTTTTTTTTTTTTAAATCATCATCATCTAGCCCCTCTTCAGAGCATTCATCCAGGAAAGGGGACACATGGGGTCCCAACCAGTGCTCCAGTGATTATTTAAGTACATCAAATGCTCATTAGGTAAGGTAAAATCAACAAATATTCACCAGGGCTCGGGCTTGAGAGGAGGAAGGAAATCAAACTATTAATTCAAAGGGCAAAGGGAGCATTTTTCTGAGCAAGTTCTGAAGCTTATGGAAGAGAAAGGCAGCAGCACTGATGAAGAGGAACAAGGAGAATGGAAAAGAAGGAAAAGCTGTCAGGAGCCATGCAAAATTCTAAGAATAAAATAGAAAGAGAAAGAGAGAAAAGGGAGAATAAGGAATCTGAGTGTGATGGAGTGGAAAATATGAGCAGAGTCAAGGTGGCAAAGTCAGGCAGAGTGAGAAACACCTTGGAAATCCCAGTGAGTGGGACGGACAGGTGACACCAGGAGTGCTCCTGAGAAAGACCCACTCATCCAAACTCGGGGGAGGAACAGGCTGCAGAGACATGGCAGAAAGAAAAGAGCAGGATTTGGGTGAAACGGTAGCAATTCCGTGCACAAACAAGGCATGGAAATGGAAAAAAGCTGAGTTACAAAGGGCAGATAAAGGAGGGCAATGTCCATGGAGACAGCAGCACAGACACTGTGCTGGGGTGCTGGGGAGATGGGATGATGGGATGTTGGGATGTTGGGATGTTGGGATATTGGGATGTTGGGGTGATGGGATGTTGGGGTGATGGGATGTTGGGGTGATGGGATGTTGGGATATTGGGATATTGGGATGTTGGGATGTTGGGATATTGGGATGTTGGGGTGATGGGATGTTGGGGTGATGGGATGTTGGGATATTGGGATATTGGGATGTTGGGATGTTGGGATGTTGGGGTGATGGGATGTTGGGATATTGGGATGTTGGGATGTTGAGATATTGGGATGTTGGAATATTGGGATGTTGGGATGTTGGGATGTTGGGATATTGGGATGTTGGGGTGATGGGATGTTGGGATATTGGGATATTGGGATGTTGGGATGTTGGGATATTGGGATGTTGGGATGTTGGGATATTGGGATGTTGGGATGTTGAGATATTGGGATGCTGGGGTGATGGGATGTTGGGGTGATGGGATGTTGGGGTGATGGGATGTTGGGGTGATGGGATGTTGGGGTGATGGGATGTTGGGGTGATGGGATATTGGGGTGATAGGATGTTGGAATGTTGGAATGTTGGGGTGATGGGATGCTGGGATGCTGGGATGCTGCTGCTTTCTGCTTCCTCCTATGTCCAAGCCCAAATGCACACTGTGCATCTTCTGACCCACACAGAGAGTTCCCTTAGCTCCAGAGAGAGCTCAGTGTTGTTAAGTTTTGGCAGTGCTAAGACAGCAAGACAGAGGCTGAACATGAGCTTAGGCTGATCCCGTCCACCCAGGTCCTCACATCTACTGGATTGATGGTTTGAAGGCAAGCTTGCTTTCCTGCAAACCTTTTAAACTATTTTTTTTTGTTTAACCTTGTTCACACAGAATCCACTTTATCTTCTGATTATACTCCTTAGCCTACAAAGACTCTGCACAAGTATAGTCCTACTAGTAAGGCATAATATTAACAGCATGCACAACCTTGCCCAGTACTGAACTGCTCCATCACAGTAATTACTGACACAAAAGTGCTTGATCTAGTTGAATAAAGTCCATGTACATTCACCAGGAACAAAAATCACAGCTGCTAAAAGTCAGATGCATAAAAGCAGCATTAGGGGGGAAAAAAATGTAGATTTGTGGAGAGAAAAAAAAAATCTCTTGTTGCTGATTTACCCATGTACCAATCTATTTTTGCCTCTAAACTGAAAGAGGGTTTTGTTTGGTGACTGACACATATTTGAGTCACATCAGAAGGGAGAGAATAATCCCCACCTGCTGTCATATTGTTCTCCAGCTGATTGTCCTCTTGATCTGTAGTGCTCATATCACAGCAGGGAGCACACAGAAAAGGGGGTTGGACAGGCAGGAGAGATGTGCTGGAGAGAACAGTCAAAAATGCACAGAATGGCCTAATCAGCAAAGAGAAAATCAGGCTGTTGGCAGGAGAGGGAAAGAAAAATGAAGCAAAAAGACAAAAGAAAAAAATTTTGTTGGGTGAGACACAATAACCAGAACCCCACACTCACGGACACGGATTCTGTGTCCCCCTTGCAACTCACGCACCTGATTTTCTGTGAGCAGAACCATGCTCCACCAAAGCCCATGACAGCTCATGGTACAAGACAGCCCAAAAAAACAAGGTGTGATAGACACAAAATGTATTTAGATTTTCCAAACCCTTTTTCCTGCTGTTTGGGCAGCCCTGTCCTGTCCCCAGCAAGGGGAGGTCACAGCTGTCCCAGCGCTCCGGGTGAAAGATTTAAGTGCCTTTGTCTCCGAAGGGAGAGATGCCTTTGGGCCACGTTTTCACAGATTAGTTGTTTGTAGAAGTGAATTGCTTTCGGAGATGCCCTGATCCCTCTGGGATCCACTGACAGGATGTGAGCCCAGCTCTGTGCCAAGGCACTGCAGTCCTGCTGCAGCCCAGAGCTCCCGGCCCCGCTGCTGCCACACCCAGAGCATCAAAAACGCTGAGTTAAAAACCCAAAATGTAAAATTTATATTCTCCCTGACCGATTTGACAGAAGTCCGGGCTCCATCACAACGCTTCATTCATCCTGAGGTCTTTAATGAGGAAGACTCATTAGCATGTAGTCAAACTCAGGTTTCCCCACCTCTCAGCACATCCCAACCTTCCCCTGCTCCGTTACCTGTGCACAGCTTCTCATTAAATATGACACAGATTTGTTACATTGCTGAGCTGGCTGTAAATTGAACTTGTCAAAGTGAAGTGCATGTTTTCCAGTTCTTCATCTCTTTGGTTCCTGTTGCTATAGTGACCATCAGAAATCAGAGCCTAAAAGGCAAAGAGAAAGAAGATCCTTTCTCTGTTTAAATAGCACCTTCCATCTCTAACACCGGCAGATTGCCCCATTTCAGCTTTATTTGTTAAGATAACCACACAAAAGAGCTGAGCTCCTCCAGGTTTCAGGGTCTCATCCAAATCTGCTGAAGCCAAAGGCAGCGTTTTCAATGGCTTCATGGAGCTCTCTCATGCCTGTATTGCCTCAAAGTTGAATTCAGTACAGATTTGCAGCACTTTGCAGTTTATTTTAGCTTAAACCCTTCAATGTAGGAATATGCTGATGTCCTGCTACAGCAATGACTGATGCTATGAGCAGAATGGGACATCCATCCATCACCCATCCATCCATCCATCACCCATCATCCATCACCCATCCATCCATCCATCCATCACCCATCATCCATCCATCCATCCATTCATCCATCATCCATCCATCCATCCATCATCCATCCATCATCCATCCATCCATCATCCATCATCCATCTATCATCCATCCATCCATCCATCCATCCATCATCCATCCATCATCCATCCATCATCCATCCATCCATCCATCATCCATCCATCCATCATCCATCCATCATCCATCCATCCATCCATCATCCATCCATCCATCATCCATCCATCATCCATCCATCATCCATCCATCATCCATTCATCCATCATCCATCCATCCATCCATCATCCATCCATCATCCATCCATCATCCATCCAAACATCCATCCATCCATCCATCCATCCATCATCCATCATCCATCCATCATCCATCCATCATCCATCCATCCATCATCCATCCATCATCCATCCATCATCCATCCATCCATCATCCATCCATCATCCATCCATCCATCATCCATCCATCCATCCATCCATCCCTCATCCATCATCCATCCATCATCCATCCATCATCCATCCATCCATCCATCCATCATCCATCCATCCATCATCCATCCATCCATCCATCATCCATTCATCCATCATCCATCCATCCATCCATCATCCATCCATCATCCATCCATCCATCCATCCATCATCCATCATCCATCCATCATCCATCCCTCATCCATCATCCATCCATCATCCATCCATCCATCCATCATCCATCCATCCATCCATCCATCCATCCATCCATCATCCATCCATCATCCATCCATCCATCTTATGACAAAGCCAGTGCTGACTCTTCCTTGTTATCACTGCCTTTTCTTTTCATCTCCTGTATTTATGTCCCACTTCTTTGTTTGAAAGACAGAATAAGTGTTCCTTGATAGTATTAGTGCTGAGAGACAAAAATAAGCCAAGGTAAAGTCACTGGGATTGGGTCTGAAAGTGGAGCTTAAAGGGTAATTAACACCCTCTGTACTGGGAACTCAGGGGCTCTCTGCACACATCCACACTGACTCCAGGCCTGAAATCAGGGCTATCAGAGTTATCCTTTGGCTCAGATAATCACTCCAAGCCCCTGAGAACATGGCATTATCCACCCCTTGCCACAAGAGCAGCTCTTCCTTCTCCCCCACAGGCTGCCCCCCTCTCTGCCAATGCTCCAGCCCAGAGCACAAACAGCAGTCAGAAACATTCCTGAGTCATGCTGGAAATGCTCCATCTAAACCAACATCTGGCTGTCTTGAAGTTTGTGTTTCAGTGCTTTGGGATACAAAATCATAGACACAAATTCCCCTGCTGATGAGCCCTCCACTTCCCCACATCCCTCCTGCAATAAATGCAAGCCATCAACATCACACCCTGCAATTTACCCACACTTGTAGTTTATGGAAATGTTAAAAAATTAAATGACAAACAGAAATGCTCAACAGACCTTCTATGATAAAAAAACAAATTTGGAATTATGAAGCTAATGTCTTCTTAAGGGAGGAAATGCAAAGAGCTTGAAATTAAAGTAAAAAAAAACCCGTGGAAATTAAGAGCTGTGATTAAAAAAAAAAAAATTATCAGGATCACAAAATTCTGCAGGGAAACACCCAATTTGTTGTCTGACAGCAGGTGGCAGCAGGATTCCCACCCCGAATTCCAGATTTGGAATGACATCTCCTACCTCATATTTGAACATTCATCCATGCCCTAGAGGTTGTTTGGTGGGTGAGCTGAGAGAAATCAACCTGGGCTGAGCACATCTGCATTTCCACAGCTGCAATCCACTTAGCTGCCAAAGGAAGAGCTGAAATGCAAGAGCTGAAAATATTTGGTATGTAACAATTATTGGTAAGGTCACTTTTTGCCCATTAGAAGCCCAGAATTTGCACCAAATATTCCAAAGTCTCTGTTGCTGTTACATCACAGCACTCAGCGTACATGGGCCTGAGAAACCTGGGAATCCAGAGGTGAAATATTTCCACCAAGTATCACAAAAACATCAGCAGGAATTCCTAGAAAATATAAGAAACTGCATTCTATAAACCTCAACCCAAAACTACCTCAGGAAATCATTTTGAGAAGGGATGCACAGAGAGCTGAAATGTCTCTGAGAAAGCATCACGTGCTGGTCAGACTGGCTCCCACTAAAGCCTTATTGAATTTACGACTGCTGAGAAAAAGCAGGGAAAAAATTATTATTGATGATACAAGGTTTTGAAACATTTAAAGGACCTTACTCTTATTTATTCCACAATGTTCCTCATGGAGCAAGAGAGACATAACTGAGGGAGCTGCTTAGTGATTTGTTAACTGAAATGCAATTAAAGAAAAGAGAGAAATGCTTTAAAATATTGTGGAGATGGGTTTCTTTTATTATTTTATTTTTATTTTTGTACTTAGCTTGTTTCTTAGGCTTATCCTTCAAAGCTGCTCAGAGCAGGGAGGAATTGTAGCACTAGTGGAAGCAAATGGGGCCAGCTGGATGGAGGAACAGAAATTAAAGGACAATAAAGACAGAAAAAGAGGGTTGGCAGTCATGGCCAGGACAGACAATGAGGCACAACTGACTAAAGGTTGCAAGAGACCCCAAATGATGACCCAAAGCCCCACTGTGCCCAAGATAATCCCAAGGTTTGCATGAAACCCATGAAGAATAGAAAGTCTGAGGAGCAAAAGGCCAGAGAGACCTGGCCCTCGCTTTGACAAAAAATATTTGAAATTATTTAAACCTGTGAAGGATTTTTTTTTCTTAAATATTATTTGGAGGCTTAAATAAAAGAATTCCACCAAGGTAAGAGGAAATTCCCTCCTCTGTCCCCCTGCTTCTAAAGGATGAGATCCAAGTCATGAATATTACAGTGACTTAGAGATTCATTTACACAATTTTACTGCTTTGGACAAAACACAGCCACTTTCCCAGCCTGGTGAAATACTGTTATCCACATAACTCATTTTATGCAGCTTCAGCAAGGCATTTGGATTTGTGGCTGTTCCCATTTGAGGGGGAAATTGAATTGGAAATTCACATGTGAACCACGTGGACAAGGCAAGTCTGAGGATCAGGGAAGCATCAATTAAATTCCCCTTGCAGCCCGAAATAAAACCCCAATGGGAAGAGGGTCCCCATTGCTGTGACAACTGAGCACAATTGAAAGAACTCAAGGCAGAGGTGAGCACAAGCTCGTTTCAAGAGATGATAATGAAATTTAGATCTATTTTATTAATAGTGTGAACGCTGATTGCTGTGCGCAGTAATGGGAGGCAGCAGAGCAATTTATGGTTTAGCCTTTGATAACATGGACTTATTAAGGATGTTATTGATTAAAGGTAAATTAGCAACTCGCTGATTAACTCATCTCTCATCTTCCCATTCTTGTTGTAGCAAAGACCACGGAAGCACTGTCGGGTTGCTGGTTCTCAGTTCTGACTCTGACTTCCAATAAATTTGGATTTTTTTGGATGTTTTCAGAAGCGTTGTTTGAACAAGTGTCCAAGTGCACACATTTTTTTTCTGAAATGTGCTATCCCACCTACTCCTTACACAAATGCACACTGGAAGCTTGCTGGGAATAATTAGAAAAACCCAAAAGAATCCCACAAACTGTTCTGCATAAAATGGTGAGTGAAACAGGCACACCAAATTCAAAGTTTCTCATCTATTCCACAAGAGATATTTCATCCCCATTCCAGCACTACCTGTAGCAATACTGATTAAGGAAGGAAACAATTAACTTAGGAAACAATTCACAATATGACTAAGATGCAAATCTGGAAAATATCAGATTAAACGAGGAGGATGATGTGAGGCTCAGGTTTTTAGCAATGTTTCCATATATTGGCTGTGACAACAGCTGGATTTGTTCTCAGGACTCACTTCTCCATAAAGAAAATCCTACAGAGGGATAGGGCTGGTGGTGCCCCATCCCTGGAAGTGTCCAAGGCAAGGCTGGATTGGAGCAAGCTGGGACAGTGGAAGGTGGCAGGGGTGGTACTGGATGGGCTTTAAGGTCCCTCCCCACCCAAATCTTCTGGGATTCTGTGAAATGACAGTGTCCATCCATCCCTTCCCAAAAATTCTGAAAGAAAGAGAGGAAGGATGAAGCACGATGAGGACTGGAATCATCACATTCAGGGTTATTCTAACTTTCACTCAGCAAAGTAAATCTGGAAGCCTAAAAATAGCTTAAAATCACATTTCCTCCCTCTGTGATCCCCAGGCAATTCTTCTGAGAGCCACACCTCTAGGTCAGGAATGGCATTTCTCACCAATTGACCCAGGAACTGCAGGGCAGCTGGGCTGAAAATAAAAATACTTCAAGTCATTCACTCTTGTAGGAGATGCACAAAAAGGATAAGGCGAGCAGCAGCCAGATGGATGAAAAATTACACTTTGAAAAAATGCAGAACGGGACAACCAAAAACTCCCTGGCAGAATTTAATTTTTTTTTGTTGTTGGATAATTCTGACTAATCAAAACAGAAGTACCAGAAATATGTCAGGATTCACATCTTGTTTAAAAACTGCAAAGAGCCATTTACTGGTGCTGGAACACAACATTTCAACACATCTGAAATGGAGTGCTGCAATTTTCTGATCTGAAAATGTATTCTCGAAATTTTTACAACACTCTGGTATAATATCAGCTAAAAAGGCAACACTGGGAAAAACATTACAAGTTCATGCATCTTCAGTGGTCTGAAATGAAGGCAGAGCTTGAAGATAATTTGTTTTCCAGGAGGAAAATGGGGTTATTGTAGGGGAAAACCATGCAAAGTTATAGCTTTTCACATATTCTTGAATGGCCAATTTCCACCTAGCACTTCTCAGGTGCAGGTAGGGATGCAAACCTTCATAGAAAGGAGATGCCCTGAGCAAGAACAAAATATGTTGTTAAAATTCTTTCTTTTCTTATTTGCATTAATGCCTTGAGGAAACAAAGCATCTCTTCATAGAAATATAGAATTCTTGATGTTGGATGGGACTTTAATGATCATCCAATTCCAAGCCCCATGCCCCCTGTGCTCCCCACCCAACATGGCCTTGCATGGAACCAGCTCCCTCTTGCAGGACAATTCAGATTTTCTGGCATTTGGCTGCATGGCTGGAAAAGGATAAATATCCTGAAATTAAAGAATCTCTAATAAGAGGGAACAGAGTTATAGAACAACTTAAATAGCACCAACCCAATATGAAAACTTGTTATAAGCATCAAGTTTCTCTGCCTGAAAAGGGGCTGAAATCCTTGCATTAAAGGAGCTTACATAATTTGGAGTCACTTCCACAGCTCTAGCTATTTTTATCTTGAAGGTACAGGCTTGTTCAGAGCGAGGAACTTTCTGCAAAATTCTCAATTTGTTGCTTTAACTTGACAATAAATGCTGATTCCTCTCCCCCTCTCAGCACACACAGAGTTAGATAATGTCTGTCACATGCTCTGTTTCGCAGCTTCTTCTCCTTTATTTTATTACAAGCATCATGAATTCCAAACACTGAAGTGTTTTCCCCTTCAGATTAACTGTGTACCTGAGCCATGCCTGCTCAGGAGGAAAATCTCAGCTTTTCAGCCCCACAACCCTTGGCCAATATAAATCCTGCAAGATCATTTTGAGGTAAGTTAATTACAGACTTGAATTTTAAATGTCTGCTTCATGTTCTTCTCCTTTGAGTCAATAATTCCTGCGGACTGCACATCATCCTTTCATTCAGCCAGGCTGCTGGATAAAAACACCACACAGCCCCTGCTTGCTGGAAACCTTTTACCATTCCCTGGCTGTGATTTAATACTTGAATATTCCTGTTCATTTGCACATTCTGACCTGCAGCAATGGAGATATTTGATCACTCAGGCAGCAGCTCTTGTGTAAAGAGTATTTTTCGCTCTGGTTTAACATATGCTAATAATGATATCTGTGCTGGCACTTCCCCAAGAGTTTTTAAGAAAAAAGTCAGATTCATCATCAGCTTTTCCACACCTGGGATGTGCAAACGTAGGCACAGGATTTTTTAAACTGTATTTACACTCAAACCAGACTTCTAGGATCAGGGATGTATTTTCTAATTTTAATTCCCTCCACAAATCACGCTGAATTTTGCAATTGGAGAATAAAGGTGCAAACAGAGTGCATTACCCATTTTTAAAAGACTTGGAAATTTAAATCTGTATTGTATTGTGTGTGTGTGGGGGGGGGGGGAACTCACTGGTTTTCCCCATGATTGCTCCAATTATTGCTTTCTATGTGAAAGCAAAAATATCTTTAAAATATTGCAAAAGCCTCTGCATAATATATCCAAAAGGAAGGGCAACTGAAATCAGTATTCACCACAAATATTAAGATTAAAAAAAACTATTCCCTCAAAGGATCTGGGTGCAAAAAATCCCAATTCCATGGCTGCATGTGTTGACTCCTGATTCTCAAGGTTTCTGCCCTTGCATGCAGTAGGTATTTATTTTGTGAAATAATATTCATAGAAAATAAGAACTTCTTTCCTCTTTAAACCTCCTATGCAACACTTCTAGTTTCTCTCCAACCTTTTGCACACTCCTAAATAATATATTTAGCAAAAAAAAAAAAAACCAAAAAAAAACCACCCTCCTCATTTTTAGTAGGGGTGTACAGAAAAGAATTACACAACAGGAATATCTTCTTTTTCTGCAATTCATGACATGGGCACTCAACCAAGTGATGGAAGAAAAGTTATTTAACTTTCCCAGAAAAACGTGGAGGTTGACATGGACTCAGTTACCATGGAAGGCAAAACGAGCCAAGTAGCAAAAATTTTTGAAGGCTGCCAAGCAAATAGGTGGCAATTTACATATTCATTTTCATATATATATATATATATATATTTAAGACAACAAAGTCTAGGGAACATGGCCAGAACTCCATGGATAATAAAACACCAAAAAGTGAGAAAGGAGGAGGATAAAAGGACCCAGCCCAGAGCTAAGTCATGGTTAAGGATCTTTCTTCCCCCTGCCAGTGTCACATTAGACATTTCTGAAAAAACACACCTTGTCTGCAAACTGTGGATTTCCCTAGTGAAGCCATCTGTGAATGTCTGTGCAGGTGTGCAGTGCAAAGAGGAAGGGAGCTGCCTTAGCAGAGCATTGCCCTCTCACTGAGAGCAGTCCCAAGCCCTGCAGATTGGACAAGAAAGCTCCCTGGACAATTTAACCCAGGATTGTGTCTCAGGATCCCTTTCCTGCTGTCACCTCCCTCCAATGATTCTTATCTTTGGTCCATTCTGTTCTCTAAGATCTCTTCCAACCCTATCCATTCCATGATTTTTTTTTATACCAAAACATTTTCTATTTAAAACTCTCAGTAATACTCCTACATTCCATACATGAAGCACTTTTCTTTCTCTCTATCAGTTCACCTACAGAGCTCCACATAAATGTCTTTACCAGTAAATAAACACGAGTTTATCCCTGAAACCAACCTATAATTTTAGAGAAAAGATTATTTTTGGCACAATAACTGATGGGTGCAAAGTTTCTGTCACTAAAATGATTTGGTTTTATCCTATTCCTCCATCCTAATTATCAACTGCCAAGAGACTGAAGGGAATTACAGCACTGTGATCAGCAACGTTGACCTTTTTGCCTTTTCACTACTTATGTTAAACCAGTTAACCCAGGCAGCAAAATTAGAACGAAGACTGACACTGGAATAAACACCAGGAAAGCAGTGAAAATGCTGGGAAATTACTTTCCTCCCTCCCTCCTCGCAGCATTAAGAGCAGAGCCTCAGCTGAAACCTTAGTCTGCCAAATTAGGCAGAGGTTTGGAAAAGAATGTTCTGATTGTTAATCATGAAATGTGCTGTAATCTTCTGCAAGGCAGCCCTAACCTCCTCAATCAGCTGCATTTTCTAACTTAATTACATGATTTTAAGTACTTCTAAGGAGGTGCTGTCAGATTTATCCTGGAGTTCTCTTAGACATTCCCACTGTAGTCATGGTGATGATATATAGAAATGGACAAAATGCCAGAGACCAGGGAAAATGTCAGAGCTACGGAACACCCACAACTTGCTCCTTGCCTAGAATTTACTCAGTATTTTTGAGTTAGCTGGAAAGATTCTCTTAGTGTATTAACGCCCCAAAAAATAACAAGATGAATAGTAGATGGATAATCTTATTGCTAAACATACACACTGGGAAGGTAATTCCCACCTCTAGGAGTAGCTCACAAATGTTTGGGAGACCCATGGTACAAGGAGCATGGATCCCACTGGGATTTCATTCCCTGTCCTGCCCTGCAGGGACAATCCCTTTCATGCTGGCTTTCCTGGCCTAGGAGCCAGCTCCCATTATTCTGAGTCCTGCAAGCTGCCTTCAGGCTGCTAATCACTCCCTCTTCAGATGCAGGAAATTATTACTACCTGGATATTTATAACCAGCGGATGAAACATTAGTGGCAGTGGGGGGAAAAAAAATTATGAATATTTGTTAGTTCGGCAGTCTCTCACCAAACCTTCATTTTCTCTAAGTGTTCTGCCTACTAGCACCTATTTAAGAAGACCTTTATTACTGGTGGGTAGTACACTGTGGTACCAGTCACCTACTTCAATTGCTAACAGAAAGCATGAAGTACCGTGGTCCATATTTGTTCTCCCAGGAGGTTGCTGAGCTCAGCTCCTTGTGGAACACCCTGACTGCCATTCAGCCAAATTTCCTCCCAGAAAAGCCTCCTTAATTTACACCAAATCAAACATATTTCTTTGGGGCACTTTTTAGGTGAAGCTACATAAGAACCAAGCTCCCGATTTTCAGTTCTTAGCCCAGGTAAGAGTTAAATTTCCTTGGTAACTCCACAATGAGAGCAAGCTAAAGACAAGAGGGTTCTCCCTTGGTGCCAGCTGTAGATTTTATCCTCAGCTCCGGGAAATACCCGAGCTGAATAAATGGGTGAATTGCTCCCATCTTGGGTTTATTTGCCTTTTATTACTACTTCTCTCCAAGTTTGACTCCCATTTCTGCAGTTCACACCTGTAAAAGGGTGGCTGCTGCTCCGATAGCATCTGAGAGCTGCCAGCAGTGGGCTCGGTGTGAACTGTGTGCTCTCTATTACAGGGATCTGGTGATGAGCACATCATTCCTCACCGCTGAAATCCTTATCTTTATAGAGTAGGGAGGTCGGCGTTTACTACTGCATGCACAGGCAGCACTCAGTCCTACAGGCAGAGTTCACCTGTTCATGATTTTTATGGTCTGCAATCCATTTCAGATTGAAACTTTGCCGTCTTTACAGGGGTCATGCGGACAGGTTTTCTTATGCTGTTCCAAATAGATTTTTGTTGTGTTTTCCTCCCTCATTTTGCTGTGAGCAAAGGTGCAGAACGCCTCGAGGAGGCGTGAAATGGGAGGCAATCAGTTCTCACTTTCAAGGGCTAACAACTCTTTTCTGTTCTCAGGGAAAAAAAAAAAAAAAAAAAAAAATATATATATATATATATATATATATAAAAATTAGAGGGTGAGAATCAAGAACAGAGCCAGGAATTAGAAAAGGCCACATCAGCTGGGTAAAGAGACAAAGGAGCAGTCACTGAGGTAAAGCAGTTGTAGGTAATAATTCATCCCTGCACAGAGATATTGCGGAATGGAAAGCACCAGAGCCTCTGGAATAACGTGTGACACATTCCTGGTGGGAGCAGGGGCTGAAATCCCATTTCCTGGCTGCAGGAACTGTGTCTTTCCCTCATCCTGCTGGTTGCAGGTGAGCATTTGCTCACTCCAGCTCTCCTGTGGCTCCCAAGGCCATCCCGCGAGTCACTAACGCACGTTCCACCAGGTCGATAAATCCTGATCCTCCTGGCCCTGAGACAAGCAAGTTATCCAAACTATCCAAAAGATCAGAACTGCCTGGGCTGCCTTCATTCACTTTGGGGATGCAGGTGCTGCCATGGGCTCGCTGCAGGGACAACCTGCTCTGTCATGGACATCCCTGCTGGAGAGCCCAACCACGGCACCAAGACCAAACAGCTTTTTTTCCATGGGTGCAGGATTAACAATTAAATCAAGACAACGATTACAAATGAACTGGTCAATTCTAGCTTTGTGCACACACAGTTTTCATTCCAATTGTCATTCATGGCTAAATTCTTGCATCTTTTCTGAATTTCTAGGGCTGGCGTGACCAACCCAGATGCTTCAGGACTGAAGATTTCTGTTAATATAGTGAGCATTACATAACATGACAGATTATTTCCCCCCAGTCCTTTACTATTATTATTATTATTATTATTATTATTATTATTAAAACCTCTCTTGTTTAGGTTGGTTTACTGCCTATCTAGTAGAGATTAGTTTCCAGAAGCAGCAGATTCATTGGGGCATGGTAAAGTCTGGAGTCTGGCATTTATTCCTACATCAACTCAAAATGAGGAGATCCCAATTAATATTCATAGGTATTTTTCATATTTTCATGGCTCCTGCTATGCCTCGGTGGAAGGAGGGAACCCCTTCCAGCCCGTTCCTCTGGTTCTAGAGCCAATTCTCTTAAAACACTGTAAATAAGCTCCAAGTTAATTCAGGAATTGTTGAATAGGAAGCTGCCTGCTTACCCATACACAGCCCTGAGAATTTTCAGAGCATCAAGTTTTTGAATTAGGAGTAAATCCCCTGAAATACCAAAAAAGTTGGCGAATAAAGGGGTTGAAGAGTCACCATGAGATAGAATTTAGTCAGAGCACCTCAAAAATTACTCCTTCCATCTACAGCTCCATTTCTCAGTTAGCACATTCCCCTACTTAAATTTGCCTAATTAAAGAAGTTGTCTTTACAACCAAAAACATCCCAATTCAATGTCCCAGGTAAGATTAAAAATAAAAGGTCACTGAGAAACGAAACTTTCTTCTTTGTTTCTCTGTAATGTATTAAAATATCATTAAAGAACATATTTATCATTTGAAGACTTTCAAATTTCAGCTCTGCTACTTTTCCTAGAGGTATTTTTAGAAGTTTAGAGATCTTTTTACAAGGGATTTTTTTTTTTATCAGAGAGGACAAATCCTTATTTATCCAAATCAGCTTTTAAGGAAAGCATGAATTATCTTTTCTTCTCTCCTCTCTTTAAGATCCATTTGTGATCACAATACTTTAACATCTGCCTCCTGGGGAAAGAAAAGACCAGACATGATTTCTCTGGACAAATGTTGGGGTTTTGTTGTTGTTGTTGTATTTTTAAATCAAGCTCTTTTCTATATCAAGAAGAAAAACAGTAATAAATTATCTTCCTTTTTTTTCTTTTTCCAAAGCACATCAAGCTTAGTATCATGGTACTCTAACTTATTCTGATTTACATTAAAAAATAGTGAAAGTGTTTCTTAATTTCTCCATCATTCTACCTAACAACGTTGTGCTCTGATTACAAAAATAGAAATTGGATTTCTGTGGATGGGGAGGGGAATTTGGACAAATGTTTTAAACCAAAAATGAATTAAATCTTAAAAGATAAAAAGTAGCCACATTCCAGTAATCTGCCACAGTGGTGATAAATTACCTATTTTTCTATAAAATATCATTACATTAAAAAGCAAGACTAATAAACTGAATTCTTTAAAATTTAATTTTAAGGAAATTAACTATGCAGTGGGTTTAATGTATAAACAGTAACCCAGCAGCCACAACACCACAGGAAAGATTCTTCTGGAGGAAAATGTTTGAAACCTCCTCAAATTTAAATATCAGAACTTCATTTTAAAAGAGAAAACTACCACTGCTGCTGTAAAGTTAATGTATACTATATACTATATACTATATACTATATACTATATACATACTATATATTATATTATATTATATTATATTATATTATATTATGTTATGTTATGTTATATTATTTATATTATATTATATTATATTATATTATATTATATTATATTATATTATATTATATGTCTATAGACTTATAATGGAAGTCTTATATTTTATCATCAAGAAATCTAAAATAAAACCAGGACTGATGGTCTTTAAACCACCAATCTGCACAGCCCAGGGTGGAAATAAATCTATTGAGCTCATCAGGAACAGAAAAGAAATTATAGTGTGCTTGGAGAATTCTCCAACTAAATTGCAGCTTTTCAGGGCTCCCTACTCAATAGGCCACAATAAGTGAACAATGTGGGATCAATATTCTGTTCAGTTATCTCATTTAAGAGATTATAATGCCAGACCCCCTCTAAGTGGTCTGTTACCTTCTGTTGCCTCTGGAAAATCATCTCTATCAGAGAGGCACCAAACCAACCTAAACCAGAGAGATATTAACAACTAATAGGCAGGATTTGGGTAAAATAATCTGGAAAATGCAGATTAAATCCTAAACCTGCAGCCATCCAGGTTTAGGATTTCTCCTGCTTTCCCCTCCTGTTGCATCTCAGATAATTCATCAGAACTTTTCAGCTCTCAACCCCTTTTAGTCCTGCTGAAGTTTTGTTCAACAGGAATAGGAATGGAGTTTTGAATGGAGTGGTGTGAAGTGATTGTTAAAGCCAGCGTCCCTGAATGTTGGCATGGCCTGAGCAGGTAAACATTCTGCATCTGGGCCACACAGACAGATCTCCTCCTTTTGGGTATATGCTCACTGTTTTCAAGGCTCTAAGTAAGCTCAGGTTAATTCAGGAATTGCTCTGTGGGAAGCTGTCTGCTCACACACACAAAAAAAAAAAAAAACGGGAATAATTTCCCAGCACCATCATTCCTTCCCATGGTGGAAAGAACAGGTTCCTTGGAAGGCCATAAAAATCCCACCAAAAACATGATCTCGGCAGCTTTGCTCTGAGATTGTCAATTTATGGGCAGTAAAGTGTCAGCCACATTTAAAACAAGAGGTTTTAGCTCCACTCCCATTAGACTGCCAGATTTTGGGGGCAAGATGATCATTTTGGTGTCTCTACAATATTGGTAACTGCTCCTGTGCCAGCCTGGTGGTCAGCTCTGATTGATCCCACGGAGGGAAAGAACAACCAAAAACTGCTGCCAAATGTTAAAAACCCCATTTCATAATCTGCTTCTTTTCAGGAAATACTTCCATTCACTTTTGAGGGTTCTTTTATCCATTTTCAAGGATGCTTGTGTGAGCATGAACAGTAGAGATGGAAACTCGAGGCCTGTCGAATCTTTTCTCTCAAACAAGTGGGTATCCAGGGCAGGTTAATCAAGTGAATTTTCACAAAATCATTAAATGATTTGGAAAGGAACTTAAATCCCACCCATCCCACCCACCCCAGCCATGGCAGGGACACCTCCCACTGTCCCAGGTGCTCCAGCCCCAGTGTCCAACCTGGCCTTGGGCACTGCCAGGGATCCAGGGGCAGCCCCAGCTGCTCTGGGAATTCCACCCTGTGCCAGGGCTGCCCAACCCTCACAGGATAGGATTTTTTCCTAATATCCCAACTAAATCTACCCTTTTTCAGTTTAAAGCCACAAATTAAACTTGCAAATGATATTGTCTTCTGAATAAATCAAGAGCACATGTGTACAAAAATGTCAATGCATTAAGGAAAAAAACATGGAAATGTTCCCTCTTTGTGCATGAAGTTGAAATTGCAGCCCATCAAGTCCAGCTTTGCCTGGTTCCTGAGTTTCTGCTTTCCTGCCTTGTTCACAGGGAAGCTGTGCCATGAGACTTGTGACGTGTGAACATGGGCTTACACAGTGCTCCAGCTGGAAGGGAGAAACAAATCACTTTAGCATTTTTATATTTTTAAATCTCCTGCCTGCTGATGTTCCCTTCCCTCTCTGCTCGTTTTGTGTTAGAGCTTCATTGTTGTTCAAGTCCTGCTTTTATTTGTTAATATTACAGCAGTCCTACTACGAGGCAGGAAAAATCAACATGCAATTGGGGTGGCTAATTGCAGCCTGAATGCCAGCTTGTAACTCTGGAATACCTGGAAAAACGCAGCTTGGGGCTGATCTGGAGACAGCTGATGTCAAAGAAAACAGCTCCAGTGTCAGGCAAGCCCATGAAGAACAACCGGAATCCTGGTGATTAAATTGTTTTTTTATGGGAATGCAGATATCAGACATGCTAATGGGTGCTTCAGTCGCTTGCCAGCACAAAGAGTTAATTTCAGCTGCAAAAAGGTCTGCTCTCCCCTCATCTAAGCCAGCCGTTCCCCCAGTTCTGAGCTGGTGCAAACCCCCAGCAGTCTGCAGAGCCCCAGTTGGATTTATCCCAGCAGGGAGGTGGGGTCGGGCTCAGCTTTAGGGTCAGGCTGCTGTGCTCCCCACGGGGATCAGAACTGAGCACCTGCTGTACCTGCACCAAAAGGCAGCAGCACCCCACAGAGCCAGGACCAAACCCACTGCTGGTACCAGACAAACATCTGGAAGGCTGGGGAGGAGCATCCTGGCTGGGAAAGCTCCACGCTGTTCCAGGAACTGAACTGATTTGCCCAGGTGTGCACATGGAGCTGATGGGAGGCCCTAAATCAGGGCTCACGTTAGTACAGCACTGAGAAATCACCTGAGAAAGCCTCGCGGAGCCCCACTGTGGCTTAGCTCATCCTTCTCTTTATGCCTCAGCTGTCCCAGCCCTGAGACTGGGACAGTCACACTCCAGATTTTCAGTCACTGCTCCTCTGAGCCATTTATATGGCATTTTCCTTGGAACAGCATAACTTGAGCACCCAGGAGGGGTGTGATAACACAAATGTAACGTAACAAAACAGAAAACAAAACATAGAAAGAAGCCCCATGGGTTGCTCATATATTTTTCCTAAGCCTTCTCTTCTCCTGCGTGTTAAAAATTAAGAGCAGAGGATGTTTTTTAAACTGCAGACAGTACAAACACAGGTGAAAAATACAAGAAATCCTAATTGCCCTGCAATTAGTTCTTTATAAATAGGTGCAATGATCTCTCTCTCTCATCATCTGTTGATTGATAGCAGCCAAAGCAGATGTGATTTGCTTTGTAAATACTTCTGGCAGAGCTGAGAGAACTACAGAAATAATGAGCACTGCAGTGAAGCAAAGCAGGTCACTCCTGTCTTTAAGAATGATCAGGAATTTTGAGCCATTTAAATGCTGACATGAGAATAGATGATGCACTGGAGACCTGCACAGAAGCCAAGTCCTCCAGGGATTTTTCTGGAGAGTTTTTACATTGCTGGAGCTCATCACCAAAGAACCAAAAGCACTATGGAGGCCACTGGATTTAGAGACATCTCTGAGCAAAAGTGCAGCATCCAGGGGGATGCACTACAGGCTTTGAAGTGCTTCAGTCCATTTGGAATTTCATTATCAGGTGTAGAAATAGGAAAGGCATAATTTTAGAAGTGTTTCAAAACAAGATCTGTACTTGCTGGATGCTCCCAAATGTTTCTCTTAATATAAAAACTTCTGATATTTTGTGCTCAAGGAAGCTATAAAGGTCTTTCAGAACCTGTGCAGGGAAGTAGCACAGAAGCAAAGATTCTCTTTTTAGCCCAAAGACAGCCTTCAGATGAAAGTTCACAGTAAGCAAGAGTATAAAGAGGGATCTACATTTAAGGAATGATTATGCAGCTCTTCTCCTTCTTTAAAGGAAAGGAGTTAATCTCACTTTTTCCTCCCTCAGGACTTTTTAATTATTTTTAAAATTAACTACTTCCACATCATTCTTCAGCCTCCTCTGAGCAAATGATAACATGGTGTGGGTAACACCAAACTTCGTTGTTGTTTTGGGGTTTTGTTTTTGTTTTTGTTTTTTTTTTTTCCTCAGATTTATTTCATTTTACATTTCTTACAGCTTCGGACATCTTTGGAAGACAGAGAGGAAGCTGCCTATGGACAGGACAGGTTGGGAAGTACCACGGAAGAGGCTCAACCTTCCCAAAAAACAGGCAAACACAACTCCAAGCAACTGATCAAAGATATTTGCTCGAACAGAAGTCTGATTCTTATGTGCAAACACTTCTCAAGTGCAAAGTTCTCTGTCTGGTGGTACCCACTTCCACACACACCCTAATCCAGGGGGCTGGATTTGGGAATTTTGTAAGGAGTTAGTGAGGAGAGATAAGGAAATAGTTTCCATTCCAAATGTCAGTCTGAGTCGTATCTCAATCAACACAGAAGCAGCAGCATCCCATATCCAAGCTAAGGACCTGCACACACACATTAGGAATGTCGGATTCCTAATTCCTAATGTCGGATTCTCCTGGGCTCCAGGAGCATTCTGCAGTGGAGCTGAGTGATGGATGCCCGAATTCCACCCAGACTCTGTATTTACACGACCCCAGTGCAAAGGCAGCCCCTTCACTCACCCCACGAAACACACAGAGCACTGCCATAAAGAGATCACCTTTCACTCAGCAGAGATGCATCTCATAGGGAAAAGAATTTCTGCCAGCTCCACAGACCAAAACAACATCAATAATTTCCTCTAGCTGCTCCAGCCAACAGGGACCATTTCACACTGCTCCAGCCACTCCACCACTTCCACTCTCATTCATGCAAAGAAAAAAACAGCCCTTTACAGCCTTCCACTGAATCAGGGCTCGGGGCTCTTGGCTGGGTTATTTCCTTTGTGTTTCCAAGCAATTCCTTGTTGCCAATCAGTTTGTTTGTTCTGCGGCTAAACTTCACTTTCTCATGCCAGCCTCAGTCCCTGTTTGATCTCTCAGTGTGATTTCGGGCATCTCACTTCCATTTCTTCCCACCCATTTGCATTTTGGCTGCCGTCATTGTCACCTTCCTGACACGCTGAGCTCCTCTCCCTGCTTCTGTCTATTATACACAATTTCTACAAAGAGCAGAACAGAGGGCCAGTATTTGTGTTCGCCTAAAAAAAGCAATTCCTTCTGCAGCTGCAGCCTTCACATCCCGACAGCAAGTAATCTACAGCTTTCTAAAGCCCTGAGACAGATTGCAAAAACCTTAGTTTAACAAAAAAAAAAACCAACCCCTTCCAGCAGGGATGAGGAGGGAAGAACAGGAGGGATGCTTTAAAAATGCCTAAAATGCAGCAGTAATCTTCATGGTGGCACAGGGATGATTTAACTTCAATTTTCTCACCTATGTCAGCGAATGTATTTTGAATACGGGACAAAAGGCAGCTCAGTTGTGGACTTATTAATCTATTTTATAAGGAAGAAGCATCTAGAAAATAGTCCTGGAGGAAGAGATTAGAGAGCAAATCCTGGGCTCCTGGGGAAGCACCGCAGTGATCCATTGTCTGCTGCAGCTCTATCTGGAGAAGGATCTTGCAGAAAATGCTGTACTCTGCATAGCTCACCACTGCACATCCTGGTAATTTCAGACACTTTTCCAAGCAGGGGCCATCATTTTTGTCCCAGAGAACCATTTATAAATAAAGCTGATGTTTGTCAAAGCCCCGACTCCTGGAACAGAACTCACAACTCTGGTTTGCTTCCATTAAACAGCCTGAGACTTCCTGCTGGATAAAACTTCTCAGGCTGTTGGAAAGGCACTTCCATAAATGTCAATGGAAGGGGATGGAAGATAAAATTCAATTCACTGGGAGATGCTCAGGTGGGTTTCTGGCTGTGCAAACCCCTTTCCCTCCTGCCATGCATAATTTCAGTGAATTTGCTCTCCCTGAGAAGTAGCCTATCTACCTATTATAATGTTATTTATTATTAAGTATTTTTGAACAGTGGGGTTTTTTTTTCCCCAAAAAGGTCCTATATTGTTAGCCCTGACTTCATCTCCTTTTCTCCATTAAAATTTAATCTTATTATCAGAAAATTACTTTTTCCCCCTCTAATTACTCTTGTATGACAGACAGCCAATTTTACCGACATCAGATCCTTGCAGCATGTATGGAGACCAAGAGGGGAAAAAAATGACTACGAGGCAAACTATGCATTATGGAATCAATATGACATGCTGTATCTAACCATTTTCTTTCTCCTGAAGACAAGTAAACCCTCCCATCAATTTTATTCTCCAAAAGAAGAAATCTGCCATGGGACTGACTGAATAATCACAACCTTAATTACCCTGAGCAAACATAATGAGGGGGACTGTGATAAATTAAGGAAAATCCTCAAATTCTAATGCATCTTTCAGATCACTCAGAGTCCCAGCAGCTCTGTCACACCTGTAACCTGCCCTTCCTTCCCTCACCTCCGTGGGCTGAGATTTGCATGAGAACATGCAAAAATGAGTAAAATAGATGAGGATGAAGATTGTTTCGTGTGCACAAGTTTGGGGAGGAGGGACCCAAATGCTCCCCCAGCCTCATTGGGATGATCACCACCAGCAGCCCCTGTGTCTGTGAGAAATGAGGTTCAGGCAGATGTTTCCTCTTTTGAAAGAGACAAATCACTGCCTTGGCTCCCTCTCTGCTTCATGTGAACAAGGACAAATAAATGATTGACAGCTGTCAGGTAACAGCCGAGATGATCCGTCCTGAACGCAGCAGTCATTTTCCAATAATGGGAAATGCCCAGATTCATTTTGTGGGAAGAAAATCTTGTTAGAAGAAAAATGATACCTTAAGAATGTGTACCATGGACCTTTGGTATTGCTGCAGAGAGGTGTGAGGGGTTGTTAATGTGCTAGCAGGGCGTGAAGCCAAACCTGTGGCTTGCTGTGAGCTGCTGCCATCGTGCAAAGTGACACTCGTGCCACCAAATAAAGGATTCGAGCTTGCTTTGGAGCCATGGCATAGAGCACAAACTGTCCTTTCACGTTCAATGAATCACAGAATCGTTTGGGTTCAGCAAGACCTCAAAGGCTGAGTCCAGCATTAGCCATCACTGCCAAGCTTACAACTAAACCGCATCCAGTTCACTCTCACATCCTTAGCTACTGCCCCCATTGCCTCGAGGGACACTCATGGCTCTGTCACACCCCCCAGACAAACAAAAGAGTTCTTGGGGGTCTCAGGGGCTGCATCCACCTCATCCACAGAGCACCAGCTGCTGGAACAGTGCATTCATCTTGTTTGCTGTTTCTGATTCCTTAAGTTTGAGCTTTCACATTTTCCAGGTTCTGCACTGCCTTAGTAAATAACTCTGAACTCCACACCGAGTGTTCCAAGTTCTGCTCACAGCTCAGGCACACAAAACAATCCTTTTCCAGCCCCACAGCCAAGGACACCGCTGCAGCTTCACCCCAAACAGTGCAAAGAGCAGAGAATGGAGGGGAGAATCTGGGAGGGTGGGACTGCAGAACCCGGAGCTGGGACTGGACAATGAAGCCCAAGGTGGAAATGGAGCAAAACTGATAAAAGTGTGAGAACTCGTGACCCAGGGTCCATCCTGGCTGTAGCCATGGCCGGGCTCTTGCACTGCCCAAGGTGAATCCTTGGAAGGGTTTTTAATAAATCCCTGCTTTATTCCTTTAACTCTGTGCAGCCTCTGCTCCAGGGAGCCTCTCCAAGCATCATTTCCAGTACAATTCCACAGTCCCAGTGCCTGTTCAGAGTTAAAACTCTTCTGGCTTTATTTCAAGGAACCCAGGGCTTTTGCACTTGCAAACAGCCAAAGCATGGCATGTGGGGACTATCCAAAGATCTACACAAGGGCTTTCCTGGTCCCTTTTGGACTTGGGCAAAACCTGAACAGCCAAAAGGCACCCCTTGGACACTGCCTGGTTTCCAGGTGGTGATTCCCAGTGCTGTTACAGAGCCAGGCTCCTCACCCACTGCAGAGGTGTGAGTGAGGAGCTGCAGAATAAAATCCAGTAAATCAATAGGCAGCCACTGAGAGGGAGCAGAGTGCTAAATCACAGCCATGCTAATTTAGATCTAATTAGCGGTGTCAAGGAGCCAGCCCTGGCCAGTTCAGCCCTGTCTAGGTGGAAGCGCTTCCAGCACATGCAGAGAAGCTGATGTACAAGAAGAAAGGCAGGAGATTAAAGATCAAAACCAGGGCACCTGTGGAATTTGGCCGCTCCTGTGCACCAAAGCTCTCCAAATAAATCCCAGTGCTGGGGAGTTGACTCCCACCCCCTGCTCCAGACCTGCCCCTTGTGCTTCTCTTGGAGGAAATGCTGAGCACCAGCCCAGGCTGAGGATCCTGTTCACTTCTCAGCACAGCGAATTTGCTTTTTAATAGAAATTACCATGGAGTAGCTTATGCATAGGGCTTCCCAAAGGTAAAAACAACCCACACCACCCTCCCTTCCTGGCTGGCTTTTTTGCTGTGAGTGCAGCTCAATGTCTACCTAATGACACATTGAGTCAGCCTCCAGGGTAGAGTTACCTGAGGAGCAGAGAAACATTAGGCTCAAATGAACACCTGCCCAGCTGCCTGAAACCTGGATAAAACTGACTGGATAAAATGTTCTGCAATTCAGTGCTGTCCCTCTGTGCCTAGGTTTCCACGGAGGATGGAGATGCACCCTCAGCAGCAGGGAACAGGGTGGGAGAACAGAAGTATCATCCTCACCCCTGGTTTTCCCCATCTCTCAAGTGTCTGCTTTTTTTTTATTTTTTTTTATTTTTTTTTTTAAAGCTGGAGCATCTCTTTCATCCAGGAGAACTAGACAAATACTTAGAAACCAAATAAAATTCTGTTTGAAACAACCTCTGAGCTATTGGGTGTTAGTTCTTCCTAATCCAGAAGAAAATAATTGAATTCAAAGGATCTCTAAAGGCCTATGGAGGCTTGGCTGACAAAAAGTGCTGCCACTACTTGCTTTAGAAGAAAGCCAGGTTTGTTAGTTTGGTGAACACCATTAAAATGAACAGCACTTCCTCTCTAATAGCACCAAAGAGACTTCAGTGGGATTGTTTGACTGTGAATTCTGCATTTCCTTAAAATCCCCTCTCTATTCACATCATTAAAGTGTTTTTAGAAACTCTGAATAAACAACACAAAGGGCTTTTCTTATTGCATGCAATTGGAATACAGGAAAAAAAAAAAACCAAGCAAATAACTAAACTCCAACAGGAAAAGCATCTCCAGATTTCCATAACAGATGATGCAGATAATAGAGGCATTCATAAGCCTTTTTTTTTTTTTCATCTAAGGCTAAAGAACTGGTGGCAGCACCTTGTTTATGGGGCTGATGAATCAGATGGAGCACTGCCTGCTTTTGTGTCTCTGCTAATTGCCCTTTAATGGAAACCACTTACTTTATTGGTGCAAAAAACTGCCTTGAAGTGTGTTTTCTAGGCAAAAAGCCCAGTACTTTAATTAATACCTTGAAATGATCACTGATTAATGATACCAGTCCGGGGCTGCTGCACAAAGGTTTTTTTGTTCAACTTTTCCCAAAAAAATCAGGAAGATTTATGATGTTATCACTGGTAGAGAAAGCTCCACTCCTGGAAACCTTTTGGGATGGAGAGCACACACATTTAACAACTGCAGCAGAGGCTGTGCAGAAGGAGAGGGGGGTACCACCAGGGTGTCCCCAGGAGGAACAGCATCATTTATGCTGTGACCCCTTCCCACAGATTTGAAGATCCTCACATTTATTTCCTTCGTTTTCTACCAGCTCTACTTTGCAAAAAATTGTCTTTTCTTTCTTTCCCTCACTAGAGAAGGCTAGAGAACAGACACATTTTAAGTCTCAAACTCCTGATTTATGTTAGTCAATACACTTGTTCCTTGAAGTGTGGAAGGAAGCTAATAAAACCGAAATCTACATTAAACACCAATTTGTTTCTATGGTTTAATGCTGTAGGAAATCACGAACTGCCAGACTCTTCAGGTATATCAGAATCAGCTTTGTAGAGCACAAATTATTATCTGATTACAAAATTTATGCAAAACCCAGGGCACAAGTGCTGTAAAGACGTTATGGGCAGATCAGGTGATAATCACTTGTCCACGGAGTTGTTGTCATTGCATTTATTATATAATTCTTGTTATATCTGTTTGGCACAGACTGGAAAAGAGCAGCCACAGAATCCCAGAATGGTTTGCATTGGAAAGGGCATTAGGGAGCCTACAGCTCCCACCCCTGCCATGGCCAGGGACACCTTCCCCTGTCCCAGGCTGCTCCAAGCCCTGCCCAGGCTGGCCTTGTGTAGGATCATTCTGGAAACCTCCTCAGCTGTCAAAAGCAGCAGGACCAGTGGTGTCCCAGGACAAGGATCTCAGCAGGGAAGGCAGAGGGGTCCCTCCCTGCCCTGAGCACCCCCAGCTCACAGCTGGTGTGTAAAACCTGAGCTCACAGCCACAGATAGTCCTGAAAGGTGATCTTCCGAGCACCTGCACCTGCAGTCTACCTGGAGAGCAGTACCAAGTACAGCTGTGCTCCCCCCACGGCACCAATTTCAATCCCACCTCGGGGAACTGGGGCATTTCACACAGTGGAGGGGTTTGAAGTGTTTGGAGCTCCCATGAAACCTTGTTCAACTATTAACAGGCTGAACTAAAGCACAAAGGAGCACCTATTTTGTCTTTGGGTGCTTGGGGCCAGAGGCACCTGCAGCTTTTGCAGCCTCCCCTCGTGCCCAGGCTGCCTGGATTCTGCACTCCCTGTCCAGACAAAATTCCTGCTGGGCAAAAACTGTTTTGTTGGGAAGGACAAAGACCAGCATGGGTGCCTGTTCCAGCCAAACAGCTCCCTCCCTGATTTCCATCCCCATGATAACATGCGATGCTTTATTCAGGAGTTTCATGCCCAGCAGTGCTATTTCCCAATGTTGTTCAGTCCCACAATTGGTTTTATTGTTGCACACAAATGTTGATCATTTTCAACACAAAAAGCACCAAGGAGAAGAGGAGATCCTTGGGAAAGGCTAAGGAGATGCAGGCTGGAGAGAACACCTAACTCACAATTTAATGAATATTCTGAAGATTTTCTTTAGGGCAGTGCCCCCTCTGTAGCCCTGCTGAATGCTGAAATGAGGATGAGGGTGTACAGCAGACACAGAACCTTCTCCCTTCAGCCTCTCATCCCTGGCAGTGTTCTCTCCATCACAGCCACAACCACATGGTGCACAGAGAAGGATCTTTTCATTAAATCCCTGGATATCAGTCAACAGTTGGATAGAAACCTTCTCTGAGAGCACCTGCAGTTTTCCTGATAGCTGGAGCAGCTTTGTTTGCCAAAAGCACACATGGAAGCTGCTCTACCAGAAGGAGAACAACATCAGATAAAGCACTTCCCTAATGCCATTTAGATAAACAAGTGTAAAGAAAAAATATAAAATATTATCAGCCCTTGTTCTTTGTTCGCATTGAAAAATTAGGAAGGGCTGGGGTGGGTACAGCTGAAATCAAACCAGCCCTGAAGGACTTCTCTGCAATTAGCAGCTCTACCTGCAAACGAGGCCAGGGCAGACACGTTTATGCCACAGAGGATTGTTTGCTGCTGTGGCTCAGGACACTCATCCAAGTGAGATAAGCAACACCAAGTGAGTCCTGTGCCAGGACAAGCAGGAGCATTACAGGACCCCTGAGGTGCCAGAAAGCAATTGGACACAGAGCAGACACGACAGCATCAGCAATAAAGCACAGGCTAAACTCTCCTCTATGTAAAATGCCTCACGCTCTGTGGCTCTCTCCACAGTACGTTATTGAGAAACTATCAAGAATTAGCAGTAGCTATTAGTTCTTATCCAAATTTTCATTCCAATACAAGCCCTGGGAGAGGTTTCATCTTGCACCTCAAGCAGGACACATCTGCCTGCTTTTTTTGCAGAGTGGTCTCTGCAACGCGCAAGGAGCGTATCCAGACACTTGAATTATTCTCTTGGTAGGTGTAGTGCTGTTTTTAGATGGAAAAATAACTGTGAATGCTTCCCTTTCATGCTGGAAAAAGACAGCAACAGATGTCAGTGAGAGGAGGGCAGTAACAAACCAGGCCTTTGGCCCTCCTGCAGCTCCTTCCTCCTTGGAGACAGCCTCATCAGAACACAGAATGAATGAATAGCAGGGTGCTATCAGCATGCTCCCTTTTCCCAGCTTCTTGTTAGACAGCAAACAGCTCCTGCACCTGGAACCACAGACATGCCAGCATCTTTTCACCCCCAACAGATCTCGGAGCATTGATGCTGTGCTCTAACTTTTGAGAAATGTATTTCCCTCACAAAAGGAGAGCTGAAAACCAAAATGCTTATGTAAGGGGTTCATTAGCTCAAAAGCTCCTCAGAATATACAGAACCTTTTCTAGCCCACTGAGACCAGAGAAGCTGCATTTGGGTCAGGCACCCTGGTTTGGATGCTGTGACTGGCAGGTTCAATTACCCAGGAGATAAGTCAGTGGCTTGTTTCCAGCTAGATCACAATAAAGATCCCCAGAGCTATTTCTTATTCCCACTAAAGTGTAGCAACACATCTGTACTCTGGGGCTCGACTTTTAGTTATTCTTGAGGTTTTAAATTGCTCCTCATAAGAGCATTAGTTCGCCATTGGGATATCTCATCAAAAACCATGAATACTTGAGGACAAATGCTGTGAATAAATGACATCACCATTTTCTTAGGTACCAAAATGACCATACTAACATGGAAAGCTGTAAACAGCTACCAATTTAGTTAATTTCAGTCTTTTCTTCTTAGAAATAATCCCAAAAAAGACACTTTGGACCCGCTTTGTTCAGCTTAACTCCAATAACAATGAAAATATGCAGAGCCCTTTTCTCCCACTGCCATTCCATACTCCAGCAAGCATAATAATATCAAAGGTGTCGTGTGAGAAATTGATGTCAACATTTTATCCTTGGACTCTTAGCTTATCTGATTTAAACTTTGAAAAACTTGGCTCAGATCCCAAGGTTCTGCTGAGCCACTCCAAGGCACACAGCAAACAGCACATGCAGGCTGGGTACCACCTCGAGAGCAGATGCTCCCAGTAAAGGGAAATGTCATAATGTTGGCTGGTGTCCCCAAACAGTTGTGCCCTCTGAGTGATGTCCTGCCAAAGAGGCACAACATCCCCCAAGCCTCCTTTCGTCTCTGTGACACAGCAGCTGCATGCTCAGGAGGGGTGGGTGTTTAGTTTTGTGTTCCTTGCCTTGGGTTCATTTTTCTGATGCAGTCCCATCAGAAGGGGAAGCACTCACAGCCCTTTACAATCGTTCTCTGTGCAGCTGTTCTGCTGACAAAACATTTGGACGCTCAATTACAGCTGGTGTAGTAGGGAGAACATGATTCCAAGTGAAGGGAGCTTGCTCTGGGCAAGGTGGGGAATACCATTATTGGCACAAATCACTGCCTCGACGTGATTGCAGCTGGGGCTGGCGTTCGCTGAAGTTAAAGCTTTTGCTTTTTCATTTCTGCTATTGGTGCCTAAGTGGATTGATTATGTATGAGATAACAGAGCGTGGAGGAGTATGGTAATGCTGCTGCTAAAGCAGACTTTTATCTTGCAGCATTAAGTGAATGGGGAAAGAATGACAGAATTGGCTGCTGTGAGCTTGAAGATCCCATTTTCTTTTGGTCAGTCATAAAAGTTTGTAACTCGCCACAAACATTCCCAGCAGCCAACTCAAACTCGGGGTCCAGAACAGCACCAGAGAGCACTGGGAACTCACAGCATCTGTACCACAGACAGGCAAAGGCTCCCTCTCTGTCTTTGCTTTCTCTTTACAGATGGGACATTATAAATAAGGCACAGTAAAACTGAAAGTCAAGTCCCATTGCTGAGACTACAAACACTCATAAACTCATTTGATTCCAGCTGAGACACCAATTCTCCATATGCTTTCCCACTTACCTCAACAGAGCTAATCAGACTAATCCTAATACAGAAAGCCAAATAAGCACAGGGGGCATTAATGTGTTTTATATGCATTGGCCTTTCCACAAGACCTGGGCAATATATTCTCAATGACTTCTTGAATATTTTTGCAAATCATTATCCAGTCCCTTCAATCATTATTCCAATCCCCCTTCAATTAAAAGGAGGTCTTGGCTTCATGAAAAAAAAAAAACCACTTCCCATAGCCTGAAAGAAGAGCAGCACTTCTACTCATAGTTTTCAATTAGAAGGGGCAGTTCCCACCCACAGCAAATAGCTCAATACCACAGGGAAACTGAAGGGCAGTCTTTGGACAAGGTCTGCTGGGAATCCTCCCACCACTTTGTTCTCCTCCAATAATTCAGTCATCATAAAGCCAGGCACGAGGCCGTTTATCACCGGGATGGACTTGCTTACACCTCTTTTAAAGTTCAAAGCAGCACGAACCAACGGAGAGTGGAGAGCTCTGTTTTCTCAATGAGGTGTAACAAGTGTTCTGTGGGGTCTGGCAATTTATTTCTGATGGCAGGGGGAGGAGGGCTTCACCTGGAACAGGCAAACTCTTGGAGTTACTCCCGGGGCTGTGCAAGCACTGAGCTGAGGCTGCTGCAGGGCTGAGCCTCCCCCAGCTCTGGGTTACACCCCAGCAGCAGCTTTGGGCTGTTACCCCAGGAAAAATACCACAACAGTACTTCGCTGCTATTCAGAACCCTGCCCAGCATTTGTAATCATGTAAAATAGAGATTTGATGAAGCATAATGCAATAGAAACACTTTAAGAGAGAAATTTTAAGTGCGACCATAAGAAATGAGCTTTCCTTTCAAACTGATACCTCCAAAATTAACGATTTTTCTTTGAATCTACCTCCTTTCCAAGGAAGGAATCTGGTTTAAGTTGTAAAGAAACACAGGCCACTCTCTAAGCTCAACATATCTGTGTCCACGCAAAGCTTTCATTAAAACACTTCACAGCTGTGAAGCTGCAGAGCTCACGCTGACTGGAGTTACTTCATGGGGCCTCCTGTGCACTGTAATCCGTGCACTCTCCTGTCTTCTGATAAAAAACTTTAAACTTCCTGAAGCAAGAAGGTCTTTTTTGGTCTCTCTTTGAAGCGCCTTAGAACACAAGGTCTATGACTGGAACTCCAAACACCACAATAACATAAATAAAGCCACAACTCTTAAAAGGAATCCTCTTGTCTTCCAGCATCTCCCAGACACCGTAAATGAGATGAATCAGCTGAATTTCAACAAGTTCAAGTTGTGCTGGGAGCGAGTTTTAACACAAAAACAGATATATCCACTCTGTTTATATCTCAGTACCACTTGCAAGGCTCAAGTCTTGGATTTCTGAGAGCATCTCCCAACAAATGCAATGCATGTGACAGCACGTGGAATCCCATCCTTGGGTTTTAACCCACGGAGAAGCACAGGAAATGCAAAACACACCCTGCTGGAAATGCATGAGTGATATCAGAGCCACGATAGCTATGAAGCAGTAAGAAACCTGCCCAAAGCCATTTGAAAAAAAGGATATAAACTAAGCAAACAATAGGAATAAGAAATAGGAATTAAATTTTAGGAAGCAATGCAATTTGCTTGGAAAAGCATTCTCCAGTGATGAGATGAGTCACTGGAGAATATTTTACTTACAAATAAATAGAAAGGCGATAAATTTGCAAATACTGGTCTCTGCAGACTTATCCCTGACAGTGGAGCTTACAGCAGGGAAGGTAATCAGCTGGTGTAAACAGAGATACTGGAATTCATCCATTAAAATTCAGGAAGCTACTATGTAGTGTTAGGTATAGGAAAAAGAAAAAAAAACCACACATAAAAAAACCCAACTAAAATTAAAAACCCAAAAGCTTAAGGAATAATTTCATTGGCTTCATTTGGGTTTGGATTCATGAACATGCATATTCAACTGCAATAAGCACATTGCATCCTGTTATTTAGACTGTATATCTTTCTAAAGCTTTTCTCAGCCACGACTAGAGGCTTTTTTTCTTTGAATGCAGAATAAATTGAGTGCAGAATCCCTCACACCCGTCTGAGAGCCAAGCAAGTCCTGCAAGATGCTCAGACAACCACAAGACGTGAAGACTCTGTTGCTTCTCTCTGACATTTTATTGCCTGACCAAAAGGAGCACCACTGATGTCTAAAATAAGGGAGATTTGGATGAGATTTAAAGAAGAAGTTGCTTAGAATCAGGGTGGGCAGCCCTGGCATGGCTGTGGCTGCCCCTGGATCCCTGGCAGTGCCCAAGGCCAGGTTGGACACTGGGGCTGAAGCACCTGGGGCAGTGGGAGGTGTCCCTGCCATGGATGGGGTGGGATGGGATGAGCTTTAAGGTCCCTCCCAACCCAAACCAATCTGGGATTTGACCCAGCCAAACCCTTGTCCCTTCTCATCCTGCTCAGGATCCCACCCTGCATCTCCCCATCGCTGACATTTCACCTGGCAACCAATCCTAATGCACAGATTTATGATTTTTAATTAAAAGGGGATAGCATAATAGAAGCCATTCTTTGCTAGCCATAAACTTATTTCTCTTGTAGGGTCGCTCAGGGTTGTCCTGATTTATTTCAGTGAACAGTGCCACACTGACTGCCAGAGAAATGAACTTTCTCAGAGCTGAAGCGTGGCAGCACAAAAAGCTCAGAGAAAACAACAAAAGAAATGTTATTAAATTTGTAAAAATGAGTAAAATTAGATCATGAAAATGTGGAGCAGCAATACTGCATGGAGATCAAGAAAATATACAGAATAAATGAAAAAATAATTTTCTTGTATCCAAACACTGCTGCAGCATCAAGGTTGTGCCTGTGGAGAATACAATCTAATTCACCTGCTTTCATTCTTGTGATCTTTCACATTTCAAAAGAAAACAACAGATGAAAAATTCAATACTGCACTTACTCTATAAAAGTGAAGAAAAGGTCATTTATTGGCCTTTTTCATTATTAATATCTGTCTAGGCTTCTATTTTAAATACAAAGAATCTTTGTAACAGCCATTTATGTTCAAGGCCTCGAAGTTGTTTTACAAGTGGCCTCAAATACATTTGCTAAGTTGAAATAAATCTCATCCTTTCAAATTAATCATGCTTGTTTCAGCTTTTTGCAAGGGAAAAAAATATTTTAAAAAAAGGCAAAAGAACACTATCATAACACAAGGCAGCCTTTCCAGAATTCAAGCTGAAGTGAGGTAAATGAGATGGCAAATCAATACTGATTCCAACAGAAAGAGAAATTCAGGCACTGAGCTCCTGTTCTAGAGCTTTTGAAAAACATCATTATCAACGATTTCAATTTGTATTTATTGAATTATGGCTTTTAACAGGAATAAAATGTTACTGACTTTAACAGAAATGGCCCTTAGTACCACAGAGTTTGGATCAAATTCCAGGTTAAGGAAAAAAAAAAAAAAAAGAAAAGTAATTAAAAAAAAATTTAAAAAAAATTAAAATACCCCAAACCACAACGATTTTCAAGCCTAAAACTTTGTTCCCCCTTTTCCTCCATCCCCAGCCACCAAGTTTAAACCTCTACAGCCCAGGGAGCACAATTCTGTTTTCATCCCTCAATGTTTCCTAGCTGCTGGGAGGACTGAAGTCAACACTTAGCTGAGGGAAAGCACTCACAACAGGGAGCTTCCTTCTGTGTCAGCACATTCTACAGCCTCAGCAGTCAGGAAAATCTCATAAAACTGCTCAGAAATCCCTGCATGTGCTGGGAAATCCCTCTGCCTCCAGGGTGGAGGCTCAGCACCACAAAACACATTGGCTGGTTGTGATAAATTCCAATTACAGAGGGAATGACCTGGTGTGGGAAACGGGGAGGAAATCACCCTGCTTAAATAGTCCTGTTGTTTGGGGAAATTTAGGGAGAAATCCAGAGAAATGAAAGAGGGAGACCAAGACAGAGAGGTCAGCAGCAGTCCCCTGTCTTTCATGAAAAATTCAGAATTAAGATTTAGTTTCTGAAACCCCTATTTACATGGGTGCACTGACACTTCCCCTGCTCAGGTCGGGCTTTTGTATTCAAGAGACTGCCCTGAAGTTTGCAGGGAAATTATTCTTCACAACATCTTCACTGCTGAAATTATTCCTTGTGTAATTCTGCCAAGCCCAACCATAAAATTACAAACCCCAGAGCTCAGGTATCCATATCTTCCAAAATTAAACGATGTAAAAAGAAACTGTAGACTTCTAGGAGCTGGTTCAATAAAATACTCCTTATTTTTGAGAGCAGCCATGCAGCAACCAGTTGGATATCTGTAGGGGTAATATGGGGTTTTTTGTATGGGATTCACATTTATATCCAACTGAAATATTTTTCTTCAGGAATCCTGAAGACAAAACCAAGGCCCAGACTTCCCTTACATCCATTAAAGAGTGGGATTTGTAGGATGTGCCATTTAGCTCTAATTTGAGCTGAATGAAAATTTGTGGGTGTTTTCTTTTACTAATCCCAAGTGCAGTGAGTAGTTAATTCTCGCTCAGCTCTTTTAATTCACTAATATTTTAGCACTTTTGGGGGGTAATGAAGGGACCAACATGAAAAAAAAAGTTGATAAACTCCTGTTTTTCTCTGGCTTTGGCACAAAAATTAAAAACAACTTAAAAAGAAGAAAAAAAAACCGGAAATTTATACTTACTCTGTTACAGAGTTAAGAACCTGAAAGCTGATTAGTAATGTCTTTGTGGCTATTCTACACTGAAATAAATTTTTACATCTAAAACACCTGCATTAAGATAAAACTCAATTCTCACCTTCATGGAAACTTTCCTGAGGTTGTAAATGAAAGCCCACACCATAAAGAATTACTATCAGTGAATTTTTTGCCTTTGACTTTCACAAGCATAAGACTGCATTCTAAAAGCATTCAATAAAGCCAGGATAATTTCAATAATTCTCAATATTCAATATTGATAAATTCAATAAACACCAAGATAATTTCCAGACTTGTGACTACTGGGCCTGTCCCAGTGTGTAAGAAATCCCTTTAGCTGAGCACTGAAGGCAGTCAGATACTTCTGTTGAAACTGGTATTATTTTCCTCTCGAAACAACTCATTCAAAATAAGTGTAGTGATCCACAACATAGAACACAGAGTATTTTGGATAAGGAGTCAAAATCTTGCCCTTTCAGAAATTAAAAGTCTGGTTTGGGTCTGCCTATCTCGTCAGGTAATTTGCTCAGCCAGATAAAATCTGCTGTAGATATGGTTTTTTTTGCTCATTGCCTTTCTAGGAAATCAATCCTTGTAACAGTGCATAGAACCTAATCATTACCCAGATGAGGCCCTACTTATCAGGTCATTTGATGACATGCTGCCTAAACGAATCTCATTTATAAAGTCTTGTCTTCTCCTCTCCAAGCCAAGATTCATGACTAACACGCCTCAGTGTGCAGCATCCATAATTAGCACAACTCCCTAACCAAAACAATTCCTACACAAACTGAGGAGCAGGGAAATGCACCTTGTGCAATTGGAGCACACATCAGGAATGAAATTGCTGTTGTTTTGCTGTTATTATCGACTCCATGGCAATCAACTCGGACATTTTCATGATACAAGGACATTAGTGGTAAGAAGTCATCACCTTTCATCATCGCCTCTCCAGGGCAGGACCTTCTTCAAGGACAATAGTATCAAATACCAACTAGGGATGAACTCACAAGCAGTAATTTCCCCTTTCCTGTTCACAAATTGCCCATGCTCAGGTTGCCATGGTCTCAGTGGGACTCATCATTCAAAATATTTCATTATTTCAGCAACAGTGTGTTTGGATCCACTGATAATTTTAAAATTAAGAGTGCACAAAGTCTGATTTGTGTTTGTACGACCTGCTCAGAAATGATAACACAAATGCAGACCTTTGAATACGACGGGACAAAATCTTCCAACCTTCTTGCAACCTGCCTTAGGTGTGACCATAATTCCTTACACATCCCCACCTGCACGAACCCTATTAACACACAAACCCTTTTTGCCAAGGAAAAGGCATTCACAGAATTCTAACCTCAGGGTGGTTTGTTTAGCAGAGGGTGCCACTCCTTTCCTTGTCCAGTTGTGCAGAACTAAACTACAACACATCCTTGCCTTTACCAAACCAGTTATTCTCTGTCCTGGGGACAAAAATCTCACTTTTTGAAAACCAAACCTGCTATTAACAAACTCTTCACACCAACAGATATTGCCATGCATGTCTTGTCTTGAGATTTGTCATCAAGATGAAGCATCTCTGATAAATATTCCTGAGGGGAATCTTTCTATCCTTATTTTAATGCCTTTTTAGCATGGCCTTTAGAGATGCAGAGAAGATGATATTTACTCAGCCATTTCACCTTTCCCCTCCACTTCTGTGAGTGGCTCTGATAAATACTGGTAATTTCAAGATTTAATTTTGAGCCACTCCTTCCCTAACAAAAATGTTAATGTCATCATCTACCCCAGGGAGAACATTTTTGCAACAATATTATCTCTTTCTTTTCTGAGACAGAAAGGCTGCTCGCTCATTGACAGCAAATTCTGTTTGTGTTTTATTATGCACAATGGAAAAATATTAAATAGATCAATAGGAAAATGAAGCTGTTGCAAGTTGATCTCCATGGAGTGAGGGAAAAATTGCTGGGGAAAGAAGAATTATGAGGAAAAAAGAAAATTAAATTTACACATTGGAGATAATAAGGCATGTCGCTTACCCTCAGTGCTTCCTCTAATCTGGCTTTACTTAATTGCATTCTCTGTAAAGACATATTGTTTCATTCCTTCCCCCAATGGATCTTTTTTTGTTGGGGGTGGATATAGTGTAATTACTAGCTCCCAGCATTATCTCCACTTTTATTAAAAAATGTCATGATTCTGAAAAGGAAAATTTCATGCACTATATAATGTCAATCATCTGTCTTTATGAGACGGAACAGCGTTCACTTTGTTCAGGATGGGTTTGAAGGGGGGAAGCAGCCTTTCATGTTTGGTCACTTTTTAAAAGCTATATTCCAATCTGCTTGGCAGAAGAGCACAGCCCCAGTGCTGATCACTCACTTGAAAGGAGATTTGTGTGTGTCAATAACAGCTTTTAAGTCTGGACGTCCAGGCAAAGTCACGCAGGTGGAGAAACAGGAGAGCAAATTTTAACATTTCCCTGAAACTTCAAAGCTCTGTTTTCAATTGAGAATCTTTGTGATTCAAATCAAAGCCACTGTAGCTGTGCAGCATCTGAATTTTCCTTTTGAGAATGTGACACTTCCTTCCACCATTATTTCACTTGCCAAAGCAATTCCAAGTAGGAAGAGAGTGCCTGTTCACAGCTAAACTTAAGACAAACAGACCTAAAATTCTGGGGGTTGGGCTTTTCTCCCAGCTAAAAACTGACAGGATGAGAGAAAGCGGCCTCAGGTTGTGCCAGGGAGGTTTAGGCTGGATATTTAGGAAAAGTTCTTCACTGAAAGGGAGGGGTCAAGCATTGGAACAGTTGCCCAGGGCAGCTGTGGAATCACAGTTCCTGGAAATGTCCAAAAAAATGTGTGGATGTGGCACTTGGGGACATGGTTTAGTGGTGAGCGCAGAGATGCTGGGTCGGACTCAACGTTATCTTGGAGATCTTTTCCAGCCTTAACTCCGTGGTTCTGTAATTCTGTGCTTACAGGGCATTCTCCATGGCATGACACTTCTGTTCAGCCAAGGGGCAGTGCTGCCATCCACATCCTGCAGCCCAGCAGTCTCCATCGTGCAGTAAATATTTCTGGGAATGCTGTTTGCCTTTAGATAGCCTAATCCTGTTCTCCATACTCAGCAAACTCCCATTGAAGCCGTGGCATTTTTGTAGCAAAAATGTGTCAGCAATTGGGAATTCCAGGTTTCTGCATCAACTGAAACGGGCCCTGAAATGTCACCGAAAAGACAGAAATGTCCCAAGCCAAAACAGGAGGGCAAAAAGATCACGGATCCTAACAATTGATATCGCAGCAGAAATATTTTGGTCCCAACTCTACTGCCCTTTAAACTGGATAAAATCACCACAGTGTTATGAAGGGAATGGAATAGCCAAAGCTTCATTAGAATTTCAGGGATTTTCTCGAATATTAAAAAAAAAAAGGGGGGGGGGGAGAAATATGTGTTCGTAACTGCCTTAATTATTTATCTCATAAATCTGTGTTTGCCAAATACTTCCAATGCATATTTTGTAAAATTTATATTATTTCCTGTAAATGTATTATGTTTGTTAGAATTCATCTACTTGTACTATTTGAATACATTTCTGAATGTATTTGCTGAGGACTGTCTGCAGAGCCCACAACATCCACTGCAAACTGAAGCCAATTGGTTTTGACTAAAATTCTCTGCAGTTGCTGTTACATTTCTGTACCAAAACTTTAATATTTTTTTCTATATGCAAGTTCTTCCAGGCCTGCACTATCACAGAACTAGTGAATTTCAATTTTTAACCATTTTCTTATCAACAAAGTTGTATAAAGGTTATTAAATTATTCCTTGTAAACACACATTTTGTTTACCTAAATGTTTCTGATGAGTTACAGCAATGTTCAAAGAGTTTTAGAATGATCAAGATCATTTTATAGATGGATATGCAAATGGAAGGGACAGGGAGTCACTTAGCTCTGTAAGAGCATCTGTTTAAGCACAAAAGCTGAATTTTGTTTCAGCCAAGACTAACATTACTCTGCTGCCAGAGGTCAGGAGGGGGAAGAGGAGAGGGAGACCCCAAGGTAACTCCATGGGATGAGAGCAATATTCTGGGTTTTTTAAGAAAACTCTCACTGCAGAAACAAGACACGGACCATGTACCTCACCTCAGCAATAAACCAGTTCTAGATCAGTACCAAAGGAGTCTCTGGCCCACTGCAGCGGAGTTTGGCAACTTGTAGCCATCAAATATGAGTTTATTCCCCTGAAAATCCTTCCCTCTGTCTGGGGAGGGGCAAGGCATTTTGCTTGCCAGTGATAATTTAAGTGGTGCAGAGTTAATCTGTTATCAGAGCCTCCTTCAAGGGGAGGAATTCACTGTGCCAGGACAGGCCATAGCACACTGATATTTCCCTGTGAGTGCTGCCCTTGTCAGCACAAGGTAACACAACACCCACAGGTGTTCATGGCAAAAAAATCCTGTTTGCATTGGGTTGTTCGTCTACAGCTAAGAAATCACAAACTGGTGTCTTCTCCAAAAGCATCAGTGGCAAGGGAATTAATTTGGTTTCCCCAAAACATCAGAGAAGTGACATCTGAGGTACACAAGGTGTTAGCCTGATTACATCTTTCCCTTTTTCTGTTTATCAACATTACCCACTAGACTTTTGACCTCTGAATTTCTGTGCAATATCTGCAGCTCTGTAAACATCACTGCGCAACAGTTTATACAGTTCTGACACTGGTAAAATAACTTCAAACTAGGTTTTAATCACTTGTGCTTAGAACATGATTTTTTAACAAGATTTCTTTTTATCACAGGAAAAGGAGTTCTGGCACTTGAAGCACTCATTCTCTTGCAGATTTATGGCATATTTAATTAGTCATTTGGAGAGCAGATCACTGCATTCACTGAGGATCAATATATAGCAACTGACAGCAAGCTGGTGAGGAAATATGGTTCAGTTTGTCAGGATAGACAAAACCTAAATCTAAGCTGAGAGGGTGCAGATGGGAGACACAGGAACGTGATCTGCCCCAGGCATCTGCTGCTGGCTCCAGGTGAGGTGAGGCACCCAGTCCAGCCCAGTCTAGCCCAGCCCAGCCCAGTCCAGCCCAGCCCAGTCCAGTCTAGCCCAGCCCAGTCCAGCCCAGCAGCAGGAGTGCTCCAGCCTGGGAGCAGGAACCACACAGTCCCCAGGGACAGCTTGGCTCTGCTGTCCCTCTCTGTCCCCCAGAAACGGGGAGCAGCTCTTCCAAAATCCCACCTGTGCCAAGAGGATCGCACGTGCCTCCGTTTCTCTTCCTCTACAGCCACCTGCATGTTTGGATTTTGGGTGCTGCACTTCTGGTGACACCTGAGCTGAAACCACGCAGAACTCATGGCCACCCTCACTGTCACAACTACTCTATAAAATCCTGTATTTTTTGACTATCAACCTGGATTATCCAACTATAAAATATAACTAGGAAAAAAAACCTCTCAGCAGAATGTTCTCCTTCCAACTGCCTAGGATTCCTTACGCTGCACAAGAAACAAAAGCAAAGTTTAACACCGAATAAACTTCTCTTTATTAATGCATCTGTGGGAAGGGTTTTATTAAGGGGCCAGAAGTTAAATTGCATTCTAATGGGTAATAATAAAGGCAATACACTGCAGTTTCTGGTAATACAGTCCTAGATTCAAACACACAGCTAAGGTTACCTTCCAATTCTCTTCTTTCATTTGAGAGGCTACTGAGAACACTAGAGAATAAAAGACACTGTTGTTAGTTGTCATACTGTGTCTATAATTACTTACTTTGCTCCTGAAGCCATCACCATGATAAATTTGCAGTTTTCCCCCATCTGCCAGGAGTAGTAATGTGCAATACATTTAACAACTGAATTTGCATATAGAAAGTATCATTGACCTTTGCATTTAAAAGGACAAAGATTTACAAGGACACCCTTTTGAAGCAAAGTGCTTAGTTTAGGAAAAACGAACCGGCGCGAGAGGAATAAAACGCACGGAGGAGAAGTTGCAGATTTTACAAGGAAGACATTTGAAATCCCTATGAAACAGCTCCCTCATGAGCAGCCACATAATAAAGGAAACAACTGTCAGGCAGAAGGAAAACACTGGGGCAGGATTTGGAGCATGTTCAGCATCGTGGAGATCGGGCACTGCAGCGCAGGTGCCTTGGCTGGGAGCTGTGACAGGGAAATGCAGGGAAATGAAATGCAGGGAAATGCAGGGAAATGCAGGGAAATGCAGGATGGCAGCCCCTGTTCTGCCTCCCAGGGTTTTTTTACCAGGCTGCCAGGAGCCTGGCTCTGCTCCCACGCAGGGAAACAGTGATTTCCAGCAGTGCTTCCTTCCCCTGGCACCTTGTCCTGCCCCTGCTGGGGGTGCCCGTGCCTGATTTGCAGCAGATTTGTGCCCAGACAGAGCAGAGAGAGGGCAAAGCAAGCTCCTTCAGGAGGTTCACTAAAAATAATTTGTTTTTCCCCCCTCCCAATCCTGAGTGGCACTGGGGCCTGGGAAAGCCCTTTCCCTGCTCCTCCTGTTGCTGGCTAAACCCACAGGCAGCTCTCCCAGCTCTGGGTCAGCCCAGACAGCCTCCACATCCCATTCCAATATTTCCAGAGAGTTTGCAGAAGGATTTCGAGTGCCTGTTCTCCTTACTGTCAATAGTTCTTCCAAATAACCCGTGTGAAGGAATTGCTACAGTTTAGTTTATCATATCATCAATGAATTATTCATAAATGCCACTTTGTGCCATAAAAATTTAAGGTATTAGTTTACTACACGATCATAAATATGATTAATACAGACCACACATCCCTTGACTGCCACACTACAATATTTTCACAATAAACTGTGATGGTCCAAGATAAAATAACGGTAGCAAGTTAAAAGTCTGAATTGAAGAATTGTTGAGTTCTGAATTTCTTAGAGCATGTTATTTTGGTCATTCTTAAAAGAGTTTGCCCAGACTTGTTACTGCATTCCCTCTCCATTCTCCCTGGAACACCGTGTGACTTCAAAGTACCCAGATTTATTTGTTCACCCTGTTTACACCAGCAAAGGAAAGAATCAAAGCACTATTTTCTGACAATATATTCCCTTGTGACTCAAACTGCATGTGTGGGGTTTAGCATGTACTTTAATAGTGAGTCAGCAGCCTGGGGAGAGGCATTAGCTGCATTTTAAATCAGTCAGGGAGGGAAGATAACAAGAAAAGCAAGGAGTGACTCCCATCAACTCTGAAACAGTCTCTGTAACACTGCAGATAAAGGGTATTGCCATGGTTTCATTTCCAGTTGTGACAAACTGACCAAGAAAGAGCCTTACATTCTAAAGGGCAAAGAACTAAAATTAAAAGAGAAAAAAAAGGGGGGGAGGGAGGAGGTTTTTTTTAAGAAAAAAAGAAAAGAGAACCTGAGAAGAGCAGGGTGAGAAACAAGGACAACTTCCTGTCTTCTCTCCAGCAATAAATAAGATGCTATGACAAAAAAGTTCCTGTAAAGAGAACATGCAGCTCAGAATGATCTGGATTATGTTTGGAAAAACTCATTGTCACTGTATTACCTACGATTATTTTAACCAAGTCTACCTGCAAGCATCCCTAGGTATGGGAGAGCACATTTTACCTACTACTCACTTCATATTTTTCACTTGGTTTTCCCATTCTCTTCACAAAGTGACCTCAAAAGGCACAACAGTTTTTATCAATACCCCTCCCATAACCTCATGAATAGTTTCAGCAAAGACTTCTGAGTTTATGTATTCTTAATCCAGTGGAGCACCTACTTGTTTCCTCAATTGTCCATCAAGACATTCCTTGCGTTTCCTGTGTTAAATCTGTGGGCAGACTGTGTTGATTCCCTCCTTTTCTTAAGAGAAAATTCACAGTTATTTTTAAATAGACTTGAGGACTTTCCCAATTCTAGCAACTTCTTTACTTAATCCTCATAGTGAATAACTGCACCTGGTGTACACATATATATAAAAAAATTGAAATCTACTTTTCACAAGTATTTCTCCAACACTTCCTGCATTAGCCAACATCTGCTGCGAAAAGTGTTTTCTGGAAGGGACACAAGCAACAACAAAAGCCACAGGAGTCTGGCAAGACAAACAATCATGGAGACCTGTCAGAGGCAGTGGCTGAACTGAGCAAAGCCGGGCAGGACCGTGGGGGGATGCAGGGCTGAGGAGCTGCAGCTCCATCCTTCTCTCAGCACACGCAGGGTTGGTGACTGACTGGAGGACGGGGCTTGGGCTCGCACTGAACATATGGTGGAGTTGGATTCCAAGCAGCCACAGAAACTCTGTCTCTCCACAGTAACTGTGGTCCATTTTCCCTGGATCTGCCTGAGACTGGCTCGGTAACAAAAACAAAATCAAACACCTGTGCGCGAGCTGTGGAAGGGTTTAAGTGCCAGCACGGATCCATCTGCAGAGCCCATCGTTAGCCAGCTCCTCTTCTCTGGGTGAGACACAAGGCAGATTCATCAGAGCAAGCCCGCAGCACCACTAAAGGAACATTTTGTGTCGCAGCCTACTCCTCCCCACTTCTTTCTTTGCCTTTTCATGCTGCCATAATGGCGATGAAGAGCGATAAAATTTTCATTTCTCTCCTCATCAGGTAATTCTCCGGGCCCTGGACCAGCACTCTGACCTCATCCCCTCTTCTTTATTGCCCCACCTGCCACTTTGTTGGCAGATCCTTCCATCCTGCCATCCCCTCCTCTGACTTCTCCTCCTGCACTACAGAGCAGGGAGATTTTTCAGAACTATTTCAGTGCTTCTGGATTGGGTCTGGTGGGTTGCAGGGGTGACTGCTGTGAGGAGATGCCAGAGGCATCCTCTCCTTCCCACCCTTCCTCTGACTTTAGGAGCACAAAGTCATCCAAGTCATCACATCTTACAGCTCATTATGTGATTGCATTAGGCTGGGTTTGTTCAGGATTTTGCACTGAGACTGTTGGAAAGCTCGGACAGCTCTCAGACAATTCAGGTGCACAGCCCAGCCTGGGCAAGGAGCAGCAGGAGTGAGGTGGCACCGAGGGCTCTGCAGGTGAGCACAGCACTGGGGCCATCAGAGCTCTCTGCAGAGCGGTCACTGGGCACCTTCCCAGCACCAGAGTCACAGAGCTCCTTGATGGACAGCACCACTGAGGGTTTGATCGGTCCTCAGGCCCCACTACAAACAAACCCTTCCAAGCCAGGGTCACCCACAAGTGACCCAAACCCACCCTGAACCATCTGCAGGGACTGCACTGCAGGAACCTGTGACACTGACCCAACATCTGTTGCAGAGCAGATTCTGGCACAAGGCATAAGAACTCCAGATTATTGATCACTGCTCTGCAGAAGCCAAAACATGTCCTGGCCATGCCTTCCTTGCATCCCTTCACATGACAAGGGCTTCCTATCCTAGGGAAAGTGAGTGTGTTGGGAAAAGAGTGTGCCCAGGAGCCAGTATCCACAGAACTCCAGGGCAGAGCCCCATAAATGGGGTTTTACCTGCCTTCATTCCCGAAGAACAGACCCAAATTCAGCTGTGTTTTGTTGCACATTTGTCTTTCCCTTAAACCTGTTGTGATCCTGCAGCTGCTGGCCCTAGATTAGCGTGGGGTTCTTTCATTGGTTTCAAATTTCTCTGCAGTATCTTTCATTTGGTAAAAATCCTTTCACCATCCTAGCCACGACAGTGTAAAAAATGAAGCCTAAGCAATTTTGTCTTGCACTTTTCAAAGTCTTAAATGCTTGTTACCTCTCTGAATGCTAAATCAAAACCCAGGCAGCAGAACTGAGTAAGCTTGCTGCATGTTGGAGCCTTTGCCAGGAATTCACTCCACCTCCCAAAGAGAGTTCAGGAACATCCTCACACACCTCAACATGTAATACCTGCATCCCAAAAATACCATTCAAACTAAAGCAGACATATGGACTTCATCCTGCACGTATAAGAGAAAGACAGATATTAGTCCAGGTCTGCTAAAACCAAAAAATAAATAGAGATTCTCCTGGGGGTGCAGCTTTTTGGGTTTATTTGTTAAATTTGAAGATTACAGTTGAGTTTATCTTCTGTCTCTCGCTCCAAACCCTCCAATAGAAAGATCTACAGTACCACAGCTATCAGGCTGGGATTACTTTTGTAATTATCCTGGGAAAAAAAGCAGTTCCTTTGACCAGTATCTGAATAGATGGCTGGCAGCTTTCTTATCTGCTTCCTCCTGCTTACAGTAATTCAGTTGTTACAGAAATTTATAGCGTAAATATCAGTAATTCCCTACATGGGGAAGGATGTTTATGTGGAGGTGGGACACTTTCATCTCTGTGAGTAGTGATGGATCCTGAGGCTGAAGAAGGTCACAGTTAAATGGGAAAGGCAGAATTAAAGCCCCCACAATCTTGTATTTTCTCAATGCACCATGCAGTGAAATCAGCAGAACTTTTTCCCACTGGGGCAGGGACTGGGTCCAAACCCTGACTAATCACAGGGACCTGAAACACTTTCCAGCACAGAAACACAAGGCAAGACTTGCAGCTATGGCATTGGGCAGAGCCACTGGCAAAAATGCAAATTCATCACAGCAATTTCCTTGGGTTAAGCTAAACTAAGATGAGGTCACTGCTGAAAAGGGCACTCCCCTCTGCAGTAATCCCCATCCCCTTTGCCAGAGCATGCTTACCACATGTCACACATATAAAAAAAGCCCATTTCATTGGTGCTTTATTACTGAATTTAAAACATTTCCCCTTTTCTGAATGGGAACACAGAGTAAACACTATTTTTGGTGATGGCACCATGGTGACCCTGGGTCTGCTTCCACTGACTACTGAATTTCCCTCTTGTTTTCAGAAATCTTTCGCTGCAGCATTCCAGACAGTTATGGCATGGAATAGCTCCTTGGAAAAGAGGCAGGAAGAATAAAGGAATCTACTGCCAGAACTATCCACCCTCCCTGCTTCTCCCAAGCCCTGTGTGCAAACAAGCCCTTGTGCAGCACCTGCTTCAGCTCCAGAGTAACCATGAGGATTTTCTTCTCCACAACCTCCTTGGATGTTGCTCTGAAAAAGGCTTTCATTGACTTACTCAACTTAATTGGGAGCACAGCAAACAGAGCAGAGCCTGGGGTTTTCAGATAGCAAAACACGTTTTGTTCAAAACTGGGATTACTCCATGATAAATCCATTTGCAAGCAGATAAATGCCAGCAGAGAGACTAGAAATGGGAAGTGTCTGTTAAATAACACAGGTTACTGAGGGAAAAAAAAAATAGAAACAGGGAGATTTGAGCTTATTTTGAACAAATAAGGTAGGGTTTAAAGGTTATTGCACTAAAGCAAAGGAAAAGACAAAGCAGACTGTAATCCAATTCAATGTAATAAGCAGTAAATTAAAGAGTTGGTATTCCTACATCACATATTGATTATTGTGTTCTTGTATACCATGTTTTGTGCTGGCAAATCTATAAGCATCTTATTACTCTTCACAGGATACAGAGCGGAGCACTCAGATTAATTTCAGGCCTCATATTTAAACTCTTCTGCCAGCCTGAGAGCTCTGGGTAGAAAAGAGTAAACTCCCACTAAGCTGATTTACTCAGAGAAGCAGAGAAACAACAGGAATCTAAACAAAGAACTTCACCAGTGCTCTGCCAGGTCACTCAAAGCAAACTGCAAGGAACTCGGGAAGAACAGGTCCATGGACCAACCCCAGCACTCCTAAAATGCAAGTATTGTTTCTGTGCTGAGATCTGGGAAATCAACATAAACCACCAAGGATCATTGTCACTAAAAGAATCACGGCTTTGTCCTGATGGCATCTGTCAGATGCTCAGTGTTTACTCTGGAGATGTTTTTCACTTCCACAGCCGTTCCCACCTCTTCGCCCTTTCCCTGGGCTGCATCTCATCCACAGAAGCAATGCAACACCTCTTCTCAAAACACAGCACTGCTTCCTTGCAGACCTGACATTTATTACCTTTATTTTGCCCTGTAGAGATGGGAAGAAATCCATAATCAAATATGTATGTGCATTTCTGCTGGGTATTTCCAGGCAGCAGCCAGCTCCTGCATTATCTTTCCCTTCAAAGGGATACATATGATGCATAGCAAAGAAATAACAGAGGAAGAGATGGACAAAATCATTCAACTTCCATCCAAAATAAAAGCAGGTGGGGAAAAGAAAGCTGTCCATGAACCAAATTCTGCAAATGGAACAGAAAAAAAGCGCCATTTTTTACCTTTCTATTCCTAAAAGCTTTTCAACAATAAGTATTTTTTTTTCCTCAAATAGGGATGGGATAATTGCATGCAGTCTTTAATATTAATTGCCATGTAAGCTGTTCTAAAAAGGTTTGTTATCTCCACTCCCACACAGGTAGGCCTAGTCAAAGCCACTTGGTGGCCAAGGTAACACTCCCCAGTAAAAATGTAATAAATCAGTGTGCTCTCTGTTTTAAAAACCTGGCTCATTGCATGGGGGCAGAGCACAATGAAATGAGCTAACACTGCTACCTGCAATTGTGGGAGCTTTCAAAAACCCTGGGATAGCACTCAAGTCAATGCATCAGCCACTTGAGTTTCTTTAGCAACCCGATCTGGATAATTCTTCCTAAATTTTAGAAGACAGAAAAATGTGCTAGAGAATAAACAAAACCCAACCAATTTTCAAGTTTCATTTTATAACTGATGAGAATTCAGAAACAATTATTCTGAAACAGATTCGGGCAGATTAAGGCACTTATATCAAAATATTACATTCCATAAGATATTTGAGCAGTCTAGAACATAAAGTGGTTCTTAGAATTTTACTTTAAAGGAATCAGAACACATATTTATATTTTGTCTTTGGGTTTTGGGGTTCTTTCTTTTTGTTTTTTTCTGTTTTTTTATCTTAATTGGTGCTAACTACCACATTATCTGGGCAATTCTCTCTCTCCAAAGCGTTTCAGTGGATAGCACAGCTGGAACTGGAGCCAGAATCCTGTGGATGGAAGGGACAGCCTGCAGAGCCTTTGCAAATGAGAGGAGTATAAAAGGTTGACTGTTGCCCTAATTAAATGGAACTTCCTCTTAAGCGACAGACACGGCCTTTGAGACAAGAACTACAGGACAAAATCGGTGCAAAGATGTTTTTACCCATCTGGGATTCAGAACTGACTCCTAAGGTGGGAGCTGCAGAAACAGCACTGGAGACAGGAGGTAAAGGGGACTCAGGAGAAAAATTAAAGAGGAGAACTGAGAGAACGAGCCCTCACCAACACCTACACATGCTGGATGCAGAAATAGCTCTTGGCATGGCTCAGTGATCATCTCGCACTTCCCAGGATCCCAGCCCCAGCTCCAGGGGTTTGCTCCCCAGTGCTCTGCCCCATCCCCATCCCCTCTGAGCACGCACTGCTCTGATGGCTGTAATTACACCAGACAAACACTTCTGCTTCAGTAAACCAATGATCTCTGCAATGCCTTGATCAGGTGGGAAGATGTAATTTTGAGTCATCCATCTGACCCTAATTTGCCATCAACTGCCTTGTGGATTTTTAATATTGCAGGCTGGCTGTGCTAAAGCTGCCAGATGGGTTACAAACCCACAGGACAGATCTCCTGGTGTCCAGGTGGTTTCCAGCACACAGAATGGAAATAGAGGCTGCTCCAGAGTGCACAGGATTGCACAGGATGTTCAACAGGAGGGTGAAGACAACAACCAAAAAGGTAAAACAAAAATATAACAGAAAAAGAGAACAAACAAAAAGCAAACAGAAACTCCACCATTTCTTCCCACTCAAAACATAAAAGCCAAACGGCCCTGCAGCCAAGTGAAAAAATGTTAAATGTGTCCTGTGAAGTTATAGAATGGATAAACCTGATTCATATCAGACTGAAACACCACAGAGAGCTTAACCTGGACAGCCAAGATTGATTAGTCCTGGTTTAGCAAGGACAGAAGAAAGGAGATGCAAGGACCTTTCCTCCTGTCTGCCTCTGGTCTCCTTCCCAGGCTTCATTTCTACACCCCAGGACTGCCTCACCCAAGGCTATTTCTTGTTTATTTTGCCCCAAATGACACTTTATGTCATATTTCAAGTACTACCTGGATTTTCTGTATTAAATAGAGAAAATTGGAAAGTCCAGAGATGTTATCTCTTTAACTACCAACCACCAGCTGTAAGTCATGAAGAACAATGTCTAAAAATTATCCTAAAAAGCCTCCACCCCTTGGAAGATTCTTTCCTGCATTGTATCTCCTGTCATATTATCTAGCAGTTTTCTAAAAATCAATTGCTGTTAGAGAATTTTATCTACCAACAAAAAAGACTACAAGAACCATTAAGTTTCTGTTAGTGTTACTTGAGAAATAAAGAATTTGGAGGTTTTTATCCTATGACAAGCAGCACTGAAGGGTTTTTGGTTTTTTAAATGAATTTTTGGAGAAAGTGCTAAAAACTTGGAAAGAAACAATCTGTCTTGAAAAAAAAAGGCTTTTAAAATGCAATTTAAACTCCATTTTAATAATATCTTGGTTAAAATTCTGAAATAGGACCACACAAAGAAGATCAACTATGGTTGAAAACATTGAATTGCCACATGAGGATATTACTCATGAGGATACTGGGGAGAAAAGTAACATTTTACAGTCCCTCTCAAACCAATTTCACAATGGAACATTAGCTGTGATAGGACGAGTATCTCTGTAATAATTGAATAAAACAGTCATTAAGAACCTAATTTCTTGTGTAGCCTGTAAGATTTTGAATTTTTAACTAAATGAGGAATCAATGTTGAGCTAAATTGTGAGAAAAATTATTTGATGTTGCTGCACTAAACTCATTAAAAGATAAATTCACAAATTAATTTCAGTTCCTATGCTAACAGGTTCAGAGATGCCTCCTCAACCACGAGGTAAGTAAAAATTTCAATCGAGTCAGTATTTGTGGAATAAACCAACCATTCAACGCCCAAAATTTCTTTATTTTTTTCTTTTTTTGGGTGCAGTCCAGGACCCTCTCCAGCCCAGAGCTGCCCAGTGCAATCCAACATAGCAATAAGGAGAATCCCAGAATGGCTTGGGTTGGAAGGGACCTTAAAGATCATCTCATCCCAACCCCCTGCCACGGGCAGCACACCAAACTGGACAGAATTTGGGAGCCTGCAGCAAAATGTGCCGTGTTTGGTGCAGCTGGGGAAGCTGTAATGGCCCCTGGATTATACCCTGGGACTGGTGATCAGCAACAACTTCTAATGACCAGGAAAGGCTTCCATGAGAGACAGCAGCAGCCTGGTTTGAGGTGGGAAAACACTCGTACTGTGGCATTGCAAAATCAAGTCTCTTCTGAATAATTCAGAGGTGCTTGCTGTAACAAACATTTCGTGCAGTCGCTGGCAGTGCCCTCAGAAAATGAGAAATTGTGGCACTGATAAGCTGAGCACAACTCCATTCTCCTAAATCTCCTTGTGCTCAAACCCCTGGGGTCCTCAGTCACCAGTTTGTTGTAGCCACCAGCTCCTCCCCACCAAGACTGCACGTGGCTCTGACAAGGTCCCCTACAATTTGGGGACCTTGACTGACAATTTGGGGACCTTGTGGCCACTCCCAGCTCTCTGCCCCCCGTGGCTGCAGCTTTGGGGTAACCAGAGCTGCCAAACCCAAGGCATGCCAAATTCTGCTGCTTTTTCCAGTCGCTGCTCATTGGTCTATTAGTTCACTTTGGGGTAATGAGCAAACAGCCAGCCTGCAACAGGTCAGAGCCAACAGCTAAATGGTCAGGGGCACCTCGTCCCCAGTGCCCAGCTGTGCTGGTAAATAGATGCAGTCACTAATGGGAGGGTTCTGGTGCTCCTGGAGCCAAAAGTGCTCAGCGCTGATTCCTTCACTGCATTGCTGTCCAAACTATTGAACACAACATGATAAAAACACGCTTGAAGGGGAGTTTATCCCTTTGGTGCAGTGTGATTTGGCCCTAAAACTCTCCATGAGCCTCCTCTCCTGGTGCTAAATCTCACCTGAAGGCAGGGCAGGCTGGAAAATGCACACACCAGGTGCCTTCACAAACCAATTCATGCACAACCATGGAAAAAGGAGGTGGGAATGGTGCTCCTGCTTCCACACCTTCATTTAATTTCAGAACTGCACTTCCAGGGCAGGGACAATGAGGTTTGACACTTTCCCTCCACCTCAGTCACATTCCAGGAGTCACGTCCCAAACTACAGGTGCAAAGTCAGGTACAGAAATCATCTCGATAACAAGTCACTTAAACATTTTTTTTTTTATGTGTGCAGAGAGTTAATTGCATCTAAAATGATTTTATCAGCAAGAGACTGCCCAAGATGATGCAGGAAGCATCTGGTAGTGCAAGAAATACAGTTTGTGGTCTCCAAGGCCAGCAAGCAGCATTTCATTTGTGCTTCCCCCAGCAGCACATGTATGACTGTGGCCACTCACAGCCAGAAGATGATGCAGATTATTACCCAAGGAGTTGTGGGGTACAAATGAATAATGGAGCTATTCCAGTCTAAAGTCCCAGATGGAGAATTGCTTACAAGCATCTGAGGGTATAAAAGTTTTACTCTCCCATCATAGTCCCCAAGGGAAGCCCCATAAATGTTTCTAACTGGAGGTTCTGCTACCAACAGCTCGCTTTCCCTCCTGCCCCCAGGAAGGCCATGAATCACAGAGCTTTTAACCAGCAGTTTCTATCACATCCTCCTCTAAATGGTTCTGGGGGAAAACACCAAATTGCAACAGCAAAACATCAACGGCTGCCAGTGATTAGAGCTACAATTAATTTGCTGTATGGATAAAAAGTCCTCATTGGGCCGTGAAGGGAGAGACTCCCAGGGGCAAGATGTGAAGAACATCAGGGGGCTCAGGAAGGTGATGGAAAGATAAAAGAGACCACAGAAAGAGAGAAATGCTCTTTTTCTGAGCTTCTTCCAACTTTACTGCTGAACCGGGTAAAAAAATCAACCTGCTGCCATAAACTTACAAAAGGCTCCTCTCAGCAGAACTCACACATATTTCCCATGCGTGGTCTGCACCAACAAGGAAAAAAGTGCTCGAGATTCTCCTCCCGATTCTGCCATGCACCAGTGATTCCTGAAACAGCAGGCAAAGCAGATGTTGTGCTAACTTCCATGCAATGGTATGTGACAGCCACCTTGATTGTCCTTTTCCAGCCACTTAATTCAGTTACTGGGGGAAACAGTGACACTGACACATCTGCACATGCCATGTGTTCCTATTAATCAAGCATTTTTATCCCCCCCTTTTTTTTTTTTCCGGGAAAACCATAAACCCAATTTGGAAGATACTTAATGGAACATCACAGTACCAGAAGCACCAGCAGATGTGATGTGGCTCCAACACCTCCAGAGGAAAAAAAACGCCCAAAACCACTGAGCATTTGAACATGACTGGATTTGCATCATTGTAGAGGAAGTGGGAAATTTATCCCTATCCAGTTCTAACTTGGGAAGACTCATGAGGGTCACCCCAAGAGGAAATTTGTCAGCTGCAATAAGCTGTCAGCAGATCTGTTCAGCTACAAGTCTCCTCAGAGAGTATCTTCCCTTTCTAAAGCCCAAAATCTGATGCCAGTAACTAAAAAAAAAAAAAAAAAAAAAACAAAAAAACAAACACTTTATTCAGCAATTGTTATGTGTTGATACAGGATACCTGCAGGGCAAGAGTTAATAGAATATGATTTACTTTTAATCAGAGAAAATCTGCATGAATCAGAAGGTTGCACCAGTTCCAAGGATATGAAATAACCCAAGACAGACAAAAGCTTCCAGGTATTACCTCCACAAAAAGACAATCACAGGCCAAAACAAAACATTGTTAAGAACAAAAGAAAGAAGTCAACTTCACAATGTCAACAGTCTCACTTTCCAAGTGCCAGCAGAAAGACCAACATTTTCATTCCAAGACACTGTTGCTCTTCTCAAAAAGCCCTTCAGTCTTCCCCTCTCTACAATTTCCTCAGGGTGAAAGATGCATAAGGGGGAAAAAAAAAAACCACAACTACCCAGTGCTTTTAAGCAGCCAGAAATAAATGTATTGTGCGATACTGCTGTTGAAGTTCAAGAGTAAGGGAATCCACTTTGTCACAGTCACTTTCAATGAACACGCCATTTTATGATAAGTTTCATAAAAACTGCTTAATTCAACATTTATGAAAGTACTGAAGATAGATGAAAGGTGTAGAAATAGGAATCTTGCCAATCAATCATCCTGCTGAGAACGAGCACCCAAATGATCAGAATGAAGATAGGCTTTTCATGTACATATGGTCTGCAAGATAGAATGATTGAATGTTCTTGCATTTTTAATCAAAATGTTCCTGCCATTGTACTGTCACACTCAAATTATTTTCTTCCCCCACTGAATATTAGCACTTCCTTCCCCTTGGGATTGAGTTGCTTGCAATGTTCACAAAGAGAAAAGGAAACATCCTAAGTGAAAAGGTGCTCAGTGAAAGACTGAGTGAGGAAAAACTTTAATTTTTACCAAAAAAAAAAAAAAAAAGAAAAAGCCTGATCAGAAGTGAACACAGAGGCAAAGCTTTAAATTACAGAGGAGAATAAAATGGTTTCATGCCAGATTACACAATTTGCATCTCAAACTACACATGCTAGAAGTGTTTCGGGACAGAGATCACCTTTTAATAAGAGACTTTCAAAGCTATTTGTTCAAGGAATCTTTGTTGGAAATTATACGCCTGGGCATAATCATGCTTCAAGCTTATCAATGAAAACTTGAACATTTGGGTGAATCTGTTCTAAAAATACCCAGCCAGGGCAAATTGTGCCTTCTTCCCTCTAACTGGGAGGTTTTCCAGGGAATAACAGCCCAACCTGGGATGCTGGAAACTAAACTTAGCTGGCTCTTCTCTCAGGGCTCCAGCCTATGAGCAATGGAGAGAAAAGCCTTATTTATTAGCTCCAAATAAAAAAAAAAAATAAAACCCATATTTTTCTGTCCTTTCTCTATGAAAAGAGTCATGTGAGATCAGCCCAGCTTGGTGCAAAAAGCAGCTAATAGGATTTCTCCTAATCCTTCTACATTTTTGGAAACTCCAAGAAATAGGCTCAGGATTCTAAAAGAAAAGAAAGGAACCCCAAGCTCCTCTGATTTCCATATTCACCTAGTTCCCCTTCAATGGAATTGTAAAAGTTACAGTTCAACTCTTAAGTGATAACATATGGTGCAATAAACACTATTATCAGCTTGATGAGTTATTGTAAGTAACCACCCGAATTACCAAAGCATTTCCTTGGGGTGGAACAAGCTGGAACTGAATGCAGATTCCCTGTAATTTCACAAGTGGGAACATTTATCACAGTGAAGTTGTGAATTATTTTTGCCTGTTAATACCCTGTAAGTGCCAATGTTCTCTTTCAACGCTTGCAATATCTGGTGGAAAGATAATGATTCCTGTGAAATTGATTGTTCCCCTTTGACTAATAAGAGAAGTTTGTAGTTTGTAAATAGTATGAGACAAAGGCAGAGGCACAGTGCTACCACTTAAATCATCTGCATCAGGTTCTTAAATACTTCTTCCTCCTCTGCTTCTTCAGTTCTGCACACAGAGGAGGACAATTAAAAGTGTAATGCTGAAATAATCAACCCAAATCGTTACTAGAGATAGCCAAAGTCTCTTTTAAACAACTCCACAGAAGGGCAACTGCATCTGTTCAAACAAACTCCCATTGCCTGATATCCACATTTTGTGTAACAGAGCAGAGCAACACCATTAATTTAAAAATCTTCAAACCTCTGACTGGGCCTTGCTCACAATAAGACAGACTAAAAAATACCTTTAAAAATAACATATTTTCATTTTCACCAACTCCAGCCTCAGGTTCCATTGCACAGAAGAAGGAGGAATTGGAAAGAAAGGTGAGAATAAAAGAAGAAAATATTCTTTTCGCTTCTGGCACTTGAAGAACTTTCCAAACCAACAGAGACCAGGCTACCTATTCATGAAACCTGCAGGAGTTTCCCATGGATTTCAGAAAGGTCTTGCTAAGACAGATGAGGTAATCCATCACCTCAGAGCCAGGTGCTGCTCTCTGGAATTGGTATTACAAAGCAGGGACATGAATCCCAGAAGCAGCAGTGGGTTTGTGATGTGGTGTTGGGTCTAACAAGTGCTGAGTTCTGCCTTCTTTTGGATTTCTCTTTTGGACTGCAGCTCCTGGGACATTTACAGCAGCACCCTCAGCTGTAGATTATCTCTTGTTTAATAGGCTGAGTTTGGGTTCTGCCTGATTGGGATGGGGAAGAGCAGGGAAATCAAACATTAACAACTAAAATCCTAATTGTTGAAAAGCTGTAGGAACTTGTGTTGTCCGAGAGCTCCACATCCTGATCCTGCTCCTGCTGGCCAGAGCTGAGCCATGGACTCAGAGCTGGTCAGGAGCAGGGCATCCCACCCCAAAGAGACTCAGCTGGTCACACCTTGTCCCTGTCCTGAGGAAACGGTGCTGCACCCCCAAAAAGCCAACCTGGGCTGCCTGCCCTGACTGAGACCCTGAAAACAGGGCCAGCACAGAGCTGGGACACAGGGCAGAGGGACAGGGGCACCTCCAGCCCTCCAGGGACACCTCACACCCAGGGGTGGAACACAGCAGAGCTAAAAGTCACAAAGTCACCTGCAAGGGCAACTTTTGGGTTCCTATTGCTTTAAGCAAAAGGCTCCCCCATCCTCCTCATCTCCAAAAATACCACAAAAAGACAGACTGCTCCTGCAGCATCTGAAAATCATTTCTGTTTCATGGAGGGGGGAGAAATAACCAATAAAATAAATCCAGCCTGATTATTTTGAAAAGGACAAAGACAGCAGAGGTGACAGAGGTGTAATTGTTAGTCAACCTTACAGTACTTTCCAGTAGAGCTATTTAACATTTGATTCCACTGATAAGAAAAATAATAAACAAAGTTATTATGAAAGCTCTCTGTCAGCCAAAAGTCCAGTGAATCATTTATGAATGTGTACCTAGAGCTTCTTTCCCTTCTAGTCTCTTTTCCCATCAGAACCTGAAGCTAGTTACTTTTTTTAAAGTGCTGTTTTCATTTCTTAAATCAACCTGAAAGGAATAAAATATTGCAATGAGCAAAAATACAAAATAAATGTTTGCAGTTCTGTAATTCCTCGAAATGTCAAATAAAAACATAAAAACGTATGCTCTGTAAGTTTTCAGCTGAACTTGGCATGACAGTCCATCTATTATTTAAAAGATGTTGAAGCTCAATTCATGAATTATTAAATTCTTGTTACATTTAGTTTTCAAGGGAAAAAATTATTTCATTCAATAAAGGAAATTCAATTCGCTCTATAATACTTTCCTAAAAAACATGGAGTTTAAAGCTACCCTGAAAAATTGAAGAAATAACTAGTCCAAGCTTCATAACATTACTGCCTCATTAAAGGGATGTTCTGAATATTCAAAACCCATCAACAACCCTTCAGCATGCCCAGAATCCGCTGCACAAACATCCCACGTGTGAAACCACCTGCAGTGCAGGAGAGGGGCTGGAGGGGGCTCAGCCTTGGCTGATCCGAGCTGGGATCCTCCAGCCTCCTCCCTTCCCACATTTCTCATCACTGACCTCAAACCAAGCTCATGCCCAAAGCACAGGCAGGCCCAACAACCCAAGTTCTCTGTTGAGATGTCAAAAATGTGGGTTACAAGTCACTTCCAGGAGACCTCAGAAGGTGTCTCAGAGGTGAAAAGCCACCCACCAGAGAGCCCCCAGGCTGTCCACCTGATGGAAATTGAGCCTTTGGAGTTGCAAAGGGTATATCCCTCTTCCGAAGATTCCTGGTGGTGATTTCCTGGATAATTTCAGAAATCTCTGAGTGGCCCCCTCAGCCCCCACCAGCTTGTGCAGGCAGCAGTCGATGTCACTGCCAGGGCAGTCAGAGCTGGAACAGGAATTCCCTGCATCCCTCCAGGACAGCAAAGCAGGCCTCACACAAAGGAACCTGATTATCCCTTAGTTCAGCCATCAGACCTCTGCCTTGGACCTTTGCAACTTCATTTGTACAGTCTTGCTAATCCAAGATTGGTTCTGCTCTAGAATTAGGACTTCATAGCTACAGGGATTCAAAAGAAACAGTTAACTGAGCTGATTTAATAAGAGACACAAAACAAACTCAATGGCACTACTTAGGCTGCCTAATAAAGTTATTTCACTGTACTCTGGGGGTTGGCTATTCAATTGGCTTCTAAAAATCCGTGCTGATATTCCTCAAAGGCTCTGAACAACAAACTGTCACAGGTGTGGTGGCTGCTCTGTGTGACAGATATTTCAAAGACAGCTACTCAAGCACATAATCCCTCAGATAAAAAATAAAATTATATTATGATGAAGCTGCTATAATCATCAACCAAATTTACAATGCCTAACTGATTAGCTTATACAGATAAATTTTCCAATACCCACTGGGGCATTTTTCCCAGTAAGAAGATAAACTCTGAGTTTGTTTGCTGCATTTTTCAAAGCAATGGTTTAAGCCACCAACATTTCTGGAACAAGCCAGATGAAACATTGCTATTAAGCAACAACAAATCCTCCTCTGAAAACCGAAAGTGTTAAATGAGTAACATTTGTAAAATATTCATTTATTTAGCCAGGAGTTCATAAATTTTCAAAGTAGATTTTCACACGATGTCATCATACATGCAAACTAGCACTGAACCGTTGGAATTATCTTCTGAAAGTGTTTTATCTGTGCTGGCCTCCTGACATTTCTTCAGTGCTCAAGCCCTAAACACAACTCCTTTCCACAGCCAGGCACAAGGATGCCAGGTAAACGCCCCTCCGTGTCTGGATGCTCTGTCAGAACGGGTTCAGAGAGAAACTTCAAAGAGCTTTGCATTTTCCACACATTTCTGCACCTCAAAAACACTAAACAAAGAGATATTCACTCAATCCCCCCAGTGCTGCATTCTGACTGGGAGCAGGGAAGTCACTCTGAGCAGAGTTAACTACTGGGTGAAAGAACCTGGATCATCCCCAAGGAGACAAAGGATCCTTGAAATAAGAGAAGAACAGAGGAGAACTGGCTGATTGTCTTCTCATTCACACAAGAGTTTGTCACCTGTGTCTGAATGTCTTGTCAGCATCACCCAGCTCAGCAACAGACCAGCTCCTGCAGGAAAAACCCAGCCTCTCCAGTGGAATCTAGGGATGAACACGTCCAGTTTCCCAGAATTCACCATCAACTGGCTAGAAAGGGACTTCTTGTTGCACTGTTATTCTTTTTATTATGATACATGATACCACTCTCAAAGAACAGTGATTTAGCCTTCTTTGTAAATAGAGTTATTGATTGGAGCTCCTTTAACAGCACTTCTCCCACCCTTGCTGCTCTCAGGCTCTATAAAACAAGGAGCCTTCCTGTCTTTAGGTCTTCACCAAGATTTTTGGTACAGCCCAGCCTTCCAGCTCAGAAACAAATTGACAAAGAAATAAAACCACCCATTGAAAACCAAGCACTGTTTGTTTTTTTGGGTTTTTTTTAATCTCTTCAGGAAAAAACTCTCTCTCTTCTCTTTTCTCTTGCATTCCAGGTCTGTGCCCATGACCAAACATGTGCCTGGAGCAGGGGGGATGCCCTGTCCCTGTCCCATGGGGACACAGAGCAGTGTCCCTGTGCCCATTGTCCCCTCTGCTGCCACCACCAGAGTGGGCAAACCCCATTTCCTTTGTGGGGACAGTGCAGGCTCTGAATCAATATTATAACAATAACAGTATCACCACTTCAATTGCGTGCAGAGCTCTCTGTGCTTTCCAGAGTAGCCTGGGATGTATTTTTGCCCTTTTACTGAAGCATTTTGTCAGTTCCTGATTGAGAGTTACATAAATCA